>NC_090268.1:400581411-400905161 GCF_040414725.1 Anabrus simplex | reverse complement strand
CTAAAAATCTCTGTCCATAGTTTCTTCTCCTGTGATAGTATTTCTTTCTAAATCCTTCTTTACTTCTTGAATCCAGCTAGTTGTTGCCTTTTTGTCCCAAAGGTACTTGAAGATCCTTTTTGTTAGTCTGGAATCATCCATTCTGTAAATATGTCCGAAAAATTGCAATCTCCTTTTTCTTATGGTTTCTGTTATGTTTTCTACGTTCCTGTATATTTCATCATTAGATATAATTCCCATACTCCAGTTGTTTCCACAGGGCCTTAGATTTTTCTCATGATTCTCCTTTCTAGTGTACCTCAAGTTTATCTAATCTATAGTTTAGTACCAGGCATTAATTTGCACATAGGCATTTCTGTTTCACCACTATTTATTTATTTAGCGTGTGGCATTACACATGAAATCAAAGGGTGAAAGTACAGAACAAACCAGGGTAATAACAAAAACACACAAAGAAAAACTATTAGAATTTCAAGATGGATTGCTCAATCCACTGAAGCGTGGATGGAGCAGCCAACAA
Source organism: Anabrus simplex (assembly GCF_040414725.1). Taxonomy (NCBI): domain Eukaryota; kingdom Metazoa; phylum Arthropoda; class Insecta; order Orthoptera; family Tettigoniidae; genus Anabrus; species Anabrus simplex. Next base: position 400,904,641 of record NC_090268.1, on the reverse strand, counting down.
AAAGTCATTAATATGTCCATGATACAAACGTTGGTGGCATTGTCAACCGAGAGGTGCAGCCATCTGCGTGGTTTTCATAATTTAAATACTTAACTTTTTAAATTATGTGTAAGTTGTTCGCGTAATTATGGCTCCAAAGTGGGATGACGATACTACCATAAAATTCATTGAGCTGTATAGGGAACGATGATGTTTGTGAGACCAGCACGAAGACCTGTACAAAGACAAAATTGCTCGTCAAGCGGCACTTTCTGAGATTGCCGGTAAAATTAACATTCAAAGATTCGGTGTGATTGAGATCAAAGCTTTGCATGACTCGGCAATCGATTCCCGACACATATAATTACAAAATAAATTTAATTCCTCACGGGATACTACAAATGCTGCGCACTCGCCCGTTTCTCGTCTCTACTGGCGTGAAAATACCTTCCTCTTGTGTCTCGTTCAACTGGACTGGACAGCGACTGTCCCGCAATAATTAGAGGACAATTGTCGCCAACAACTGTCTCATCAACTGGCATCGTGTAAAATATAGCTCATTCCATGTTAAGAAAACAGTATTGCTCTTATGACAACAGGGTTGCCATATCGAACGTCTCTGCTCAACAGCATCACGGGAAAACCGTGGCATATACAGGATGAAGCGAAATTCGCGCACTTGGGCGTCGCAGCGCGACTCCTCACAAGCCAGCAATAAAAAATGTCTCTGACAAAAGTTCGTCCTGCGAGTATATCCGGCAGAAAAAGAACGTTGAAAAGTGGCAATCTGGCAACAATGTAACCACATGTACGGCAACTACCTCTGTCAGCACGTATTAGTTGTGCTGTACAGTTGGTGCAGTGGATAGAGTTTTGGGTTAGCATGCAGTTGGTCGAGGGTTCGATCCTGGATTGAGGCGCACTTTTTAGATGCTAATTTCCATCGGACAATACATACTTTAATACAGTAAGACACTGTTTCTTAGGTCACATGTATCTTACATTTACAAAATTTAGTAACGCTGAACACGTTGTAACGCATCTAGTAGATGAAGTGGTGCGAATAAAATTCACGCCCACGACGTGGAAAGGGCGTCTTTGAAAGCTGACCAATGAAAACGAATGTTCGTGCATTTCTAGGATCGTAGTGTATATAAGTGCAAATGGTTTCTACAGGATCCGCTGTAATCGCTGTTGACGATTAAGACAGCAGGTACCATACCACCTGGACTACATTTACGAAATAAAAAACATATGCCTCAAACCAGGATCGACCCCTCACCCTCCTGCATGGTAATCCAATACTCTATCCAGGGCACCAACTGCACAGCACGACTAATACGTGCTGAGAGGTAGTTACCCTACATGTGGTTACAGTGTTGCCAGATTGCCACTCTTCAACGTCCTTTTTCTCCCTGATATACTTGCAGGACGAACTTTTGTGAGAGACATTTTTTTATTGCTGGCATGTGAGGAGTCGCGCTGCGACGCCCGAGTGCGCGAATTTCGCTTAACGCTGTATATTGGTGAAACTCAGTACTTAAGTTCAAAATAAAAGAACGAAGAAAGTAAGCTGCACATTATTTTTTTTGAAATCTACTGTACAGGGTTAGTAGGACGGGGGAGGGCTTATTTTGTTTTTTACAGCAACATGGATAAATTACTGCAATATAAAATCTCAATATTGAAGTTCAAGGCAAACTGGGAGAAAATCGACAACAGATAATTTTTGTAGGCTCAGGGTGGGGGATGCAGTTAATTGCATTTAATAAATTTGCCCAGGCAACGCCGGGTACTGCTGTGCCGTCATATCGCCCCATGAAAAGAATGGTAACAATTAAATGCGCTTGTGAAAAAGTGGTAAAAATGTGGCAAAAATAAAATGCGCTTAAAAGAAACAAAAGCTAAAGAACAAAACCAAGCACAGATAAACATCATAGCGAATTTCTGGTACAAATAATGCCTTGATGTATCGCTGCGCACCACAGTATCAAAATCTTCAGTAACAACTGCTGTACAGTACAAGAATATCAGAACACACACATAAATAAATACATGACTTCTCTTCAACAGCGATAAGCTGCCGGCATTTCATAGCGTAACGGATTACGTCTAACATGTACCGTACCAGTGCAACTCAGAAGGTAAATGAAGGGAGGCAACAAAGCGATGGCTGTTCCCACCACTGTGCTTCTTCCCTGTGAATGTATTTATTAAACAGAGAATGTTAAGTAGTTATTTTAATAACTCATGGGCAAAAACATGCCTCATACATATTCCTTCTTTCGTAATACAATATAAAGTACATTACAATATTCCTTAATCGCAAGGACTTATGAGTGTCTAAGAGGGAGTGTGTTCACTCCTTGTAGGTCCATAAGAACAATACTGTTTTCTTAACATGGAATGGGCAGGCATGTGTGCTGGACAGTCTGTCGAGCCGTACCACAATCGCATGCCAGTGATTGCACTTTGCCTCACTTGTGTAGGGGATAGCCAAATCTTCCATGGTTGGTCCTCACTCTGTTTAGAGTTACCGAAGTTCTTCCACGAAGCTCAAATCCAGAGGCCTTTCTCTTCGTGTCCCACAAGTCGTGAAGAGCAGCGGTTGTTTCCTTTTTCCATTTTTGAATCCACTTTGTTGTAATGTGGAAGTTCTCTTGTTCCATCTGTTGGGCAGCTTCGCGATTTGAGTCTTCCGTTTCCAATGACAGTAAGGTTATTCCTGTAGTGGAAGATAACGGTTATTGTTTACCTTCCTGTGCTCATGAACCAAAGCATCCTGCCGACCAAGTTTTGCAGGGGCTATGTGGCTGAGCACAAGGAGCCAGTATGTGGGTGTGGATCTAATGGTTCCTGATATTAACCTCATAGTTCAACCTGCTGTTCAACTGGACATCTACATTTAGCCAAACAGGTGCACCATATTCAGCTGCCGAGTACACCAGTCTTACATAGTCTGCGTTTATATTGGCGCGGCGAGGATTGCGAAGAGGAAAGCGGAGTGTGCTTAGTGTTTGTAGTAGAGCGATACATTGCACAAAAATGAGAGGGGACTGTCCAACATCATAGTTTACTGAATCTAATCGCAACTTATACAGTGCGTTGTCAAGATTGTCGAAGTATAGTAAATTGACATGTCTTGAAAGTAGTAAAGAGCCAGAAATTCAAGGCGATGGAATGTTCATCTTATTAAAATGGATAGGACAGAAAACGGGGAATTCAGTCGTTTATACAGAAATTGCGTTTACATCCAGATACATTTCGAGAGTATTTCAGGATGTATATTCCAGCGTTCGATTATATCCTGCAGCTTGTCAGTCAAAGACTACATTTTAAAGAAGTGAACACACGTGGTCTACGTTATACACATAGTTACACTCTGCAGAAGAAAATCGCGAATCCACTGAACAAGAAAATGACTGAGGATTGCCGAACTTACCCGACAGCGCTGGTCATCGCTATGTGAAACAAATAATTTTGTTTCGCACTGCACTGCTATTATACACATCGTTCCTCGCTGCTCTCCTCTCCATAATTCTACACATGCTGTTACATTATTTTGATTCCTGTGCTCTCGTCCTCTCCACTCTCCTTACCGCTCCACTATAATCGCACCCTAGTGTTTAAGTTATGCCGGCCCCGTGGTGTAGGGGTAGCGTGCCTGCCTCTTACCCGGAGGCCCCGGGTTCGATTGCCGGCCAGGTCAGGGATTTTTACCTGGGCCTGAGGCCTGGTTCGAGGTCCACTCAGCCTACGTGATTAGAATTGAGGAGCTATCAGACGGCGAGATAGTGGCCCCGGTCTAGAAAGTCAAGAATAACTGCCGAGAGGATTCGTCGTGCCGACCACACGACACCTCGCAATCTGCAGGCCTTCGGGCTGAGCAGCGGTCGCTTGGCAGGCCAAGGCCCTTCAAGGGCTGCAGTGCCATGGGGTTTGGTTTGGTTTTGTAGTGTTTAAGTTATAGCAGAGCGGTGCTGTGCACAGATGAGAAGGGACTGTCCAACGTTATAGCCAGAGTTTGCTGAATCTAATCGCAACGTCTGCACTGCGTTCTCAAGATGTCTCTGTCGAAGTATCGTACATGGACACATCTTGATAGTAGTAATGCGGCTAAATATTGTATATATCCAGCCACAACTCCAAGGCGATGGAATGTTCATCCTGCTAATACGGGTAGAGCAGATAATGGGGAATACAGTAGTTCATACGAGAAGGTGCGTTTACATCCAGATACATTTCGGCAATATTTTAAGATGTGTATCCCAACATTCGATTATATCCTGCAGCAGACACTTGTACTCTGCAACTCAGATGCCACCTGTTCCAAAGCTTGTCCAAAATTTATCTGTTGTGGTTTTCCTTGTCCCTTTGGTCACATACCTAATAGCCGACGTATACAAACTGCACACTTTCCTATCCCAACGTTAAGACCTATCTGTGTCGGTGCAACGTAAAGCCAAATGTAATATATATTTATCATGATCGGTACGGCAAAACGGTATAAGTTATAAATAATCGAAAACTGTATTCTCTATAACATTTTTTATGCGGTACTTTTCGATAGGACCAATAACATCGGTAGACCCTATTTAAATATTACATTTTAGGCGCCTTTCCCTGAACTACTATTTCACTCCAGCGTGAATGAAATTATGTATAGTCCAGACCGCAGTGCATTATTCCCTGACTTTACATACCGATTCTCATTAAATTTTGTTCTATTTTCTCGTGGTTCGGCGTTTATATGGCCTTAGCAACAAAAATACGAGTGTCTCTTATCAAGGGATACGGTAAAAATGTATAAGACATAAATGATCGGAAATGTAATTCTATATAACTTTAGTTATGTAGTATTTATCGACAGTATCACTAATAACATTGATATTTAAGAATTAAATTTTAGGCTTTCCCCTATACTACCATTTACTCAGCATGAATAAAATTAATTATCGCCTAGATTGCAGTGTCTCATTCTCGGACTTTACAAACCGATTTTAATTAAATTCTCTTCAACCATTTTCTCCTGATGAGCATGCATACATACATACATACTGTCCCCTGAAGCTGACCTGTTTGAACTAATTCAGTTCCTACAGGACCCCAACCTTAGGGAAGTACTGTCCCTTCTCCGTCGTCTACGCACTGCCTCCTCCAAGGCGGAGATGATGGAAATATTACTCAGTGTAGCCCTCGAATGGACCAGTGATGGGAACTAGACCATACGCACGACCTCAACACTTAAGAATCCTCTTCTGGAATGCCGACTCTATCCTCCACAAGAGAGCTGAACTTGGTGAGCGAGCCCGCACACACCACGCAGACCTGATCTTAGTTGGGGGAACTCAACTTAAACCTCATTTAAATGTACACTTACAAAACTACATTCTGTACAGAGACGACCGCCCCGATGATCGAGCCGGCGGAGGTACGTGCATCTTCATTAAAAATACACTTAAACACGCTCGCTTACCAACCCCACGATGCCTTACACACCTAGAGGCCACTATAGTGGAGGTAGAGACCAGTCGAGGACCTTTAGCTGTTGCTTCGTGCTACTTATCCCCCAAAGCTGAACTTAACACGGACGAGTTTGACTCCATACTCCGAATCAAACCAAGAGTAATCCTCGCGGGAGATTTAAATAGTAAAATCACGAGATGGAAGAACCGCCTTACTACGCAACGGGGCCGTATTCTCGCCACGTACTGCGATAATAACAACGTACTAGCTCACCCCTCCGATAAACCCACCTATTACCCCCACAACCCTAGCCTTCTTCCAGACCACCTTGATATGGCCCTCTCACGGAACCTTAACCTATACCCATGTCTCACCACTGAAGACTTCTTAGACTCTGACCATACTCCCGTCCTTCTCACACTTTACGCTGCCCGCCCCTCAGCACGAACCTGATACCATCCCGCTACACATGCGCACCATAGATTGGGTGTCTTTTTAACTCTTTAGAGCTATGATACTTTGCTTCAGTTTCATTGTTTGGTTCAGCAGCACCTTCAGGGCTCCTGGGCGATACAAAGATCTCGCATTCCAGGTTCCAATATATAAATATGACTTACGCTTTATATTTCTTTTCTTTGCTTCATGCACTGATGGTTGATTATCATTGTCCTTTTCCACGCCAAGTTTGTCTCCATTGACCAGTCCGGCTTCCTTTAATGTTATTTGCTTTACGTCCCACTAACTACTTTTTAAGGTCTTCGGAGACGCCGAGGTGCCGGAATTTAGTCCCGCAGGAGTTCTTTTACGTGCCAGTAAATCTACCGACACGGGGCTGTCATATTTGAGCACCTTCAAATACCACCGACATTTAAAAAGATGTTCGTTTAAAGTCTCTGTTTCTGAATACTGTACGTACTGAGAAAAATAAAATGAAAAGTTCAAAATAACTACGTACATGTTTTATTTGTGGTCCAGGAGATTAGTAAGAGACTACATTACATCATCACTCAGATGGTGCTTGGTAATTCAAGGTCTCCTCCGTAACGATATAATTCACCTCAACTACTATGAAGAGAGAGCCAGCCTGATGTGTCACAGCCTTTCAAAGCTTGACAACAAGGGGCATTACCGCTGTGGCTGACTGATGGATTCTGTGATCAACTTCCGGCTCCTGAGGCATCGGGTCATCAAGAAAGCCGATACTGTACTGTACTGTACTGTACAAAGAATGAACTAAATTAGGTCATACTATATACTGTCAAGTCTCTATTCCTCAAACAGTTATGCGATATAACAAAACCATCTCCATTAGTATTACTTATTCAGAATACAATTGCACTTGGGCGATGAGGCGCTAGAACAGGGATGTGGAACCTAGGACACGGGTGCCACTAGATGACATGCAAATACGACTTATATGGCACGCCGCACAACATACTAACAATTTGTAATGTTTTTAACATGTAATAAATACGCCGAAAAACTACGAACATAGCATATTTTAACATTACGCTGTAATAAAGAAGTGTGTCACAATTCTGTGGCCATTTTTTTTTCCAATTTTATTACGTTAAAGCAAAAATATATATTATTCTTAAAATGTACCCGTTTTTTGGAATGCAATTTTCAGAGATGTTTGCAAAATAAAAACACTAAATATTTAGTCGAGTGGATTTAAGTGTAATGCAAATTAATACCAAAATTAAGTCAAATGTGCGGGTTTGATGACGATTTTAAAGGAAAATAACTGATGACACACTAGACAGTAAAACGTGAGTAAAAGTAATAAACAAGACTTTTAATTGGCACGCTAGTCGGTAAAGGTTTGCCATCCCTGCGTCAGAGTGTTTATCGCAGCGGGTAGATGACAGCGGGGTGAGCAATGGGTAATTCACTGCCCCAAGCGAAGTTATCACAAGAGTCTCGCATTGCTGGCAGGGTAAGGTTATTTTAGAGATTAAGTTGTGAGTATTAAAAATGCATAAACAACAAAGAAAATTCATCACTACGGAATAAAAACTAGCAATACAATAAATGCAAATCCATGGAACGTTATGACAGACCACCGGTCGAAAACAAGCAGCAATTCCTGGCACGGCCAAATGCAACGATGTCATCAGACCTAAATACAAAATCAACAAGAACGCCGCATCGACTGAATGGAATTATGTCTGTTATACATGAACACAGCCTTGTCCGACTCGTTGGCTGAATGGTCAGCGTACTGGCCTTAGCTTCAGAGGGTCCCGGGTTCGATTCCCGGCCGGGTCGGGGATTTTAATCGCCTCTGATTAATTCTTCTGGCTCGGGGACTGGGTGTATGTATCCGTCCCAACACTCTCCTCATCATATTCAGACAACATACCACACTACCAACCACCACAGAAACACGCAATAGTGATTACATCCCTCCATGTAGGGTTGGCGTCAGGAAGGGCATCCGCCCGTAAAACAGGGCAAAATCCACATGTGCGACACAGTTCGCACCCGCGACCCCACAGGTGTGAGAAAAAGCGGTAGCAAAAGAAGATAGATGAACACAGCATTCTGAGTATCATCTTCAATTGCGAAGCTGGCGATAATGTTTAATGGTGAAAACATTTTTTAGCAGACAAAGTAGGGGTCCCATACTGTGAAAAACTTAAAATTAAGCATTTTCCTCAATTGCACCGAAAGTTGAAGGGCTAAAGGGCCCAGAAAGTTTTCGAATTGTTAGTCTTGGATAGCTCTGTCAAACTAAAAGAAACAAATTCCGTAAATCACTTCCGGCCTAAATGTAGTTTCGTAAAAACAGCCTAAAATCGCTTGTTTCTTTACTAGTTTTCTTTTTATTCAAATTCTTGCCAAATTAACTTATTTACATAATTCTTTCTGTAATATGTTCCTTGGTTCAATACCCTCAGACGTTTTTTTGGGGGGGGAAATGTCCACACCGAATGTATAAGGGCTTAAGTTAAGTGAAACTCTGCATTGACTCAACACTGGCGCTCGTAGTGGTAGAAAAAGGCAATATGCTAGTCTAATCGACCGGATAACTATTAAGAAAAGGATTGTAATTTTTGCTTGCTTGTTCTTTTAAGGGACCTAACATCGAAGGTCATTGGCGCGATTGTAATTTTTAGGAATAAATAAAGAATATATTCACATACTTTATTGTATTTTATTTACCTAAAATTCGTACCTCACATCCCTAGGATATTTTCAAAATTGAGTCGCTTGCCTGAAGGGCTAGAACTCTGGATTTTTTTGTTGCTAAGTCAAGAAGGCCAGAAGTCAAGGAGCTCCTCATTTTTTAATATACCAGTAAGTTACGAGTTTTACTGTTTCATTTGCTTAAACTGAGTAGTGCCTTGTGTCGTTAGATACTTTGTTTGAAAATATGTGTAGGCCTAATTCTCTTGTCCCCCTGTGGGTGGGGAGCGATAGAATAACGCCCACGGAATGCCCTGCCTGTCGTAAGAGGCGACTAAAGGGGGCCCCAGGGCATTGCTTCCACTTACTTGTGCCAGGCTCCTCACTTTCAACTACCTCCCTTAGTCAACTCTTGTTCTTTTCCGGCCCCGACGGTATTAGAGCACTCGAGGCCTAGGGCGTCTTTCATTTTCACGCCCTTCGTGGCTTTTGTCTTTTTGGGCCGATACCTTCATTTTTCGAAGTGTCGGGTTTTTTCATTTTTTCTCTTTCTGATTAGTGTTATACAGAGGATGGTTGCCTAGCTGTACCTCCTCTTAAAACAATAATCATAAGCTGAAGTTTCACAGGTGTTTCATGTTTCGCCATACAGGCCTAATTAACTAATCACTGAGTAGTCGACGCAAGCTTTGTATAGTGTGGTCAAATTGTATGTGATGCATATATTAGTAGTAAGAATCATTAAGATTATATAACCTAGGCCAAATTATGCCCAAAGTATCAAAGAAATATGCTGGTACACTAAATCCGGACAATGACTGTTGTGGTAAACATGCTTTCTACCCGAAGTGAACTTCCCATTTATAATAAATCACTTAAATTTAATGAAACAAAACAGAATATTTACAACATATGTTCTTCGCAATTGTGAAGGGCAAATTAAGACAAGTAATTGAATTCTGCGGGGAAAACTTACAAAGCGGTTAAAATTCACATAAGTAAGGCACACCCTTCTGAACATCGTCAGTTAATTGTCTCCAAATACGTGTCCAATAACTTTTCTCCAATAAATCACACTGCTTCATCAAAGTGCACTTATTCTAGATGTCATTGGAGAAACTAGACATCTTCACATCCGATGCAATCACATTATTATATATATATCCACCATGAATATGTATAGTATACATACATACATACATACATACATACATACATACACACACACACTTTCTGGGGACCACAGCATCCAGCTGTTAAATACTATAACCTTCGCCTTGAATGTAAGATAAATAATCGACATGCCTACTCGAACACGGCAAAATCTACGAAGACGATCGAAATGAGAACAGAGAAGAGAGAAAAACAACCGTATGATTTAAGGCAATATCATTTTTACAACAGGAAGAAAGTAGTAAGACAGGTTATGAATAATGGAGCTCAGTCTTCTTGCCGAGTTGCAAAAGATATACTAGAGAAGTACTTCAATGACCACCTAGGACACTGAAAATGACAGCACATCTATTGATACTGAAGTACTTCTCATAGATGATGTCACACATAGCAACTATTTTAGAAATCAAGAGAAGGAAGTTAACACTATTTTGTCGAAAATTAGAACCGATACTAGTCCAGGCCCTTATAAAGTATCAGTAATAAACCTGAAACACTTTAAAACATCTAAATTCTTATCGTTGCTGGGTTCGGCGATGCTTCGTTTTGGATTTGTTCCTCATGAATTGAAAAGGCGAGGACAATTCTATATCATAGAGGAGGAGATCCAAAAGATCTGCGTAACTGGAGGTCAATTACAATATTTTCAAATGATCAGAAGGATAACGTGTTCTTAACCTGAATTTACGGCATTATATAACCCCGTCTTGTCATAGGAGAGATTTCATGTCTACACCAGGAACCCACATCCATACTTCACTGATCGATGGCTGTCGATGAAATCAGAATGCTTTGTGGCATTTCTGGGTGTGAGTAAAGCTTTAGATTCTGTTGGTTATGATCAAACACAACGGTCGCTGGCTAAGACCGAGATGCCCCGTGACTTAAAGAAGTTGTTAGTAAATCCAAATCGAAGTCTCTATGACCAAAACCAAACCAATACCTGTAAGGTATTCTTCAGGACAGTCCACTCTCGCAAATTCTATTTAACTTAGCTATTGGTGAGATAATTAAAGACTTAACAGATACCGAACTCTTTGCCAGTTATGAATTCTCACTAGATCCTTCTCTGAGTAATCTTTCAGCTATGGTATTTTCAGATGATACTGCTCACATAGACAGTAATGAGGTTGGTATTCAATATATTATCAGACTATCTGGAAACCACCTTTCATTTCTTGATCCAGCCATTAACCCTCATAAATGCAAACTGATCTGCATGAAAGAAGGTAACCTAACACCAAAGGATATGGTATCCAGAAATGGCTCTATCATAAAATCTATTACAGATTCACAAGAACGCATTAGATATTGGAAAATTAATGTTCATGATGAAACTGATGAATGTGGCACCATTAAAAACTTGACATAGAATATTTCAAAAGTATGTTCCTCTCCTCTACTAAAACCGGACGAAAAGATTTCAATCACGAACCGGTATATCTGGCTCAGTATTATACATATACGCTTCAATGTACGCCATCAACAGAAATCAAACATGGATTTGTCGAGGACACTGATAAGATTTTGAGACGATCAACTAAGGAACTTGTTGGACTTCTCATGATTTTTCTGATGGAATGTTTTTTTTTTTTTTTTTTTTTTTTTTTTTTTTGCTAGGGGCTTTACGTCGCACCGACACAGATAGGTCTTATGGCGACGATGGGATAGGAAAGGCCTAGGAGTTGGAAGGAAGCGGCCGTGGCCTTAATTAAGGTACAGCCCCAGCATTTGCCTGGTGTGAAAATGGGAAACCACGGAAAACCATCTTCAGGGCTGCCGATAGTGGGATTCGAACCTACTATCTCCCGGATGCAAGCTCACAGCCGCGCGCCTCTACGCGCACGGCCAACTCGCCCGGTAACTGATGGAATGTTATACGCTCCCAAAATACATCGAGGCCCTGATGACGGCCATCTGAGAAGTCTCAATTCAATACATTAACATATGCAATTCGTTGCTACACGTCAATGACCTCATTTGCACTTCCTCAAATATCTTCCAGCAGAAAAGGATTCAGCCTTATTTAAGCCGATTTTTCTAAAACACTAATCATTTCATTTTCCCCCTCCCTTTCTAAGATTCTTTATTACTGTCCAGAAAGGTTTCCCTGCCGCTTGACCTAGCCTTTCCGCGTTATGACCAAAATCTTCCCACGACTTTTTCTTGGATTCAACAATTATTTGTTTCGCTTGTTTCTTTCGTCTACGTATAATTCCCTGTCTGCATCAGTCCTTGTTTGAAGCCATTTCTGATACTCCTTCCTTTTACGTTTACAAGCTGCCCTCACTTCATCATTCCACTATGATCTAAACTTTTTCCCAACTGTAAACACACTTCTTATTTTAGGTATAGTTCTATTATATATTTTCTTTTTCAGGTAATTTATTCACACACATGTTTCAACAGACTGAAGAGCCTAACAGTTAAATTACGAAACTGAAAAGAAATGGCCTCAAATATCACAAAAAAATACATCTGCTCAATCAGTTATTACGTATGCAATAAAAATGTGTAGAGTTTCAAATAAGAGTAGGAATTTTTAAAATTAAACTCGCAAAGCAGCGCGAAAAGTTCTTTGTTTACATATTTGTTCGAAACCAAGCAAACATCTAAGCTTCATGAACACTCCACAGGAATTTAAGTAAGCATATTACCAACATGCTGAAACTACTTTCCATATCACACAAGAAACGTAAATGAACAGTCTCCAGTCTTCAGTATTTTAATCGACATTGAAAGTTTCTATTAGATTGTTTTAATTAACGCAAGCCACATACGAGTTTCGCATGGTGAAGAAAGGAGTGAGTGAACTTTATATTTAATCTTCGCTCAGACACCTTGAGATATTATTTAATACCTCTATTGAAATTCTGCGATAAATTTAGGAAGTGCCAACCAGTGTATCCTTAAACAAGTTGCAAGGATACAAATTAACGTCATATTATGATTTTAAGAACTATCCAGTTATTTGGAGGAAAAATGAAATGGCGTATGGCTTTTACTGCCGGGAGTGTCCGAGGACATGTTCGGCTCGCCAGGTGCAGGTCTTTCGATTTGACTCCCGTAGATGACCCTGCGCGTCGTGATAAGGATGAAATGATGATGAAGACGACACTAACACCCATCCCCCGTACCAGAGAAAGTAACCAATGATGGTTAAAATTCTCGACCCCGCCGGGAATCGAACCCGGGACCCCTGTGGCCAAAGGCCAGCACGATAATTTATTCAGCCATGGAGCCGGACTATTTGGAGGAAATGTATGGATTTAAGAAAGCAAATGTTCCGAAGAACGTTATAATGCTCTTCTGGAGGTTGAGTCATACGTTCATTTTATATATCCGGGTACAATTAGTTTGTTTCCCTACCTCACTTGCCGGTTGATCACAGGGTGCTTAAAACCAAATTTCGTGGAAAAGATTTAACCATTTTGCAGGAATTGCAACTTCAAGTGTTCCTCGTGAAGTTGAATCTGATTGCAAATGACTTAAGGCTGACTCACCCTCAGTAAATTTAGGAAGAACTTCTTCCAAACATCAAAGCCCTTCGTAAAATCTCCAGATAAAGCTAGGCTTTCCCTGTGGAGGTCTAAGCATCAGGATTGGATGGAGTCCAGCAAAGATCTTCCGACTGACCACAACGAGAACTTGGATTGTGGAGTCACTCAATCGCCTACGAACTGAAGTCGCCAATTGTAAGTCGCCACTTCACAAATGGGATTTCACTGAGAGTGAAAAACCTACAACCTGTTTTCCAGTCATTGACCGGGTCAGGGATGTAATGAATGAAACAGATATAGGCTGTTAGTACGATGGGGTCGCCACTCCCGAAGTGATTTGGTAATGAATGATAGATGATATGAAATGAGAATGGAGAGTGTTGCTGGAATGAAAGATGACAGGGAAAACCGGAGTACCCGGAGAAATACCTGTCCCGCCTCCGCTTTGTCCAGCACAAACCTCACATGGAGTGACCGGGATTTGAACCACGGTATCCAGCGGTGAGAGGCCGACGCGCTGCCGTCTGAGCCACGGAGGCTCCGCTCACTGAGAGTAGCAGGTGTAATTGTAGTGAAGAGCAGGTCGTGAACCATATGTGTTAGTGCTCTGTTTGTGTCGTATTCGTGGTCTGAGCAGGATTTGATGCTTGCCAGTAAGAACGCCATAAGAGCGGTTCGCTTTTAGACAAAGAACGTCTGATGGATATTTGGTCAAAGACATTTTTCTCGCTATTTTGCTGTTGTGCATACATGTAAATAATACAAGTTCACGTGTACTTTTTGAGTACTGTAGGGGTACACTCCTGACACGAGTAAATAAAATAAATACAGTAATTAAAATTGGGAGGTCTTTTCTCTTGGCAAAACTACCAACCTGATTTCCCGACCCCATTTACCGTAATACTAATCTGTTCATCTCACAATAATGTAGAGATCTTTTTGCAGTCCCCCACAATCCTGTAACTCATTTTATTACTCTATACAGTATAACATCATCCGCAAAAAGCCTTATGCTGTGATTCCAGTTCTTTACTTATACCATTTATACGGCAAGTCACAATGAAACTCGTACACCAGCAAAATATTTATTTGAGCTTTTACCAACAAATATATCATTTTTATTTCAAGCTATTTTTAACTCTATTGTAACCAATACATTATTTTCTGATAGACTATTCTAAATTAACATAATTATATTTAATCTGCAAAGGAAATTATAAAGCTTTTCTTAAACGTACACAAAACGAGATCACAGTGAAACTCATACATCCTGTGGTAGGTCCTTAAAGTTCGGAATAAGACACATTCACCTTCAAACTCATTTTGTTGGATATCCCTTGGCTCGTCTAACATCTCTCAAACTGGCAGGCATGGATCGTACCAATGTTTCGCAGTATGATGGACTTCTTTTCTCTCATTCTTCACGTGAAGCAGCTTTCAGGTCATCTTTGTTGAAAATCTTTGTGTTTCCATATTGCCACTTTTAAGTGATGGCAGCTTTGAATCTGGTGACTGAGGAGGTGTTTCCAGCACCTATGGACAGTTATACAAGAGCCACATTCTCAATATGTGAGCTTTCTGCCTGGGATCGTCATCCTGATAATACTTGTATTGGTGATGTATTCCAAGTTTTTGAGCACTAGCAGCCCAATTGTTTTTCAGCATGTTCAAATATTTTTTAAATCATTATCCCGTCAATGAAAGTCAACTTCCCTACCCCACAAGCTGCCATATACCCCCAGATATTAACACCTCCTCCACCGTATCTAACACTTGGACGCATACTGGTAGGTTTTAGCTCTTCATTCTGTTTTCTCCAGACAGTAACTTTCCCATATGATCCATAAAAGTTGAATTTGCTTTCATCTACAAATGTTACCGTTTTCCAGAAGTATTTCTTCCCCATGTGCTCTCTAACAAACTGTAGCCACTTCTTCCTGTTCAATTTGTCGATCAGTGAGTGGCATTTTCCTACTTACTCTTCCATACCTATCAATGCGCCTAACTGTTCCTGGATCGGCTTTCTTCTCTGTATGTTCCTCAACCATCATAGCAAGTTTTGGAGCACTAATCATTGGATTCTTCTTAACCTCTTGTAGTAACCAATGTCCATCTGTGGAATTAAAGATTCTTTTTTGACACCTTGTACTTATTTTCAATCCGTTTATACCTGTCCATAGCACATTGGACAGTTGAATGGCTTCTGTTCACAATTTTACCAATTTATCTTAATGATTTTCCTGTTTTATAATGAAAAATCTTCACTCTCTCTCTCTTCTTTCTTTCTGACGGCTAATTATTACCCTACGTGTCTTTAATTCGCAACGCTCGACGATAAACTAAACTAGTCACCTGCGTTCCGTATTGCACTTGACAGTCAAAAGTACAGTGTTTATACCTGCCCATTGAGCTCTGTATGAGTTTCCTTGTGACCCTGAACAAGATTAACTAACTAACTAAACTAACTAACTAAATAACTGACTGACTAACCAACCAACCAGTAGTGGCATCATCATAATAATTCAAGATATTCACGTTACATTGCACATAAATATATACCAAATAATGTCACCCAACTTTCTGTTCATAACGAAAAAAAATAAATTACAACTGTGTATTTCATTGTGGCGCGCACTGTATGTATAAGGAAGTATGACGCCTACCGGGCGAGTTGGCCGTGCGGTTAGGGACGCGCAGCTGTGAACTCGCATTCGGGAGATAGTGGGTTTGAACCCCACTGTCGGCAGCCCTGAAGATGGTTTTCCGTGGTTTCCCATTTTCACACCAGGCAAATGCGTGGACTGTGCCTTAATTAAGGCCACGGCCACTTCCTTCCTATTCCTAGGCCCTTCCTGCCCCATCGTTGCCATAAGACCTATCTGTGTCGGTGCGACATAAAGCAAATAGCAATAATAATAATAATAATAATAATAATAATAATAATAATAATAATAATAATACTGCCTTTCGGAAACCCTCTCTTAGTCATTACAGGATCAGATAATGATTCACCTATTCTCTGAGTTTTATTCTCCCCACCCCCATCCCTAGTGTTCTTCCCATCAAATGGCATCCGGTGTTCGGCTACCTTTTCGGCACTTGGCTCTGTCTAAGAAGGCTCAAGAATTGGGGTCAAAAACACGCATGTCTTCTATGATGTCCATCCTCCATTTCAAAGTGTAGTCGACAGTCGATCCTGGCTAACTTTTTAAAAGAAAATTTCGTGAGTTAATATAGTAAACCTTAAATAGAGCAGAACATTTACAGCGTAGTATAAAACTGATTTCTTCCTTTTGACCCTTTCCATGGCACAGAAAAGTGTGAGAACAAAGTTATATTCTCTCTCCAATCCTTTTAAACTAATACGCCGTAACCTGTTTTTGAACGGTCCTAAATGAAGTTGATAAAGGAATCAAGAACAACGGCAAGCCGTCAGAGAGGCCAGTCTTCGAAAGAAGAGAGAGTGAGTTGAAGATGTATTATTATAAAACAGGAAAGTCATTAAGATAAATTGGCAAAATTGTGAACAGAAGCCATTCAACTGTGCAATGTGTTATAGACAGGTATAAAAGTACTGACCGGATTGACAATAATTTAGAACACCTTCTGAACAGCATCAACAACGTAAGCAAGGAGTTTGACTTTAAAATAAACATTTGAATAAAATCAAAAATTCATGGTAATCAATAAACATAAAATCACCAACGTTATCACCTTGGACAGAGACAACAATGAAACGGCGCCATGTTTCAAGTAAAGTAGGAACTCTTTACCCAGACTAATTGCTACTGGGGGGTCATCCGGAAAAGCAAAATTCCGGATAATCAAATTTAAAATGTTAATGTAATAAATATAGAATAGGCACAGCATATGAAATATTTGCATAAAGAGCGTCGTCGAAGATCTCGCTGACTGGTATACTCATAATTTTGCGTCACGAACTTACTTCATCACTGTCAAATTTGCTCGCGAATGTCAAGAGAGACTCGGCTTGTTTCTTAATGTCGCAAATCGCAGATGCTTCCACATTGTAAACCAAACCAAACCCCACGGCACAATAGCCCCGAGGGGCCATGGCCTAACAAGCGACCGCTGCTCAGCACGAAGGCCTGCAGATTACGAGATGTCGTGTGGTCGGCAGGACGAATCCTCTCGGCCCTTATTTATGGCTTTCTAGGCCGGGACCGCCATCTCATAGTCAGATGGCTCCTCAATTGTAATCAATCATGTAGGCTGAGTGGACCTCGAAGTTGCCCTCAGGACCAGGTAAATTTCGCCTGTAGGTGGGGGCGGTAAAATAACAGTCACGTAAGAGGCGACTAAAAGGGGCCTCAGGGGTTCTGAACTTGGGAGCGTGGGTTGGCGACCACGGGACTGAGTCCTGGCATTGCTTCCACTTACTTGTGCCAGGTTCCTCACTGTCATATATCCTATCCAAACTCCCTTGGTCAACTCTTGTCCTTTTCTGACCCCGACTGTCTTACGTATGAAGGCCTAGGAAGTATTACGTTTTCACGTCCTTCGTGGCCCTTGTCTTTCTTAGGCCGATATTGTCATTCTTCGAAGTGTCGGGCCCCTTCCATTTTTTCTCTCTGATTAGTGTTATATAAGGGATGGTTACCTAATTGTACCTCCTCTTAAAACAACAGTCACCATCACCGCCAATCTTATCATAGTCGGTACGATAAAACTTAATAAGACCATCGGATATTGTAGTCTCTATAACTTTTGTTATGTAGTACTTTTCGACAGGACCAATAACATAGGTAACTTAATTACAAATTAAAATTTAGGCACCTTCCCCTAAACTACGGTTTCAGCAAGGCTGAATAAAATTATTTATAGCGTAGACTGTAGTTCCTTATTCTCCAATGTTACATACTAATTGTCATTAAATATTTTTTTTCCCATTTTCTCCTGACTCGGCGCTGATATGGACCTGGCAACAAAAATCCAAATTCATGAATATCTCTGTTATTATAGCCGGTACAGTAAAAGCGTATAAAACATAAATATTTGGAAATTTCATATTGTGTAACTTTACTTACGTAGTATTTATCGATAAGACCACTAATAACAAATATTTGAGAATTACATTTTAGGCCTTGCCCTGAACTACGATTTCACTCAGCGTGAATACAATTATTTATGACCTAGACTGTAGCGACTTATTCCCCGACTTTACGTACCGATTTTCATTAAATTCTCTTCAGCCGTTTTCTCGTGATGCGCATACATACATACATACATACATACATACATACATACATACATACAGACAGACAGACAGACATTACGGAAAATGAAAAAGTGCATTAGCTTGTTACTGTGGACACGACCGATACAGAAATACCGTTCTTTTTTGTAAATTCCGAGCAATGTACAGACTAAACTCTTATTTTATATATATATATATATAGATGGTTGACTACCTCTTAAAATACCACCACCACCACTAGGTAAAATTCCCTGATCTGGTCGGGAATCGAACCCAGCGCCTCCGAGTAAGAGGCAGGCACGCTACCCCTACACCACAGGACCAGCACTTCCACATTGTACGTTTCAGAAAGTGAATGGCCCGATTCACTTTCATTAAACGTCGCAAAATCAATTTGTTTCATCGGTAACAAAACCCTTTTGCGCTTTGAATTCGACATCGTGCACACAGATCACTAAACAATGCGACTGCCACTAACAGACGATAAAGTAAACCTGAGAATGCACACACCGGCAGGTATCTGCTGCAGAAGTAAACAAGTGATGTTCTTCCTTGATGTTCAGATAATTGGGGATCCGGATAATCGCGTTTCTACTGTACCTAGCTTGCAGACTAACACAACAATGGGATCCGTATATTGAAATCAAAATCAGAATCGGTACGGAACTGCAAGAAGTGTTTCTGAAATTAAAACATATTTTTTGCACCGTGACTTCAGACTCGAAACTCGTTGGTGTCCCGTGAAGTGTTGTGTGTTACCGGTGTTGCTTTACGGTGTCGAAGGACAGACACTACAGTTATCGTCAATGAACCGACTGCAGACCTATCAAATGTAGATGTATCGCAGAATGCTGAAGATTCCATGGGTAGACCACGTCACCGAGGAGGTACTCCTTGGAGCTTGGAGCTGCCAAACGCAGGAGTGCAGCCTATTTCAGCCCTATCTTCCGAAATGGCAAATACAGACCGATTCAAATGATCATGGAAGACAAAAGAGAAGGGAAACGATGGCGCAGGGGAGAAGATAATCGTGGATGAGGGAATTCGACAGTGGTTTGACATCCACGATTCGGGAAAAATTGCTCCATGGTGGTCACCAAAATCCGTAAGGACACGGCACGAGAAGAATTTGACACTTTCTACTTCAAAGTTTTACAGCATTTCATCCATCTCTCTCGCTCTCTCTCTCTCTGACCGGGTTGTTCATGACTGAGCATCGTGACCTCATATGTTGTGCAAATTTGTTCTGGACCTAACCTGTTGCTTCCATTGTTTTCGTTTTTCTACCTCTCGTATGATCTTCCTTAATGGTATATGTGTGAACTTCACATGATCCAACCACCTACTGGTGCTCTTCCTCTTGGACTTTTACCATTGATTGTTCCCTGTACTATAGCCTTCTCTAAGTTCCCCCCATGTCGTCTTGTAATGTGGCCGAAAAACTGTGTATCTTCTGGCAGCATACAAAAGAAAGAGGTCTTCTCACGCCTAGCTCATTCCTGATTGTCCAATTCGTTCTTCTCTGCGTCCATGGTATTCTTGGCATTCTTCGACAGCACCACATTTCAAAGGCCGATGTTCTCTGCCTTTGACGTGCAATAAGATGGAAAACAGGAGAGTCTGTACCAAGCGGATTTACGTGTTTCTAGACATTCCTCTGTCACGCCAGACGATGTTCAACTTTTCCATTGCACATTTTATTCCTGTTCACTGCTACACTTATCACTCCGAACAGAGCGTAGGCCTAGATAAATATATTCATGTACAACTTCAAGATCCGTAAATAGCTCAGTGGACTGAAGGTGCTTGGAACGGTCAGCTACCATCGGCTTTGTCTTGTTCAGCTTTAGCTCCAAACCAAGAGTCTGATTTTCTTCCTTAACACGTTGTAACAGGATACTTGCTTCTTGCTTAAAGGGGCCTAACATCTAGGTCATTGGCCCTCTAAAAGGATAACATCCCCAGTGGGTGGAGGCGGTAGAATAACATCCACGGTATCCCCTACCTGTCGTATGAGGCGACTAAAAGGGCCTCAGCAGATATGAAAAAACGGGAGCGGGGGTTGGCGACCACGGAGCCCTTAGCTGAGTCGTGGCATTGCTTCTACTTCCACTTGCTCTTCACTTTCATCTAACCTATCCGACCTCCCTCGATCAACTCTTGTTCTTTTTCCACCCCGATGGTATTAGGTTGCGAGGTCTAGGGAGTCTTTCATTTTCATGCCCTTCGTGGCCCTTATCTTCCTATGGCCGATATCTTCATTTTTCGAAGTGTGGGATGCCTTCCATTTTCTCTCTCTGATTAGTATTATAGAGGATGGTTGCCTAGTTGTACTTCCTCTTACAATAATAAACACCACTCACACTACTGTATTCAAAATGAAAGCAATCAATTTCATTTAAAAGATTAAAGGTAATGCATGTTATAAATTTACAGTTAAATTGGGCAACCTATCTTTCTATAAAGGAGGCCTCCCAAGTGCGGACAAAAATTTACGTCTCTTCGATTTTTGTAAACGAGAGATTTCACTGTACACACTAACTGCATTCGCTTAAATTGGCAATGTTCTGTCTGTTGTTGACATAAAATGTTTGGAAATGTTGCGTATTTCCCGAGTGAAATGGAAAGGCAAGAATTTAAATCGATAATAGTGAGCTGTACGATCCATCAAATATTCATCTGACCGTAAAAGAGAGCCCACGTTCCCATGGATCGATCCTGGTCGCCAAGGAGCGGGTGCGCGAGGCGAGGTGAGGCTCCAAGAAACAAGTAGCCGGCCGGCCAGTGACTTGGATTACGTTACTACACTCAGACATGCGCGACTCGAGCACCACTTGGATAAGAAAGAGCATTTGTACTAATTACACGGTGTCAACTCTTCACGACAAAATCTCGTTCCTCCTCCTTCACGACAGAATTAGTACACACACAATACACAAGCGCTCGCAAGACAGAACAACACCCATCTAGCGCTGGCTTTCTGAGCCCAACTGGCGGGTTCGAACTTGCCAACCGTTTGAGATACTCGGCCCGGCATTAACATTACAACCTAATTAATAATAATAATAATAATAATAATAATAATAATAATAATAATAATAATAATAATAATAATAATAATAATAATAATATTTGCTTTACGTCCCACTAACTACTTTTACGGTTTTCGGAGACGCCGAGGTGCCGGAATTTAGTCCCGCAGGATTCTTTTACGTAACAGTAAATCTACCGACACAAGGCTGACGTATCTGAGCACCTTCAAATATTACCGAACTGAGCCAGGATCGAACCTGTTAAGTTGGGGTCAGAGGAGCTATCTGACGGTGAGATGGCGGCCTCGGTCTAGGAAGCCAAGAATAACGACCGAGAGGATTTGTGATGACCACATGACACCTCATAATCTACAGCTCTTTGGGCTGAGCTGCGGTCACTTGATAGGCATGGCCCTTCAGGGCTCTTGCGCTATGGGAGTGGGGAGATAATATTATAATTATTGTTCCGAGGTATCTGTGGAACAGCAGAGGTGAAAGAAGGTGCGGGGATGAACAGGTCTCAAAATACGAAATTAAAGTTAAGATAAAATTTAACAAGGTTATATTTCCTTAGCAAAATCAAGAAATAACAAGAATGGCAGGTACAGAGTAGCAAGGCAACAAATGTACAATTACAGTATTCACAGGATTTGGGCTTCGAGCCCCGGATTCACAATTCTTGAGCAATTAGCCCAACTTTACCCAAACACAAGATTCGACAAAGGGGCAGAAGACCCCAATCATGTTCCGGAGCACTTGCTCCCAATTACAAAATAAAGCCTCCTCGAGGCATCCAAAATCAATTTCAGAAGAGCAATCCGCTCTTAAGTTCCAGCCTATCAAAGGCCACACCAAAATTCCACTTTCAAGTTGTCCTCCCAGGACATGAAAACAGGGGTAAAATACCCAACCTACTGAGGCCTATTAAGTAAAGAAACAGGTTAATTACCTGGCCTCTAAAATACCAATTTGGGAGGAGGCGAAGCTGCACTCCTAATACATTTTGTTTAAAACCTACTTGGCACTAGGCCGTTAATGCAAGGGCTAATCCCATACTAAAGAGGTGACTTATATGAGAAGACAATTTACATTACGCTAGACTGGAAGAAACTGTTGAGAAAATAAGTTCACCTCAAAGCAATATGAGTGGGAGCTCGAGAGGGTTAAGCACTCTCTATCCCAATTTATAGTTTAAACAGATAGAATTGATACCGAGTGTCTTTACATTTTAAGGGAAAGTTACATGGTAAAAGGCTTCGGACCTGCCCCGAGAGTTAAACTGCTGAGCTAGCAAGAAAAGAAGTTATTAAACGGCCATTACCTTGTGGATGAACTGCTGCCCGAAGAAAGAGGCGCTTCCCGCCCCCTGCTACGTACTTAACACACTGAAAGATGTTACTGAAGTGGCGCGGAGTCCCGAAAATCAGCAGTTTATAAACCCTCGCGGAAAGTTCGAGGCGTTTCAGGAGTGAGAACACCCACCCACAAGAATTTTATTGGCTAAGCAAGAAAACCCCTACACAAGATGAAGAAGAAACACATTATTGGTGGAAAATTAATTCGAGAAATTCGGGATTGGTAAATTCAAAACAAGGGGAAAGAAAGGGTTAATATTGTCAACTTAAAAAATGACTGAAGGAAATTTAACAAAGAACAAACTTATGAATTCAAAATTTCTCTAAAAACATAGTTCTTTCACTTCGCACTAGGGTGCACAATTGTAGTTCTTCAGTAGTGCCATCTGGAAGAGAATGTCCACACTTCTTACTACAGGCAAAACAAAAATAAATCGAAAACGACCCAGTTCAGAAACTTCAAAATTTCCAAGTAGTGACATCTTCAGAGAAACTTGAAAATTAACGCAGTAGATAAAGTTCAGGCTTCCGCCAGTAGGGGAGTTTCAACTGGCGCAAAGTTTGAATTAGCGGCGTGGGGGTGTACCACCCGGTACAATTATAATTATAATCGCAAGAATTCAGCAACTGTGTGTAGGCATTATGATTTGACGCCATTTAGGCTGCCGGTGTATCAATTTCAACGTTTTGTTTTACTCTACTATAAGACATAGACTCGAAATTCTACTGAGCAATATCTGAGGATTATCGAGTTTTAATCAGTCTTGTCTGATAAACACCAAACGTGTCACCAAAGATCTGTTACAGTTCGATATCATAGAGGATGAGTGCCAAATGGACCTTTTCCCAACCCTTCAAAACTTAAAGATTACCTCTGCCGGTTTTGAACCCGTTATCTTGGGATCACCGATTCAAAGATAGAGCAGTATAGCCTAGTATATCCTCGTCTCCACTCTGAGTTGGTTTAATATTTTGGCGTTTTAAAAAGTTGGAGCTAAGGGTGTTCGGTGTCCTTCAAATGCCCATAATCTTTGCCACAATTTCTCACCGTTTATTATGGTAGACACATACAATATAGCTACCCACAGATAACTTTCCAAGTGTCAATAACCGACAGCAATATATGTACAAGGGTCGAGTCATAAGTCATGGCAACTATTTTTTTTTTTCTCGCGAACAGGAGATAACACGGAAAACGTAAGATATGCATTCGGAAATACAGGGCATGTACTTATGCACAGTGCCTGGAAGAGAAATTCTGACTTCAGGAGATTCTCGTAGGAAAGTGACAGAAAACAGGCCACTGGTAAACATTGTTTTATTATGGTGTAGACAGCAAATACATAAGACTACGTACAAAGGACAGGTCTCCAATGGTTACAGACCTTCGAAATAATCACCCAAGGTTTCCACTGTGCGTTGCCAGCGGTGGGGCAGGCGCTGAATAGCATTCGCTGAATTTGTATCGCTAACGTGTGGCACCTCTCTCCGAAATGCTGGTACGATGTCCTCTTTGTTAGCAAACCGTTGTCCACGTAATGGCTTCTTGACTTTGGGGATCAGATCATAGTCACATGAGCTCAGATCAGGCGAATAAGGCGGTTGTGGAATAACCTCCCATCCCCACCGTTGTAAGCGACGCTGAACGATGGCTGCTGTGTGAGCTGTCGCCCGTTTGAATGTCTCCACCCAAATCACCACTGTTCTATAGGGCATGGCATGCCCACCTAATACTTCCCGCAGTTCTGCATGGCAATGGCGTGCATTTCTGCCGCGGAGAACTGCTATTTTAATATACGATCGTTGCTCCTGCTTGTTCACTTCCATTTTGTGACGCTCTCACTCACACACTGAACTTGGGGGCACGCTTAGACCCACACTGTTGTTTACATACACCATCTAGTGGCATCATACGCAAGTACATACCATACGTTTCCAAATGCATAATCTTAGATTTTCCGTGTTGTCTTCTGTTCGCAAGGGAAGAAAAATAGTTGCCATGACTTATGACTCGACCTACGTATCATTTGTCACACCAGTTCATGGAATTACCCATTCATAATCATTGACAAGTTTACGCTATGTAAACAATATTATATACGCATATTATAATAATTTCGTGTGGCTATTTCTAGCCGAGTGCAGCCCTTGTAAGGCAGACCCTCCGATGAGGGTGGATACGCATATTGAAAAGATATAATCTGAGGATGTTCTTGTAGAACGGAATACAATATGTCGGTTATTAATGTATTCTAAGCGCTATATTTTGCACTTCGACGGACTGAAAAACAACGATTATACATCTCGACATGCATAATGCAATTTATCCTCCCGGCGATAACACTGGAATGACACGATATTCAATATCTATCATTCACATGGATCATACGAACAGTGCAAATTCTCCAGATGAACCCCCGTGGGTGGAGGCGGTAGAATAACACCCAAAGTATCCCCTGCCTGTCGTAAGAAGTGATTAAAAGGGGCCCAGGGGCTCTTAACTTGAGAGCGTAGGTTGGCGACCACGGGGACCTTAGCCGAGTCCTGGCATTGCTTCCACTTGCTTGTGTCAGGCTCCTCACTTTCATCTTCCTATCCGACCTCACTTGGTCAATTCTTGTTCTTTTCTGACCCCGACAGTATGAGCATTCGAGGCCTAAGGTCTGTCATTTTCGCGCCCTTCGTAGCCCATGTCTTTCTAGCTATTTGCTTTACGTCGCACCGACACAGATAGGTCTTATGGCGACGATGGGACAGGAAAGGCCTAGGAATGGTAAGGAAGCGGCCGTGGCCTTAATTAAGGTACAGCAACAGCATTTGCCTGGTGTGAAAATGGGAAACCACGGAAAACCATCTTCAGGGCTGCCGACAGTGGGATTCGAACACACTATATCCCGAACGCAAGCTCACAGCTGCGCGCCCCTAACCGCACGGCCAACTCGCCCGCTCCATGTCTTTCTTTGACCGATACCGTCATTTTTCGAAGTGTAGGATCCCTTCCATGTTTTTGTTAAAATATAGGATGGTTGTCCAGTTGTACTTCCTCTTAAAACAATAATCACCACCACCACCCATTCAAACCAACTGCCCCTATTCCCGACCACTTTTATGCGACACAAAGTGACATTCACATAAGAACAATATGCATTCCCCCCCCCCCCTCTTTAAAATGACCATTCTTTTCCCCGACCAACGACCATGAAGTCTGTTCACAAATTAACAACGTATCGCCTTTCAGACGACCCGAAAACTATGCACAAGTATTAACAGTGTGGTATTGTACATCCCTGTACAGCCCTTCAATGGAATGTCTGTTTCTTATCGTTAATAGAGAGCAACGACAGCATCATCATGGTGAGTATGCATAAAAGAAAAATCAATATTCTTTCTCTGGAAGAACGAATTTTTGTAATAAAGGAGTGTGATAACGGAAGATATTAATTTGATATAGCAAACGAATTTAAGTGTGGAAAAAGGCAAATCCTAAACTGTATTGAAATCATAACCGTTAACTTAAAGAAACAAGAAGAAAATGAGAATAAAGATATTATGAAAAGACAATGGAAGCCATAACAAGTGAACAATGACATTTTCGAGTAGTTCATTCGAGCCCGTGCTAAGAGTTACCTGTAATCCAAAAACCCTCCAATTTGCTTCTGATTTAGGTGTAGTTAATTTTCTTACTGGCTGGATAAATTTTAGCTCGGACAAATTAATAATCTTGCCAGCCAGCAGTTGAGCTGTATTAATTCGTGAACGTTAATCTGTATAATTTATAAGCAGCTTGACCTACTACCGAGTGAAGGGTAGTTGGAATGCGTGAACATCCTGTCTTCTAAGGCAATTGGGTATCCCAGGATTTCATGGAACTGTATGACGTCCCTTTCAAACCAGATATATTTTCAGTGGTCAATTCGGAGAAGATGTAGGAGGGAGTGGCGTCACTTTATGCCCTAGCATGTGCAGGCTCGTCCTACCATCGGAACTGCATTTCCGTATCATCGGACACGATCTGAAATATAACAAACTGTGACGAATTTATTCTTAAATATATAATTATGTAACTTCCTGGCGACCAAACTTTATTTTTTATTTTGTACGGTTACAGCCTTAAACCCCAGTAACAGAACAGAGGAATTGGGGGTACCTATCAATGGCAGAGAAACAGGGCAACTTAACAGATTTAGTTGGAGCGAACGAATAATGTCTAGATAGATGGATGAGAAAAGATTTCCGAAGACGCCCATTACTAAACGAACGAAACGGATAAACGAAATAAATTTGTAAACTTCCAAGACGGTGTATTTTTATGACTTGAAGATTAAGACGATAGATGGTGGCACGCACTGTGGTGAGGACATACCGGACTGGACACGTGAAACAATTTTCTTCCAACTTAAATTTGCTCCCCGGTCTAGGTAGCCAAGAATAACGGCCGAGAGGATTCGTCGTGCTGAGCCCACGATACCTCATAATCTACAGGCCTTCGGGGCTGAGCAGCGGGCGCTTGGTAGGCCATGGCCTTTCGGGGCTGTTGCGCTGTGGGGTTTGTTTTTTACGTTTGCTCATAACTTTTCAGTACTGATAATTAATCCCTCCTCTGTGAACCACGTGATCTTGTGAGTCCCAATGAAGCAGGTAGCTAAGTCGTAGGTGCAACCATATCTGATAGGTATCTGTAGGGAGACCAGAATAAGGAATAGCTCATGGAAAGGAGGGTAGCAGCTTTTCAGAAGTTGCAAGGGCTGCAGTATGGATAATTTACAAATGGCCTTGTAATAATATTTAACATGACTTAGCTATCTTGTTACTGCCATACGACTGAAAGCAACGGGAAACTACAACCGTAGCTAACTCCTGAAGACATGCAGCTCTCTCTCTCTCTCTCTCTCTCTCTCTATATATATATATATATATATATATATATGAATGAGGTACTGATGATGATGATAATTTCGTGTGGCTATTTCTAGCCGGGTGCAGCTCTTGTAAGGCAGACCCTCCGATGAGAGTGGGCGGCATGTGCCACGTGTAGGGAGCTGCGTGTTATTGTGGTGGAGGATAGTGTTATGTGTGGTGGGGTACTGATGATTTATTCCTCCAAGGTAAAATATTCCACAGGTAAAATAGTCCCCCATTCGAATCTCCGGCTGGGGACTACACAAGAGGTGTAAATCATCAGAAAAATGAATGACATTCTGCGAGTCGGAGCGTGGAATAGTAAAAGCCTGAATGGTTGTGGTATGTTAGAACTTGCTTCATTTTAACACGGTAGTTTTATTTTTTTTAATGACATGCACATAAGTTCAGATTGCTCAAATTAAGAACGTAATTTATTATCGCATTATTAAACTAGATATAACATGTGCCTTGTGCAGCAAAGGTCAATTTTTACATTCTGTACGTAAACGAAAATTAAATCGTCCAACTGAATACTGCAAATACGTGAAGGAAGATACTCTTTAATATTAAAAAATATGCAGTAAAGCATTATTCTTCACTTCAATGGCTGCTCGTGTTTGTTCTTAGTGAGTTTTATTATCTTAAACTGTACATTTATAAATAAATAAATAAATAAATAAATAAATAAATAAATAAATAAATAAATAAATAAATAAATGCATCATTATAGACCGTTATGCCTTTCAGCGTTCAGTCCGCAAGCCTTTGAATTTACTAAATGTCACCACAATCCTCTATTTGCAACTAGTGCTGTGGCCTCATTTAGTTCTACACTTCTTATCTTTAAATCGTTAGAAACTGAGTCTAACCATCGTCGTCTTGGTCTCTCTCTACTTCTCTTACCCTCCAGAACAGAGTCCATTATTCTCCTAGGTAACCTATCCTCCTCCATTCGCCTCACATGACTCCACCACCGAAGCCGGTTTATGCGTACAGCTTCATCCATCGAGTTCATTCCTAAATTAGCCCTTATATCCTCATTCCGAGTACCCTCCTGCCATTGTTCCCACCTGCTTGTACCAGCAATCATTCTGGCTAATTCCATGTCTGTTACTTCTAACTTACTCTAATGAATAAGATATCCTGAATCCACACAGCTTTAGCTCCAGTAAAGCAAAGTTGGTCTGAAAATAGACCGATGTAAAGATAGTTTCATCCGGGAGCTGACTTCTTTCTTACAGAACACTGTTGATCGCAACTGAAAGCTCACTGTAATGCTTTACTGCACCTTGATTCAATCTCACTTACTATATACTGTGTATCCATCCTGGGAGAACACACATCCTAAATAATTATCTACCTGTTCCGGCTTTGTATCACCAATCTGACATTCAGTTCTGTTGAATTCCTTATCTACTGACAAATTTAGTCTTCGAAAAGCTAATTTTCATACCATACTCATTGCACCTATTTTCAAGTTGCAAGATGTTAGACTGCAGGCTTTCAGCACAATCTGCCATTAAGACCCAGTCGTCAGCATAGGCCAGACTGCTAACTATATTTCCACTTAACTGAATCGCTCCCTGCCACTTTATACCCTTCACCAGAGATCCATGAAAACTACGAACAACAAAGGTAAAAGATTACAGCCTTGTATAATCCCTGTAAGGCCAGAATTACACCTACCGCGTACTGGGCCGAGTCACTCGCTTTGTTACTCGGCCGAGTAACTTATTGAAGAGTAGATGTGATTACACGAGGAAGAGACAGTGGACGAGTCAGTGCAATGGAACGTTTAAAGGGTGTGGGAACATGGTTATGCGAAGTAGGAAAATGAGGAAAAGAGAGTTTTTAAACACTATTGCAACTTGATCACACTTGCCATAATAGAGGAAATCGAAAATGTCATTAGCAACAACAGAAAACGATTATGGACAAGACCCTGGCTATTAAGACGAGATAAATGAGGAACTGCAACCCTTTTAAGGGAATTTGAAACTGAAGATCTCCAAGAATACTGGTTTTCATCCAATTTCCTCTCAACCACTGATCGCACCCTCCCTTCCAAGATACCAGTGAATACTTTGCCTGGTATACTAATCAATGAGATACCTCGATAGTTGTTGCAATCCTTCCTGTTCCCTTGCTTTTAGATAGGTGCAATTACTGCCTTTGTCCTATCTGAAGGTACCTTACCAACACTCCGTGCTAGTCTTATTATTCTATGCAGCCATTTCATCCCTACCTTCCCACTATACTTCATCATTTGAGGTCTAATTTCATCTTCTACTTCTTCTTTTTGACAATGGAGTGTATTTACCATCCTTCTCACTTCCTGAAGCGTAATTTCACCAACATCATTTTCCTCCTCCCTATGAGCTCCGTTGGTCGCGACACCACCATGAAGATTTCCTTTTACGTTGAGAAGATATTCAAAATATTCCCTCCACCTGTCCACTGATTCCCTGGGATCTATTATGAGTTCACCTGAATTACCCAAAGCACTATGCATTTCCTTTTTCTCTCCCTTCCTAAGATTCTTTATTACTGTCCAGAAAGGTTTCCCCGCTGCTTGACCTAGCCTTTCCAGGTTATTACCAAAATCTTCCCACGACTTCTTTTTGGATTCAATAACTATTTGTTTCGCTCTGTTTCTTTCATTTATGCACAATTCCCGGTCTGCATCAGCCCTTGTTTGGAGCCATTTCCGATAAGCCTTCTTGTTACGTCTACAAGCTGCTCTCACTTCATCATTCCACCTACATCTTCGCTTTTTCCCATCTTTGCACACAGTTGTTCCTAGGCATTCCCTTGCTGTTGCTACTACAGCATCACTGTATGCCACCCATTCTCTTTCTATATCCTGAACCTGCTTACTGTCCACTATTCGGAACTTCCTACTAATTATATCCATGCACTTCTGTCTAATTTCCTTGTCCTGGATATTTTCTACCTTTATTCGCTTATAGACAGATTTCAGTTTCTCTATCCTAGGCCTAGAGATACTTAAGCTAACTACAGATCAGACAGTGGTCTGTATCATCGAAAAATCCCCGAAAAACCCGTACATTCCTAAAAGATTTCCTGAATTCGAAGTCGGTTAAGATATAGTCTACTATGGATCTGGTACCCCTAGCCTCCCATCTGTAGCGGTGAATAGCCTTATGCTTGAATGTATTCGTAACTGCTATACCCATACTAGCACAGAAGTCCAGCAGACGCTTCCAATTTCTATTAGCTTCCATATCTTCCCCACATTTACCAATCACCCTTTCGTATCCTTCAGTTCTATATCCAACTCTAGCATTTAAATCGCCCATTAGCACTATCCTATCCTTGCTGTTGACCCTGATTACGATGTCACTCAATGCTTCGTAAAATGTGTCAATTTCATCCTCATCTACACCATCACATGGTGAATACACTGAGGCAATTCTCCTCCTAATTCCTCCAACCGCCAAATCTACCCACATCATTCGCTCGTTTACGTGCCTAACAGAAACTATGTGGCGTGCAATGGTATTCCTGATAAAGAGCCCTACCCCAGACTCTGCCCTTCCCTTTCTAACACCCGTCAGGTACACTTTATAATCTATCTCTTCCTCATTATCTCCCCTTACTCGAATATCACTTACTCCTAGCACATCCAGATGCATCCTCTTTGCTGACTCAGCCAGTTCTACCTTTTTGCTTCCATAAGCACCATTAATATTGATAGCTCCTTATCGAATCCCATTTCGTTCGCCAAGTTGTTTCAAAGGAGTCCTTCGTCTGTCAAATGGGAGTGGGACTCCGTTACTCCCATAGGTCCGAGGCTTGCTTGAAATATTCTGAGCTCGGCAAATTCATGAAGCAGGATGCTACCTTACTTACACATAGCCCAAGTGAGGATCTCTCCTCTAACAGGTTAGGGACCACCGGTGGATTATATAGCCCTAGCCGCCTGAGCACAACAAGGTAAGCCGCGACTCGGAATATGTCCGGGATGCCCACTCCCATTCCGTAGCAACTGGTATCCCGATTCTCCGGACCACTTACTAAGCCACTCAGCCGTTGCCCATGGTTCACAAACTAGGTCGTGACTAGAGGAACCCACACCATGAACCATTATAAATAAAAATATACAAATTTAAATAAATAAATAAATACAAATCTTCCCAAAGGCGTAAATGGCTATTCACACTACGAGATACATTGTTTTTCCGTATGGCAGTATTAAACACAACACTGTATCAACAGGACACGGCGAGCGGCGTGAAGTCTACCGCAGAGTGTTACTCCCTCCATTTTCGATTCCTCCCTTCATCTGCTCACTTGCTTCTAGTTTTCTTTCTCCAGAGATGTTAAATTGCTCTGACTTGCAGTTAGGGAGTTGATTGAGCCTGTTCTATAACCTACCGGGAAAATTTATTGTTCCAACATGCCAATAAAACAAATGAAACATTTAAGCGCTGACCGACCTGGCCAGGACCCGCACAGGAGACCAGGTTGTAATTAGCAGCGGCACACAGCGAAGAGATGACCAAGGGAGGTAGAACATGAAAGCTAGAAGCAAGTAAAAGTCACTGCTAGTTGATCCCGACACCACATAATCGCCATTCTAATATCACATATTGGGAGCCTCTACAGTCAACTATTCTCCTTCTTCCACCGCTTTTCCCACACCTTGTGGGGTCGCGGTTGCGAACTGCATCGCACATAAGGATTTGGCCTTGTTTTACGGCCGTATGCCTTCCTGACGCCAACCCTATATTGAGGGATGTAATCAGTAATCACTAATCACTAACGCGTGTTCCTGTAGTGGTTGGTAGTGTAGTGTGGTGTCTGAATATGAAGAGGAGAGTGTTGAGACAAACAAACTCCCAGTCCCCGAACCAGAAGAATTAATCATATGCGATTAAATTCTCCGATCCGGTCGGGAATCGAACCCGGGACCCTCTGACTCGAAGGCCTAAACGTTCACCATTCAGCCAAGGAGTCGGACTACAGACAATTATTAATATTACAAACTAGCTGTTGTATACCCATCGATCATGATTGATGAATTACTTTTTGTACGTGCAACAGTAATGTTATCTAGCGGAGATGAATGGTAGAAGAGAGAAACCACACCTCAGTTAACACCAATAGTAAGAGTAATAACATTATTGTTGGTAAGATTTAGGTACTTGGATAATGAAGGCCAATCTATTACTAAAACCACCACCCCACTTCCCCCTCAACCCCAGCCTCTTCCACTTTTTGATTTTTTTCTCTCCCTCATTTTTAGAATGGCAGTTCCTTCACGTCTTCTCAATTCGATAGGGGCTAATGACTACGCGGGTTCGCAGCTTATAAAAGTAATCACAACAGTGGTGGTGATTTTTGTTGTAACAGGAAGTATAGCTGGGCAATCATCCTCTAACAATCAGGCCCCAGGAACTCTCAAATTTGGGAGCGTGGGTTGGCGACCACGGGCCCCTTAGCTGAGTCCTGGCATTGTTTCCACTTGCATCAGGCTCCTCGCTTTCATCTATCCTATCCGACCTCCCTTGGTCAACTCTTGTTCTTTTCCGACCCCGACGGTATTAGAGCATTCGAGGCCTAGGGAGCCTCATGTTCACGCTTTTCGTGGCCCTTGTCTTTCTTTAGCCGATATCTTCATTTTTCGAAAGTGTCGGGTCCCTTCCATGTTTTCCTCTCATTCGTGTTGGTAGATGGTTGTTGCCTAGTTTTACTTCCTCTTAAAGCAATAATCACCACCACTACCCCTGAACATAAATACAGTTTCGATAAATTATTTTCAGTCATTTTCTTGTTATACCGTAACAGACATTAAAAACAAATCAACTGAACCTCTTTTCGACTTCTGCAAGCTATATCTAATCCGAGATAAAAACGAAGTGTGAAGCTAAAATTTGAAGTGTATACAAAATAAAAGCATTATATAGATAACGCCAGTTGCGGCCAAATAGGTCACATGCATGGCAGTAATTCATGCAATGTTGAGGGCGTTAAACAGTCGCGGGTAATAATGCTAGACGAGGGACTAATAATGGGAAGCACATGGAGCCATCACCCCCCAATCTTGAGGCCGTAGCGCGCGGTGGTCCCGCCAGCTAAGCTGATCAATACAAGCGTGCCCGAAAAGACACCTCGCCTCATCAACACCAGGAATATTTCACCATGTGCACCGCAATACCAGCACTCGAAGCTGAGGGATTCTAGTTTCCTCTCAGACCGAGACTGAAACCAAGAGGGTACAAGAATTATTACTGCCTATTGAGGAATTCGGGTCTGATAATATAAAAATATGAGAGGAAACAGCACTCAAGATTGTTGCCGAAATTCGGAACACTCCACTTCGACCTACTAGCTTTCTCGCGGCATTAGAGAACCCGCACTGCTATACAGGTCTGCCGGATGGCATAGGAAAATGAGACGATATTTGAAGATAAATTAATAATAGAGAAACATGTACCTATATTTTAAAAGTTGTACATTTTCTTTCACATTACCCTTTAGAGTTTACCACACACTACACCAGGGGGAATCACAAAAAATGTGGTGTTTCAGATTCAGGACTTGGAATGTCTTTCGTCATTAATTCTTTGTACTTCCCTTGTAGATACTGTCACGTATTAGGAATTGTGGGGGTGGTGGAGTTGGTGAGTATTCTTTTTTCCTATTGGTTTTACGTCACACCGACTTGGTCAGGTCTTATAGCGACCACATATTCCGGTTCAGGAAATATTTCATTATCGGCAACTGTAGATTAATGTTTTTCGGATACATAACCTCAAAACAAGGATTCAACAAAACATTTTGATGATAATGATGATGATGATGATGATGATGTTTGTTGTTTAAAGGCGCCTAACAGCTAAGTCATAGGCCCGTAATGGTACGACCGAGCTCGATAGCTGCAGTCGCTTAAGTGCGGCCAGTATCCAGTATTCGGGAGATAGTAGGTTCGGACCCCACTGTCGGCAGCCCTGAAAATCGTTTTCCGTGGTTTCCCATTTTCACACCAGGCAAATGCTAGAGCTATACTTTAAGGCAACGGCGCTTCCTTCCCACTCCTAGCCCTTCCCTGTCCCATCGTCGCCGTAAAGCAACTAGCAAAAAAAGTAATGGTACGAGGTGCAGCAAGAAAAGACGATAATTAAAAAGTTCAAAACGTATCCACTGACTAGAATCTAAAACGAGTGCGATGAAAAAAATGACCATGAATCCAAAACAATCAGTATTTCCAATTCATAATTCCTTATTTTCGGAGATGATGCTTGTGTTCCAAAGGGGTCCAAATTCCAGTTCGCCGTCCCCTCATAATAGTACCAATCACTGGTAAAGCAGAACCATGGTATTCCTCCTATAGTGGTACTAATCAAAGGTAACGCAGACTCATGGCATTTCTCGCATAGTGGTACTAATCACAGGTAATGTAGACCCATTGTATGCCAAACATAATGGCACCACTCACAGGTAACACAAACCCATGGTGTTTCGCACACAAGGGCACTACTCACAAGCAACGCAGATCCATAGTGTTCATCAAATAGTGGGACTATCACAGGCGCCGGTATTCCCGTGGTGTTCCTTACATAGTAGAATAAAATATTTTATAAGATCACATATTTCATATTTTAATAGAATTTGTCTGGTCTGAAAATGGGAAACCACGGAAAACCATATTCGGGGCTGCCGACAGAGGATTTGAACCCACCATCTCACGTATCCAGTAAAATACAGTCAACAGAAATGAAGTTCATCAGAACAATGAACCAAACGACAAGAAAAGAAAACATTAGAAAAGAAGCAAACAGGAAGGAGACTGGCATCAAAATATCTATTACTGAGCTTTTAGGAAGCTGCAGGCTACAGAGGTTTGGACATGGAGGGAACAAGGACAACAAGGAATAGCGTTAACAGAGAAGTGAAAGGGGAGAGGCCAGTAGGGAGGCCTGTGATTATACATATACAGTGAAATCGGAGGTCAGCAAGTGGGAGGACATAGAGGAACAGAAACTATACTTTGACAGGAAGAAGTGGAGAGCACTTGTACATCACACCCGGGAAATTGGAGCTGGAAAATGATGATGATGATGATGATGATGAGGAGGAGGAGGAGGAGGAGGAGGATCCCACGTATACACGGCCCGAACCGTGCAACCAGCTCGCTCGGTTGTAGTGGTGGTAGTAGTTGTGGTGGTGGTGGTGGTTCAAGGGGGAAAAACAAAACAACGATAAGAAGGAGAAGAGAAATAAGTCCGATCTTCGGAGAAGGAAGGTACCGACAAAAGAAAGAAAAGGGACAAGAAGGCAAGAAAATGAAATATCTCAGGCCTCGCAAACCTAATACTGTTGAGGTCGGAAGAGAATAAGAATTGACCAAGGCAGGCCATATAGGAACGATGGAAGTGCTTTAGCTGGGCACAAGTAGAAGTAATACTAGAAGCAGCTACGTGCCCGTGGTCCCCCCAACCTACGCTCTCAAAGACTCGCTCCTAGACGTCGCCTCTTATGGCAGGCACAGCACAGGGGTATAATAAGAGTTCCGAGATATGATACAAGGTAATATTTATTTATTTATTTATTTATTTATTTATTTATTTATTTATTTATTTATTTATTTATTTTTGAAACCAAAACACCGAGAACCCGAATTACAGAGTAGGGCAAGTAGTCTAGAATAGGGCCTATGTTTATTTTTGTTAACACTGGGGAGAAACAACATTCGCCGACCTAAGCGGACTATTCAGTTAGTAATTTGCCTTTTGTTCGCAAGATAGCCAATTCTATACCAGTTGGTGGCATTTAAGGGTTATTTTTTAAATAATTAAAATAGCTACTCCAGCTCTGGGATTCGAACTTAAAGGCACCGAAGTATACAATTAAATAATTTGATTGTGGAGTCTTACTTGTCCATGAACGGAGCCACAAGAGGGTAAAAGCCGGGCCAAGTGGCTCAGAAGCTCAAAACTCTGGCTTCCTGAGCCGAAGTTGTTAGGTTCGATTCTGACTCAATTCGGTGGTATTTGAGGTTGCTCAAGTATGTCACCTTCATGCCGGTAGATTAACAGGAAAACAAAACAAAAATCCCTGCACCTGAAAACCGTTGAAGTAGTTAGAGGGGCATAAAACAAATACATTAAGGGAAAAAGTACATCTGATATACGCCGTAGTGGCGAAACGCTTCATTGCACTTCTGACTTCACCTGCACCTCTATGGGGGTAGGTCGGGTTAGAAAAAGGAAACTAAGATACATGTGAGTCATATGTATATCAAGTTTTAAATAATGTTCACGTTTTCTTTCGTTGCCATCAGTTATGAAACTTCGTTCAGGCGATCTCTACACTTGGATAACTAGCCGGGAACCCCTCATTGATTGGTATTGCCATCTCGTTGAGATGATTGGTAGCAGAAGAGAGAATGCACAGCAATAGCCAGTAAGTTTTAGGGGCTCAGGACATTGCACGCCATCACATTTTGTTTTCCTCCGGTTCGGAGATATTACGGCTTTCAACACCCTCCCCCTTCAAAGAAAAAAAATCATTTTTCCCTTCTTCGAGTGATGGTTCCTTCGTTTTCCTTCAAACTCCAACAATCATTTTTATTAACTGATGAAATAGGGCTAATGACCACTCGGTATTGCAGCTCTTAAAAACAATCACAACCACCACCATCACTGGCACTTAGTTCGACTAAACAATATTTTCACGTCAGCGGTGCTGGCCGTTGACGAGTCAAGTAATAAAATCTTAATTCGTGAATATCTTCATTATTACAGCTCGTACCGTAAAAATGCAGAAGATATAAATGACTGAAAATTAGACGTTCCACGGTAAGTTACTTACATTTCTTAGATACAACTAACATTACAAAACATATTTGGAAGACAATAATAGTCGCGAATATATCCGTTATTATTGAAGTGGCGTATGGCTTTTTTTTTTTTTTTTTTTTTTTTTGCTAGTTGCTTTACGTCGCACCGACACAGATAGGTCTTATGGCGACGATGGGACAGGGGAGGCCTAGGAGTGGGAAGGAAGCGGCCGTGGCCTTAATTAAGGTACAGCCCCAGCATTTGCCTGGTGTGAAAATGGGAAACCACGGAAAACCATTTTCAGGGCTGCCGACAGTGGGGTTCGAACCTACTATCTCCCGAATACTGGATACTGGCCGCACTTAAGCGACTGCAGCTATCGAGCTCGGTACGTATGGCTTTTAGTGCCGGGAGCGTCCGAGGACAAGTTCGGCTCACCAGATGCAGGTCTTCCGATTTAACTCCCGTAGGCGACCTGCGCATCGTGATGAGGATGAAATGATGATGAAGACGACACATACACCCAGCCCCCGTGCCAGCGGAATTAACCAATTATGGTTAAAATTTCCGATCCTGCCGGAATCGAACCCGGGACCCCTGTGACCAAAGACCAGCACGCTAACCATTTAGCCATGGAGCCGGACTCCGTTATTAGTGTTATATAGAGGATGGTTGCCTAGTTGTACTTCCTCTTAAAACAATAATCACCACCACCACCTCCATTATTAATCACACGGTAAAAAATGCATTTGTACCCGTTCTTCGCACGGGAATTTGTACTGGATTACACGTTTCCTTCAGGAATTTATGCGAAGTAATATGGCTCTTTTCACACGGTTAATGCGACATGTTAAAATTATATTCTCCTACAAAAGCGCGAGGCAATAACGTTAGATATGATGAATTTCAACAAGGTCGAGAGAGAATGAGGATGATTTCCGAATTTATTGTACGGTACAGT
Source organism: Anabrus simplex (assembly GCF_040414725.1). Lineage (NCBI taxonomy): Eukaryota > Metazoa > Arthropoda > Insecta > Orthoptera > Tettigoniidae > Anabrus > Anabrus simplex. The sequence goes on along the minus strand of NC_090268.1, from coordinate 400,866,117 downwards.
TCCTGGTCCAAAGTTGTGCGAAATTCTCCGTGGTTCTCATGTTGCATATTGTATCTCTGACCACTGGCGTGGCGGTCTGACGTTGATGATACCTCCCTTAATATCTGCCCCAACGTAAAGATTAAAATGGCTCTTAAGTTTTTCCTCTTACCCTCCTTGAAGTGACATGCACGACAGGTCCACATCCTCTGATTTTATACTGTCATGGATCCTTAAAATAATTGTAGGTCTGCGAGGGTGTCCGTCACTGGCTAGAGAGCATGAAGCCCGTAGAAAATAGTAATTTTCTCCGTTATTTGAAGAGTAAGCGAAATTATGTACATAATTATTTAAAATGAAGGGGGCGTTTCACGAGTAGTCTACAGATTTTACTTATAATCAATCGTGTAAGAGAAAATTTAAAAAATATCTTCTGGTCTTCCTGTAAAACCCCAGTCTATTCAGCGATTTAAATTATATCGAAACCTGTTCCAGGATGAAAAGACTCTAAATATGAAGTTTGGTCGAGAGATAATCAGTAGTGTAAGTGAAAATTGCAAGAAACCATTCTGATCTTCCTATAAAGCCCACGTCTATTCAGTGATTTTAACATGACATGCACCGAGCTCGATAGCTGCAGTCGCTTAAGTGCGGCCAGTATCCAGTATTCGGGAGAGAGTAGGTTCGAACCCCACTGTCGGCAACCCTGAAAATGGTTTTCCGTGGTTTCCCATTTTCACACCAGGCAAATGCTGGGGCTGTACCTTAATTAAGGCCACGACCGCTTCCTTCCCACTCCTAGCCCTTCCCTGTCCCATCGTCGCCGTAAGACCTATCTGTGTCGGTGCGACGTAAAACAACTAACAAAAAAAAAAAAAAAAAAAAAACATGACATGCATATCGAAACCTGCTCCTGGATGAGTATACTCGAAATATGAAGTTTGGTCGAGATCTATTCAGCCGTTTACCGGTGATGGTTGAACGAACGAACGAATGAACAAACAAACAATCAAACAAGAAAGCTAAGAACTACTAATGCGATCTTCAGTCGACCTAAAACGGATAAATATATCACAATATGGCGAAATAAAGTACTTTACAGACAGCGGACCCCCTACAACTTTATTTACAAAATAAAAAATAGGAAATTATATTTTGCAGAAATTGAATTAAATACAGTTTTTCAATAGGCCTACAGCTAATATTAACGGAGATATTTTACATTTCTTGTTTGGCTCCCTTAATATTACTATGCCACTCTATATTAATCAAATCATATACAGAGTGAATCACCTAAAACTTAACACACCAAATATTTCTGAAGTGGAAGATGCTACAGACGTGCTGTTTTCACATAAATGAACCAAGGATGCATAACTGTAGTCCACACACAATTCTTAATCATTATTAGAATGTGTATTATTTTAGATAGGTAACATTTTAATTGAACAATGCCTATTGACATTATCATAATAAAACTACAGTAAATTAGAAAGTCAATGATGTTTTTTTTTAAATCAGGATTCTAGTACAAGTAGTTTATGAACTAACGTGGTTTGAAAATTGTAAATACTGACAAGTTGTCCGCTCCATTCAATTGCTTAGTTACGAGGCTATGATGTTCTTATGCTTGTTTCCTTGCATTACGATTTCCTAGTCAGTTACTTTGTGATAGTAGGAAGTTATGGAAGAAGGTATTTACAAAAGCTGAAAAAGCCGACATGTTAATGGTGTATGGAGAATGTAGGAAGAATGCTGTTCGTTTTTATGCTCTGTGCGAGGAAAGGTATCGCAATAGACGTCACCCATCTCGACAATTATTCGTGAAACTCTTCAACCAATTGCGTATAACTGGAAGTGTAACACGTAGAAAATGTAACAGGAACAAAAGACTGACTGGAGAAGAGGGTGACATTAATGTTCTAGCCGCTACTGCCGTATATCCGCACGTTACTTCCCGTGAAATTGCACGAGGAAGTGGCACGAGTCAGGCAATTGTACTACGCGTTCTCCACCGTATCAAGCCCCTCTCCATCAAGAGCTGCATGATAACGATTTTGAGAATCGTGCTAACGTTTGCACACGGGCGTTACGATAAGATACACCAGATGTATCGTGTATCTTGTTTAGTGATGAAGCAACATTAACAAATCATGACCGAGTAAACCTCCGAAACATGCACTACTGGTCCGAAAACAATTCCCATTGGCTTCGTCAGGTGGAATGTCAGCGTCCATGGAGTTTAAAAATGTGGTGTGGAATACCAAACCAACAGCTCACAGGCCTTTTTTTTTCCCTCCATAGAAGGGACACTAGATTCTCAAAAGTATCTCCTACAGACCAACTTCCACCGATGGTAGAAGACGTTTCACTGCAGACTAGGAGGGACATGTGATATCATCATGATGGCTGTCCAGTGCACACTGCACGACGTACTGCAGCTTGTCTTCGCAGACTGTTTTCCAAATCGTTGGAGTGGACGAATGGGACTGTACCTTGATCAGCCCATTCTCCAGATTTTGTCCCTTTAGATTGATTCTCTGGGGAAAGCTAAAAAACACTGTTTACATGGACATACCGACTACACCAGATGATATGAAACGACGTATTACTGCTGATGAAATGCTAGAAAGTTTACTCTTTACATGGCAAACTGAAAGCTTGTACTGAAACTGGCGGTCGTCATTTTGAACACAACCTTTGAAAGCCAATTCTCTTTCTTCTTCAGAATCCAAGTAATTTTTTTTTCACTTTTTTCTTAAATTAGTGCCGACACATGGAGCATGGTATTTACAATGTTTAAACTACGATATCTTGTTAACTACTTGTACTAGAATCCTGAAAAAAAAAAGTAAAAAAAAAAAGCAGTGTCAATCTAATTTGCTCTAGTTTGATTTTGTTAATACCATCAGGCACTGTTCCATTTTAAAAATGTAACTTTCGAAAATAAATAGGTCTGCACATTCAAATTATTGTTAAAATTTGTGTGTATGCTACAATTATGAATGTTTGGTTACACTTCATTTCGGTGAAAACAGCACATGAATGGCACCTTCCGCCACCAGGCGAGCCCGTGATGTAAAATTGTATATCCAATCCGAGATAAATACGAAGTATGAGGCAAAAATTTGAAGTGTACAGCGAGAGTTATCATTTTAAATTTAAATTTAATGGATCCTCAGAAGAAGAAAAAAGTAGCATTCTCTACTAATGCAATTCTCAAAGCATGCATATTCAGGTGCTCAAAGCTTTTAAACCAAATTGCATATTATTCTTCTGTTTCTTCTTCCTGGTCTGTTCCTATCCACTTGGGGTCGGCGCTTTATGTGGATTAAGGCCGGTTTTACAGTCGGATGCCTTATCTTACGCCAACTCTACATGGAAGGATGTTTCAACACCTGTCTGTAGGAAGTCGTGGATGTATTCACTACTGTTTTTCTGTGGCATTTTGTAGTGTGATGTGTTGTATGTAAATGCAGATGAGTATCAATATGAACACAAAAACCCAGCCCCCAAGCTACAGGAACTAACCAGACGCGCTTAGAATTCCCAGTGGAGAATCGAACCCGGGGCCCTCTGAACCGAAGAACACTACGCTGACCATTCAGCCAAGGAGCCGGAAACATACTCATGTTTCCCATGAACAACACATGTTTACATATTTAAAAATGAAGGCAGTTATTCTTAATCTATCTCCCGCAAGTCCAACCCCTCGTCCATGTCGCGGAAGATGGGCAAGAGCACGAAGTAGCAGACAGCCTGCAATAGAGTACGGCGAGGATCTTTTGTGCCTCATGACTGGTAGGGTAACTGTGAAAGACCAGCAGGAATTCTCAAAAGGGACGGCAAGCGGGTCTCTCGCGAAGATCTCTTACGGCAGTAATGGCGGAGAAAATGATCTTCGGTATGACAGAACTAGGTGAAGAGACAATCTACTGCCTTGCGGTCAGGAGAAGGGCTTCCGTACTTTTTTCCTTGAAACCTTGGGAAAGAAAAAAAATCAACTTATTTTTAAAAACTACTATTTTGTTCGCGGGAAGTGCTCAATGAATGTGGAGTCCCAAAACACTTAACGTCATTACTGAAATATCTTCATAATAGTCATAATGCAACCATAAGGGTGGATGTTGAATGGTCAGAATTTTTCAATGTGACAAATTGAGTCAGGCAAGGTTGGATACTGTCACTCCAACTCTACAACATCTACGCAGAGTATGTAATGAGAAGAGCACTGGATGGCTGGGATAGAGGAATTTCAATCAGTAGTAGGAAAATCTACAATTTACGCTTCGCTGATGATACTACACTCATTGCAGGAAGTGGACAAGAACTTTATGAATTGCTCTCTACAGTGAGAATCATTACTTCGGATTTTGGTCTAGAAATTAACATGAAAAAGACCAAAGTAATGGTCATCAACCGACAAAGTCAAATCCCAATCCAAATGACAGAATGACTTAAAGATCTGGAGTTGGTGAATGATTGTGTATATCTGGGCTCCATGATCAGTAATATGGGAAATTGTGATAAAGAAATAAAACGACGGATTGTCCTAGGTCGTGCCGCAATGGTTAAACTTACACAGACCTGACAGAACCAGGCATTACCCAAAACAGTGAAATTATGATTGGTGGAATCACTGATGTTTTCTGTTTCCCTGTACGGTTGTGAGACATGGACTGTGAAGGTTAGTGATAAGAACCAAATAGATGCCTTTGAGATGTGGTGTTGGCGGAGAATGCTCCGTATACCATGGACAGAAAGAAAAACAAATGCCTCCATTATAGAAGAACTGAGCATGACAAAACGTTTATCTTCCCGCGTTAGTGAAAGTTACCTCCAGTTCCTGGGACACATTTTGAAGAGAGGAGACAATTTAGAAAAGATAATTCTGCAAGACAAAATTGAAGGCACCAGACCAAGAGGCAGAACAACAAGTAGATGGTTAGACCAAGCAAAGAAGATCACCGATCTACCTCTTCACAATATTTTAAGAAGAGCTGAGGACCGTTCAGGATAGAAACATCTCGCTAAGGATGCAGTTACTAATGAAGTGAAGAAATGAGGTCACGACGCTCAGCAATGAGTAAACCGACTGATGATGATGATGATGATTTTGTTTAACCTTTACACTTTTTAGGGACACAAAACACTTAAAATAAAATAATGTCTTAAGGTAGGCTTATTCATTGTCCTACGTTGTTTATCTTGTTTTAACATTGAATACTTTACCTTTGATAATAAACTTGCATGCAAAATCAATATTCCTTAAGAAATAGGCTACTTTTCATTTTTCATTTTTTAAATAATGCACTAAAACAAAAGAAGCACACCTTTCTGTAAACACATATTTCAGAAGTGAAAGTTTTAATAAACTTACTAGAAAACTTAAAATGTACAGGCCCAATCTACAGATTCTATGAGACTTAACTTACACTGTGTCCAGCTCCAGTGGTAGAACATTTATAATGTTCATTATTAAAGTTTTTCTGTAATATTAAGGTCATGACACTCAAAACAAGATAATTTGGTATTCAACTTAATATTCAGCAAGCTTCCAAAAGTAGTAACATTCAAACTACGTAAGTTACCTCTATCTGTTAACCAGACACAAAATTCTACTAAAGTAAAAACTTCCATATAGAAAATATTATATATTTTCCAAACACTGAAAACTTTCTGCCACTTTTCAATTAAGGTAGGCTTCACTGTCTGGTTTAGACTTCCAAATAGATATCAAATTTTGAATCACTTGGTTGACACCAAAACTATTTTTTCAATCGCTTGAATAGTGCAGGCCTAACGTTCTTCATTAAAAGCACTGTCCGTTTTCAACTTGATGAGTAGTCGTTTAGAAATGAATGGTAAACATTTATTAAGTGTTCTTTTAGTGAGTTTTATATGGTTCTCGATAAACAATTGCTGTTTCAGTAACCTAACTTTGTTCAAATTTAATGAGAACTGTTTTGTTACAATAATTGCAAAGTTCCATATAAAGAGTAAGTACAATTCATTTTCAGGATTTCTGAAAAAGTCTGTGAGTAAGATTCAGATTCTCCTACAGTGAAAAATTATGTTAAAGACAGGATGGAACGCTAACATTGTGCGATTGTGAAAAAGTAATTTCTTATAGTCATTTTCCAAACTGCAGAACTCTTTTAAACCAATTATTCTTACATGGAAATATTTGCAAAACTTAACAACATGGACTTCTACATCTACAGGTAGAGCACAAGTTCTATCTTGATCTTCTTTTCCTACCGCTTTCCCCACACCCGTGGGGTCGCGGGTGCGAACTGTGTCGCACATGTGGATTTGGCCCTGTTTTACGGCCGGATGTCCTTCCTGACGCCATCCCTATATGGAAGGATGTAATCAATATTGTGTGTTTCTGTGGTGGTTGGTAGTGTAGTGTGCTGTGTGAATATGAAGAGGAGAGTGTTGGGACGGACACAAACACCCAGTCCCCGGGCCAGAAGAATTAATCAGAGGCGATTAAAATCCCCGACCCGTCCGGGAATCGAACCTGGGACCCTCTGAACCGAAGGCCATCACGCTGACCATTCACCCAACGAGTCGGACTTAGAGCACAAGTTCTATATACTGCATTATTTAAAATATGATCTGAGCAACCAATACCTATCACTTCTTGCTGTAGAGTGCCTTGGAGTTTTCCAAAAATAAAAACTTGTGATCCTCTAAAATTGGTGTTTACATTGTCTGCGCAATAACACACACCTTTTTATCAAGTGAATACTTCTTGAAAACTTCAATAATCAGAGATCAAATCTGTATTTTCACCAGGCTGTTCTTAAAAACTCAAATCATTTCAGCTGAACTATTTCTAGTGAGAAATATCTCACTACTGTTGGAGTTTCATTTCCTTCCTGTTTGAACTATCTATGGTCACAGTTAAAATAATAGCACATTCTAGGCCTTTTAGAACACAACCAAATACCGCTTCTTTAGCAGCACATTCTAAATCTGATTGGCCTGCACTAGTTTTACCTCTAAGAAACGATGAGATGGAAGAAGCAGACCTTTCGTATTTGTAAGTTTTACGTGTTTTTTAATATCCCTTCTCCCTTTTTGAACTACAAGTATCTCACACGTTTACAGTATTGTTCAACTGCCTTTAAAAACTTGAACTCGTTTTGCAACACGTTATTGCAAGTACATTTACGTTTTCCCAGTGTTCTGTAAACTCGTGTATTTATTTCTTTCCTTCTCTCTCTCTCTTTCTTTCATAATAATAGCCTGGGGCTGCCTGGTGGTGGTGGTGGTTATTGTTTTAAGAAGGCGTGGTCGGTTCACCCGGAAGGACGTGGGTTTGATTCCCCGTCAGAAAGTCGAGAAACTTAAGAAACGAGATTTTCACTTCTGGAGGTGCACATGGCCCTACACCCAAAATGAGTACCCGATTAATTCCCGGGGGCAAAGCTACCCCACCAAGTACCGAGGTTACGAGGTTTTCACGAGAATTTATTCCTGATGTAAACATGGTATGTCTACGCCTCCGTCAAAGAAACAGTTGTGATTTGCTGAGCGTGTAGTACCGACCTCCACACCGTCAACGTCTCGTGTTTGGACGTACATTGCTACGCATCGCATACAACAATGAACTTCTGAACAAACGACTAAACCTGGATTCTGTTCACTTAGTTTATTTAACACATTCACAATGCACGGCCTACGGTCACTTCTGAGCGGATCTCCTCTTTTGTGCTTCCCTGCACGCGATGGTCCTATCTCTTGCTCCATTTCTCTCACCATGAGTACTGACTCACTGACTGCTGCAAGATGCAACACCGTACCTCCACGCTGTACAGTTTGGGACTTTCCCTCACTACGAGAAGACTTCCTGTATTACACCACGCCTTGTGCCTTCATTTCTCGTTATGTAATCATTATTTTTGCAAGTTGCTTTACGTCGCACCGACGCAGATAGGTCTTATGGCGACGACGGAACTGGAAAGGGCTAGGCGTGGGAAGGAAGCGGCCGTGGCCTCAATTAAGATACAGCCCCAGCATTTGCCTGGTGTGAAAATGGGAAACCACGGAAAACCATCTTCAGGGCTGCCGACAGTGGGGTTCGAACCCACTAGCTCCCGAATACTGGATAATGGCCGCACTTAAGCGACTGCAGCTATTGAGCTCGGTAATCATTATTTTATAAACAAGCATACACACCGGTATGTATGATAGCCATATTTTAATTTTTTTTACGTACTCTTCTAAATTCTTTAAATGTAGTAAAATAAAATAAATGCAACGTACTACTTTTCTTCGCGCTCCCATACAGTGGAGTGAGTGCTACGGTTGCTTCTCCAATGAACTACTGTATGTCTATTTCCACGTGCAAATGCAAGGTGCTCGGCCCATTTTTTTTAAAATTATTTTTTACATCAGCATTAATCTCTTGTGAAAAGAAGTATAGTGGAAGCCTTTACCTTCTACCCCTCGCAGGGCCTTCATGGCCTGTATGGTGATAACTTTGCTATAATAATAACGTAAATAATTATGTAAGAAAGAGAAACAAGAGACCATGAAATAATCTAAACAAAGCACAAGAAGACGCCGAACAAAACACACTAAGGTTAATATTAGGAGTAGGTTCAATGACAGTTGGTGAACAGCTGAACCGACCGTCGAATCAAAACGCCAGTGAGTTCAAACAAATAACAATGTTTGTTTCAAAATTTGAGGACTTCCTCAGATGATAAGGCATCTTTCAAATCGTCTAGCCAATTACAGCTTAGACCTTAGACTACACTGCGGGCGCTACTGTCTGCTCAGCAACAGCTGCCAACCTGCGAATCGAAATTTACCGCTAAACATTGATCTCTGTCTTATCTACATTATATATAATTGGATGTTGGTATATTTGACGTTAACAGACTCAATAACTACTGGACCGATTTCGCTGAAATTTTCACAATTTGTTCTTATTACATCTGAAAGGGATTATGAAGTGGTTTGAAAGAAATCGGTAAAGTAGTTTTTTTATTATGAGTAATTTTATGTAATTTTATTAAATTGCAAAGCCGCACCAAGATTGGATCGACTTGATGGACAGATTGTCGCTAGGCGACAGCAGCTTACGCTATACCATGATAGTCCGCTAAATGAAATGGCGTATGGTTTTTAGTGCCGGGAGTGCCCGAGGACATGTTCTGCTCGCCACGCTCAGGTCTTGTGATTTGACTCCCGTAGACGACCTGCGCGTCGTGATGTGGATAATATTTGCTGTATATAGGAGGATGAAAACACGCCGCATTGACTTACAAAGTACCTCTCTTGATAGGAGGTGAATTCTTATGTCTATTATTTTGAAATTGCAATCCAAAATGCCGTGATCGAGATGTACTTTCATGTCATAGTACCAACATTGATAGGTCTGCCCATTTTGAAGAATGTAGCTGTGTATTAGACGTGTAAAATATTTAAGAAACTGTTAAAAATATAGAATACTAGCTGATGTACCCGTGCTTCGCTACGGGATTCTCAGAAAGACTGACTTTGTGGTTTTCTTAACCTGAAATCAACATAGGTCATTACAAAAACCTAAGTATGAATGTAGCGATTAAAAGCAATGTTATCATATAAAATACTCGATCAAATGGAAAGCCACACGTTTTATCACTTTTAACGAACAGTGCTGCGGTTAGATTGCGGTGCTAATCTAATAGTCCAAAGTTCCAGAGCTGGGATGACCAGGCCGCAGATTGCCATGAACACTCATCTGCCATTATTCCGCTAAATATGCACCCTGTTCATTCCAATCAGTGCCTCAGAGTAGGGATTGAATAGCCCGAATGCTATGATGATCCAGTGTGTTACGTACCAGTAGTATCAGAAAATTTATAAACCAGGGGAATGTCATGCTAAAGAAGAAAGTTATCTAACTCCCCAGCTATTTCCCATCAATATTCAGGCAGGCAGTTACACTCTGTACGACTGGGCGAGTTGACCGTGTGGTTAGCGGTGCGCAGCTGTGAGCTTGCATCCGAGAGATAGTGGATTCGAACCCCATTGTCGGCAGCGCTGATGATGGTATTCCGTGGTTTCCCACTTTCACACCAGTCATGCTGGGCCTATACCTTAATTAAGGCCTAAGGCACTCCTAGCCCTTTCCTATCCCATCGTCGTCATAAAACCTATCTATGTCGGTGCGACGTAAATCAAATAAAAAATACTCCGTACGCAGCAGTAATCCAATCTACCGGAGATGAAGGGCAACAGATGACACAAAGCACATCACGACAAACAATGGTCAATGTAATGTTATTGTTGATCAACGTTATGAGCTTTCTATATTGTAGGCCCTCACATTTAGTTTTCTTTCGACTCTGATTTGTAAAATATTTTATACCGTAAACTGTAGTTTCTTATTCTCCGACTTTACATACCGATTTTCATTAAATACTGTTTACCCATTTCTGTTTACTCGGCGCTGATATGGACTTAGTAACAAAAATCCAACATCATGAATATCTTTGTGATCATAACCAGTACGGTAACAATGTATAAGACATGAATAATAGGAAATTTAATACTATATAACCCTAGTTACGTAGCATTCATCGATTACACCTCTAATAAGAAATATTTGAGAATTACATTTTAGGCCTTCCCCTAAACTACCATTTTACTCAGCGTGAATAAAATCATTTACAGCCTAGACTATAGCGACTTATTTCCTGACTTTGCATACCGATTTTCATCAAGATAGGACTACTAATAACAACAATATTTGAGAATTATATTTTAGGCCTTCCCCTAAACTACCATTTTTCTCAGCGTGAATACAATTATTGACAGCCTAGATTGTAGCAACTTATTCCCAACTTTGTATACCCATTTTCTTTTAAAATACGACCACTAATAACATAAATAGTTGAGAATTCAATTTTAGGCCTTCCCCTAAACTACCATTTCACTCAGCGTGAGTAAAATGATTTATAGCCTAGATTGTAGAGGCTCATCCCCCGACTTCACATACCGATTTTCTTTAGACCACTAATAACAAATAGTTGAGAATTCAATTTTAGGCCTTCCCCTAAACTACCATTTCACTGAACGTGAGTAAAATGATTTATAGCCTAGATTGTAGAGGCTCATCCCCTGACTTCACATATCGAATTTCATTAAATTCTCTTCAACCGTTTTCTCGTGATGCGTGTACATACATACATACATACATACATACATACATACATAAATTACGGAAAAGTAAAAAGTGCATTTTCTTGTTACTATGGACATGACCGATACAGAAATACCATTATTTTTTAATTCTGAGCAATGTACAGACAAAACTCTTATTTTATATATATAGATCAACAATGGAATGACAAGAGTTATCACCCCCATCCTAACGAAGAGCAACTGGAGGTTCCCAACGAGCAAAGGCGAGTCTATGTAATCTATAGGTCTATAGGTGGGTATGTAGGTATGTATGTATTGCATCTCCTCCTATACCACTCGAGCGATTTCAACCAAACTTGGTACACTTATGACCTTAGTATCAGGAAACAAACCTCGTGGGGGAAAGACACCACAAGCACCCTTAAAGGGGAGGGGGGTTTGCGGAACGAGTTACAAAAATAATCGAAAATAGTGTTGAATTCATAGTTTTCGTGGTCGCTGAGATAAATAGTGACACTCCGGATTTTAAAGTCCAATTTCAGTTCCCTTCGGGGTGGGAGCGAGGGGGAGTGAGAAATAATAATGATAATAAGAAGAAGAAGAATAGAAAATAGAGCCGAATTCATCATGTTCAGGGTGGCTGAGATGAACAGTGATACTCCGGAATTTTTTTTTCAGATATGTCGTTTAAATTGAAATTACGGTTGAAGTATTGGTCAAGGGGAATAGAACGATTTTCAGTAGTGTTTAGAAGGGGGCGTTTGTTAATGATTTTAAGTATTTTTATGTCTTTTCCAATATTGGTGAAATTATGTTTGGAGTCTCGTATGTGTTGTCCTATAACAGAGAATCTGTTGTATTTAATGGCGTTGATATGTACGGAGTATCTGATATTAAAGTTGCGTCCAGTTTGACTGATGTACGAGGAGCTGCAGTTGTTACATTTGAATCTGTATACTCCAGATTTAGAAAAAGCACTAGATTTATTTTGTGATTTAGAGTTGTGTAATATATCAAAAGGCCCCCTGGTCGCCAACCCACGCTTCCAAGTTAAGAGCCCTGAGGCTTTATGTGATGGAGAGTTAAAAAAGGTTAATGTGAGATGTAGCTCGTGGGGGAAGTTTTTATATAACAATGTAAGGTAGTATTTAGAATTTATGGGACATGCATGTAGACTCTCGGTTGGATGAAAGTCTCGATACGGCCTGTATATCACGAAGGAAGTTCTCTGAATAACTGGAAATGATATTACGGTTCAGTTTTTCGAAGTTTGACATGTCGGGTTTGTTTCTAAGGAAACGTATAATCTCATTGTCACAAAAACGTATTATATGAGAAAGTGGCAGCTTCTCGTACATGCGACACATAGTAATCACTGATCATTGAGCGTGATGCACCATCTCCAGGACTGAGGTAGAAACATTACTACAGTATTTGACGTCCTTAAAGGAAAAAGTTTCCAGAACAGAATGCGAAGGCAGAAGTTTCACAGCCCAATTCAACAATCCTCCGGAAGGAAACAATATAATATACGAGAGAAACTGAGTTCTATTTTCTTACGACCTTATTCCTTAGTGTAATATAACTATAATTTTAAGTTCTGGTAGGAAATAATGGAATTGGGAGAAGCCTTCATTCTGCTGCATAATCGCAACACATTCGGTGCGCAGTCAACAATAAGACACGACAGAAACATACTATTGTTGAACAGGTCGCTTACTGTGCAGTCCGCATTCAGTTCATATAAGAAGGATAAGAAAAGTTGTCGCTATTCCCCGTTCACCCAGCACGCGTCCGTAAGGATTCCGGGGGCGATCAAGCGTGCTGACTCTCTGGATGGTTGCCACGGGTGATGGCGGGGAGGGGCCATCACTACGGGGAAGCCTGCTGCGATCGCAGTTGGTACTACCCCACTGTACTTGTTAGTATCGTCGGGGTGACAGTCGAACTCGACACGAGGTACTGTTCCTCAGAACAGGGGTTTTCTCTGTTTGGGGATTCAGTACCGAGTGTCGGAAACGACTGAAACTTCGGAGATATTAACAAATACGTGGGATGAGGTGCGCGTCCGAAAGGATTCCGGGGGCGACAAAGCGCATCGACTTACTGGATGGTCGCCACGGGTGATGGCGGGGAGGAGCCATCACCTCTACGAAAGCTTCCTGCGTTACGTCAAGGAGGCATGGTGGAGAAGTTCTACCCACTATCTGACAAGAAAGAAGAAACGTGCGGTGAATCGACAAAATGACGCATGTTCAGTTGATGTGAAGAGTTTCAATTGTAAAATGTTGGTATCAATGGATGGTAATAAAATCTATGTATAGATAATTTTGTATATCCCTGTGATATTCGCTAAATAAAATTCATCATCACTGTTCTTAACTGCAGTATTTTTTAATATTCAAGCAAATAAAGAAGGTTAAATGTATTTACACTGATGGGTTATTGAAAAGCTCACAACCATAGTGTTAATTTCGGAAATCATAGAGCCGGGAGATGGTATTGATTATTTTAATCTTAATTTTCGATACATGCAGTTTATAAAAATTACAGTATAATTGAAAAACGTGCACTAAAAACACGGAAATATGATGACTAAAAGTTTAATACAAGTATTTGTGAGTAATTTAGAAGTTGAACAGAAACAAGAATGGCCTGAAATGTGTGTTAGAAATATTATTGTAAGAAATGGAACTTCTCAAACATGCTATCCAGGAAACATGGCACCCGCCCCAATAGTTATCCTCAGTCCCTCCGTATGTCCGACTCCTGAAATAAATATTAATATTGACTCTCGAAAGAAAAAAAAAACGTGCAGACTAATAGAACTATTACGATAAAATTATTATATGCTATATCTATAATCTACGTATCTAACTGCTCTACTCTTCAACGGAGTTATATTTTCTAGTATATACATATAAATGAATGTTTGTTTGTATGTCACAATTGGACTCAAAACCTACTAGACCGAAATGTCACAATGTTTTCTTATTACTCTTGGGAGGGTTTAGGAATTCATTTGAACGAAATCCGATGGGTAATATTTTTGTAATGAGTAATTTTATGTAATTAATTTAATTGCAAACCCGCACCAAGATCGGATCGACTTGATCGACAGACTGTCGCTAGGCGACAGCAGTTTACGCTAAATGAAATGAAATGGCGTATGGCTTTTAGTGGCGGGAGTGTCCGAAGACACATTTGGCTCGCCTGGTGCAGGTCTTATGATTTGGCTCCCGTAGGCGACCTGCGCGTCGTGAGAAGGATGAAATGACAACACATACACCCAGCTCCAGTGCCAGCGAAATTAACCAATGATGGTTAAAATTCTCGACCCTGCCGGGTATCGAACCCGGGACCCCTGTGATCAAATGGCTAATCGTTTAAGCCATGGAGCCGGACAGTTTACGCTATATCATGATAGTCCGGTGAGAAATGCTGTACATAGGAGGATGGGAACATGCCACCAAGCTTTATAATGTACATTTCTTGCTAGGAGGATCACAACCGTGCCTGTTATTTGGAAATAGCAACCCAATATGCGGCGATGGAGATGTACTGTACTTTCATGTCATAAGACCAACCTTGATAGGTCTGCCCAGTCTGAAGGATATAGCTGCTTATTAGATGTGAAAAAGTGAGGGTAATTTTAGCCTATCTCAAAACTGAAGGTCACAGGCGTGAAAATTGGTACTTGGAATCTCCGTTAAAAAACGAAAGATGTATTCTTTTGTTTTAGGAAAATTCACTTAAGGGGGTGAGTGAAAAGAAGTGAAAAAGAAGTTTAATTCTTTTTATGAGGATACGTATATCTCAAAAAAATGATGTTATAGACGTGAACATTGGTACTGGAATCTCCTTTGAAAATAAAGACACAAGCATATTCATTTTTTTCGGAAGATCCACTTAAGAAATGGGGGAGGGGTGTGAAGATAATGAAGACTCGGTTGAATTATTTTTATGGGGGAACTTATAAAACTGATGTTACAGACATGGAAATTGTTATTTCGAATTTCCTAAAAGAATGTATTATTTTTCGACTTGAGAGTGGCCTGTTTCTCACATGGACAGTTCCATGTCACAAGATCCAATGCCACACGCGGTTTTCAAAAAGTTACTGGGGTAAATGAACCTCACTTTTCCGGTAAGTTTTTGTGCCTTAGGAAGTTTCAGAAAATCTCTTAGTGCAGTAGCGAGGAATGATTACTTTTATCAACGTACGAAATCCAAAGCCGCGGGTAACAGCTAGTCTTATAAATAAAGTTGTTCGTGTCTGTTTGTTCCACCATCACGTCGAAACGGCTGGATAGATCTCAACCAAACTTCATATTTAGAGTATACTCATCCCGGGGAAGATTTCGATATGCATGTCATTTTAAAATCTTTGAAAAGACGGGGGTTTTATAGGAAAACCTTTTTTCTCTTATACTATTATAGGCAAAATATCGAGTTTGTCGTATAAGGACGAGACAAAGCTCAATCTAATCCTCTTGACGCAAAGAACAAGCCCTAGGGGCCCGAAAACCATGTTTTAAGGCCCTAAAACCAACCGTTACGGAGATATTGGCACCACACTACCCCTGCTCTAGGAATCGGATAAAGAAATGAACTGTCGTAACCATGGCAACGTCAGCTCCAGGATTCTAGAGCAGTGAGATTATGTATGTACGTTTGGGCATAGCTGCCAACCAAAATTGGTACAAATAAGACTTGATATCTGGAAGAAATATACTGTTGTGTAAGGCACTCATAGGACTCCTTTTGGGCGGGGATGGAAAGGGGGTGAAGTACGAGTATAAAAATCTTACTATACAGGGTGAAGCGTAATTCGCGCACTCGGGCGTCGCAGCGCGACTCCTCACATGCCAGCAATAAAAAAATGTCTCTTACAAAATTTCGTCTTGCGAGTATATCCGGTAGAAAACGGACGTTGAAGAGTAGCAATCTGGCAACACTGTAACCATATATAGGGTAACTACCGCTGTCAGCACGTTCTCGTCGTGCTGTGTAGTTGGTGCAGTGGGTGGAGTTTTTGGTTGGCATGCAGGAGGTCGATGGTTCGATCCTGGGTTGAGGAGCATTTTTTATTTGCTAATTTCCATCTGACATTACCTACTGTAATACAGTACGGTAAGACACCGTTTCTGAGGTGACGTGTATCCTAAATTTACGACATTTTGTAACGCTGAAACAACAAATACCTGGTTAGACTAATAAGAAATAGACAGCTGAAACAAACAGGTTTCACATCTAGTAGATGAAGTGATGCGAATAAATTCATGCTCACGACATGGAAAGGGCGCCTTTCAAAGCTGACCAATGAAAACGATTGTTCGTCCATTTCTAGGATCGTAGTATGTAAGTGCAAATGGTTTCTAGAGGACCCACTGCAATCGCTGTTGACGATTAAGATGCCAGATACCATACCACCTGGACTACATTTACGGAAGAAAAAACATACGCCTGAACCCAGGATCGACCACTCGACCTCCTGCATGGTAACCCAAAACTCTATTCATTGCACCAACTGTACAGTACGACTAACTCCTGTTGACAGAGGTAGTTACCATACATGTGGTTACAGTGTTGCCAGATTGCTACTCTTCAACGTCGTTTTTCTGCCGGATATACTCGCAAGACGAAATTTTGTAAGAGACATTTTTTTATTGCTGGCATGTGAGGAGTCGCGCTGCGACGCCCGAGTGCGAGAATTACGCTTCACCCTGTATATAGAAATGGAAGTGTGTGTGTAAATGACATCTCCTCCTAAACCGCTTCACCCTGTATATAGAAATGGAAGTGTGTGTGTAAATGACACATCTCCTCCTAAACCACTGGAGCAATTTCAACCAAACTTGCTACACGTATTACTTACTATCGGGAGACGATCACTGTGGGGGCTAAGCCATCCCTAGCGCCCTTAAGGGCGAGGGTCAGGGGGGAGGGGGGTAGTTACAATAATAATCGAGAATAGTGTCGAATTCATAGTTTTCGGGGTCACTGAGTTGAAAAGTAATACTCTAGAATTTTTTAAAGTCCAGCCCTCTTTTAGGTGAGGAGCAAAGGGGGGGGGGGGGTGAGATATAGAAATAATTAAAAACAGTTTCGAATCCATAGATTTCAGGGTCTCTGAGATGAATAGTATTACTCCGGATTTTTTGCAAGTCCAAGTGGGGAGCGAAGGGGGTGAGATATAAAATTAATCGAAAAACTACATATAAAAATATTATCTTCTTACTATATATAAAAAATGATGTATTTGTGTGCGTGGGTGTGTGGGTGTGGGGGTGTGGGTGTGTAAATGACATCTCCTCCTAAACCACTGGAGCAATTTCACCAAACTTGGTATACTTATCAATTAGTATCAGGAGACAAACCGCGTGAGGGTAAGACACCCCTACCACCTTTATGGGCAGGGGGCGAGGGGGGTGGTACAAAAATAATCTACAATATTATCGAATCCATAGTTTCCGTGGTAGCTGAAATAATTAGTGACACTCCGAATTTTTTTAAATTAATGTCCAGCCCCCTTTGGGGTGTGGGTGAGGGGGAGTGAGATATAAAAATAATCGAAAACAGTGTCGAATCTACAGTTTTCTGGGTCACTGAGATGAATGGTGACAATCCAGATTTTATATCTCTTAGTGGTGGAGGGCGGGAGGGGGACAGTCTCATTGACAGTTGAAATCCTGTACATCGTATCTATAGTGCGACGGCTAAATACATATAGTTATCACTTATTAATTTTTGACAAGGTCAAATACTTCCCAGTCGATTCGAGCTTCCATAAGGACGAAGTTTTACTCGAAAATTAAATAATCTAAAACTTGAAATCAAACACATCTAAATAATTTTAAAACTACATAATAGATCATAACATATCAATCTGCAAGTCAAAAAGGAATTCTATAAAAATTCACATCACACATAACTAACTGGTAATGCAAATCTTAAAGGTAAATATTCAGAAACTATCCGGGCAACGCCGGGTACTACAGCTAGTATATATATAAAATTGGATGTTGGTATATTTGTAATTAATAGACTCAAAAACTACTGGACCGATTTCGCTGAAATGTTCACATCTTGTTCTTATTACATCTGAGAGGGATTATGAAATGGTTTGAACGAAATCTGATTGGTAGTTCGGCAATTAGGGGTGAAAAATGAAATACGGTGAAATAGGGGAAGATAAGCAAACTGCAAGACAAGTCTGATCAGCGGGTTGCCTACCCAACAGTACGAGAAGATTATGATATGTTGCCAAAACTACTGGACATAAAGAAATGAAATTTTGGATGTTAAATTTATATTACGATGTAGGTGCATGCTAAGGGAGGATTTTTGGATATTCCGCCGCTAAGGGGGTGAATAGGGGAGCAAATTTTTAGAATGAGTATGTATATCTCAAAAACTTAACAGTTTTAAGACGTGAACATTAGTATTTGAAATCTCATTTAAAAATAAGGAAACACGTATATTTTTGTTTCCGGAAATTCCTCTTAAGGGAGGTGCGGTGAAAGGTTATTTTTTTTTTTTGCTAGGGGCTTTACGTCGCACCGACACAGATAGGTCTTATGGCGACGATGGGATAGGAAAGGCCTAGGAGTTGGAAGGAAGCGGCCGTGGCCTTAATTAAGGTACAGCCCCAGCATTTGCCTGGTGTGAAAATGGGAAACCACGGAAAACCATTTTCAGGGCTGCCGATAGTGGGATTCGAACCTACTATCTCCCGGATGCAAGCTCACAGCCGCGCGCCTCTACGCGCACGGCCAACTCGCCCGGTCGGTGAAAGGTTAAAAAGAGGTTGAATACTTTTTACGAGGATACTTATATCTTAAAAACTGAAGATGTTACAGACGTGAAAATTGGTATTTGGAATCTTCTTTAAAAATAAACACATTTTGTATTTTTGGAAAATCCAGTTTAATAGAAGTGGACGGCACTGACAAAGGGGGTGAGTTTTTTAAAAGACTGTATATATCTACAGTATTTATCAGAAGATAACATTTTACACACGTGAAAATAGGTATTTGGAATGTCCTGTGAAAGTAAAGAAACACATGTAATTTGTTTTCGGAAAATCCGCTTAAGGGGAACTGGAAAAGGGGATGTATTTCTAAAATGAGCGTATCGACAGCACATCTCAAAAACTTAACATGTTACAGACGTGAAAATTGGTATTTTTAATCTCTTTTAAAAATAAAGAACCACATTTTTTTGGTTTCCGGAAAAACACTTAAGAGAGGGGGGGGGGTAAAAGAGACTGAAAAGGGAGTGGAATTTGTTTTATTAGTATGCTGATATCTCAAAAATGGAAGAGTTTACAGACGTGAAAATTGGTGTTTGCAGTCTCCTAAAAACTAAAGAAATACGAATTTTTTTGTTTTCGGAAAATCCATTTGAGGGGGTGAAATAATTGAAAAAATAGTTGAATTCTTTGTATGAGAATGCTTATATTTCAAAAATTAAAGGTGTTTCTGACGTGAAAATTGGTATTTGGAATCTCCTTTAAAATAGAGAAACACGATTCTTTTGTTTTCCGAAAATCCACATAGGGGGAATAACTGAGACATTAGTTGAATTATTTTTTACGAGGATACTTGCATCTCAAAAACTGAAGATGTTATAAACGTGAAAATTGGTACTGTATTTGGAATCTCAAATTAGAGAAAGATGTATTTTTTTTGTTTTCGTAAAATCTACTTAGGTGGATTCGGGGTGGGGGTAGGACTGATAAAGGGGTTGAATTATTCTTAGGGGGATACTTATATCTCAAAAACTGAAGATGTTACTGACGTGGAAATAGGTATTTGGAATCTCCTTTAAAAATAAACATTTGTTTTTCGGCTTAAGAGAAGACTATTTCACACACCTACAGTTCTAAGTCGCATCTTAGCTCCAAAAGGCAATAGAACAAACGTGGTTTACAAAGACCTTCTGGGGTAAATGAAACTCAATTCTTCGGTGATTTTCAGATAATGTCTTAGTACAGTACCGAGGAACGATTACTTTAATCAGATGACGAAATCCACGCGAGCGAAGCCACGGGTAACTGCTAGTTCTTTAAATAACGCACAGAGTGAAAATCCCGTACTGTCTGGTGAAAACTCGGACGAATGGGAGCAATAGTAAGCGGTACTCCATAGGCTACGGGAGAAAACCAAGACAAAGTCTCGCAGCCCAGAACGGCTAGGAGGGAGCCTTTCATGGGCAAGGATGCAATGGGCCAATAAGTCATTCACCAACAATTTTACTGTTATGAGATATAGAAGGGAGAATGACACCGAATGGTCTCAACACTTTCGGACGGAAGTGTGTCGACGAAGTAACTACGTATTTTTAGTCTCAATAATTACGGCATCTTGCAAGATCTCTACCAAATTCTTAAAAATCACATTCTACAACTGTTCTTTGCTAAAGCTGGATATAGAAAACTTTTCACCTCCAAACAGATGAAACTTAAGTCGACAGATTGGTTTACTTAATATTTCAGGTGCGTAGTAAATATGATGCAATGTTTATAACTGCAGCTCGTTGTTGCGTCACAAGGAGCAGTTACGTGCAACTCCTACGGGAAAGGGAGGAACCCATCCCACTCGGAAGTAGGAAAGCTCTATGTTGTTGGTATCGTTGAAGGTCGTTATGTGCAGTATTAGCAGCTAGTGAAATACTTGCCAGAGGAAAAAGATGAAAAGTTTACCTTTGGTGGTGCGAAAAGCGTATGCCTCTGAATAGAATGATGGCCTGCAGGATATAAAGAGTAACATTTCACAAAGTGGTCATCAACGAGTTCACAAAATCGACTTCAACTTGCACCACAGACATCGAACGTTGTTTTCCTTTACGTTGCATCGACACAGATAGGTCTTACGCCAAACATGGGATAGGAAGGAGCTACGAGTGGGAAGGAAGCGGTGTAAAAATGGGAAAGCACGGAAAACCATCTTCACGGCTGCCGACAGTGGAGTTCGAATCCACTATCTCCCGAATGCAAGCACCGAATGAAGAACGAGTCACTACACTAACCATAGAAGTTCGATCCATCCAGGGGGCGTGACAGTAGTCACTGGGTTATCACCAAGGCGGCTGCTGTTCGAATACCGGCTAAAGAAGGTAGGATTCTTGGAATAAAAAGTTACGAATCGTAGTTCGGATTTCATGTAAAACTGGAGGTCCTGTGGAAATGACCATGATATAGTCACGTAATACTAAAAGGTACCTTTTTTTCATCTCTCTAAATCAAAAGCGAAATTCTTCACTGTGGTAAACCATGCCGGAGATTATATTTGTGTAGAGTGGTGCTTCAATATGTGTTCTACACGACTGATTAGCAGCGGCGAGCGGTGCAAATGAGGTAGAGAGGGCTGCATGCAGATGTTTACAAAAGTACACTGCGGGGACATAATACCTAAACCTTGTCTTACCAGCATACAACACCGAGAAACCTCTGATATATTTAGCTTCAACATTATTCCCCGTTACCCACACGTGTGCTGGCTCACTGTAATGACATTCGGAGCACGGCTAGTTTTGGCGCCGTCATTGGTATTTGCGGTTTCCCTACAACCGCATAACCTTCGGTGATGCTATTTGAAGATCCAACCAGCCTCTGGGCTGATTAGCTAAGAGACAGACCTACAGGTGCAGTCCTCCCAGTCTGATAACGAACAGCCATCAATGGTGGTGTATAGCCTACATATGATTATTCAGAACTGTCTACAACATGGGAGTTCGTATTTCATTTAGATTAAGTGAATTTTCCAGAACAGAAGAGTGACCCGTTCTTCATTCGCCGATCACTGAGTAAGTTAAAATCTGCTTTGAACATTTTGTGAATTCTGAAGATAACCACCTTGTACACTATATTATTGCTCTTATAGATCATCTTCCTATTCAAAGGGAGATGGTTTTCGCACCACCACCCACAGGTTAGCTTTCCATCGTTCTCGCGAGGACAATGGTTTACTGCGCATGAGACCAGATATCTCTTTTTAAATTAAGAGAAATATTTATTTAGCATGTATCCGGCTCATACCGCTTTCTGGCTGTGAAGCCTGGTGCTATATTCCCAAGACTCCACTTTATAAATTAGAAGTTTTCCAAAACAAATTACTACGAAAGATGATACGAACTCCACGACTGAGATCTAATAGAAAGATATGTTCCGACGTCCGTATTCCGTCTATTAGAACTCAGATAAACAAGATAGCTAAGATTACCAGGGCTAGAACACTCTCAGCTCAGTCCAACGACCGGGGCATCTCAATTCTAAAACAGGTCATAAGAACCAAGAAGCTGAACACACGTTATAAACATCGTGGGCCTTGGCTCACCTATGACCTGGTTTAGAATCACCATTTCGGCCTATTCCAAATTATAACACCATAATATTTACTAAATAACTCAAAATTCAACCCTTGAAAGTGCCGTTCCTTAAGAAAAGGTTCTTCCTCTTCACTTACTATATTCTCATTCATTTTATTCCAAATTAGCAGCGAAGAGGGATTTCACCTCTGGCTTGGAGGAAAATTTTGCCTTCAAGTCAGACCCCCCGCCCTCTTCCCGCCAGTGTAGTAAAATGAGATTATCCGACTCATCGGGTACCCCTAGGAAACAGATGAGTAAAAGATTTCACCCTGAGACTCTCAATTATTCACCCCCAACAAAAAAACAGATATTGTGTGGAGATTCCAGCGATATCAACAATGGGTTTTCTCGATCTGAAGTGGGATGGGCTCATCGTACAGCACTTTTGTTCGTTTTCTTGTCTATCTTGTCTTTCTGGCCATTTCTCACTTATCTGGGGTAGGCATTAATGTGGATTACGCCCAGTTTTATAGTTGGATGCCCTTCCTGATTCCAGTCCTATTTGGAGGGATGAATTCACTATTGTGCGTGTCTGTGGTGGTTGGTAGTGTGACATGTTGTATGTAGATCTGTATTAAACCTGATCACAAAAACCCAGTCCCCAGTTCTACGCTGACCTTTCAGCCAAATAGCCGGATTTCTTGTCTAGCACCCCTTAATCAGAATCAAATTATTTTCTGGCTCTTGGCTTTGATGTTTCATATTTAAAAGATTAACAAGTAGTACAAGATGAAAATAAATAAGTACAAAACAAGAGTAACCATTACAAGTTTTTTTTTTTACGTCGCACCGACACAGAAGGTCTTGTGGCGACTATGGAATAGGAAAGGGCTAGGAGTGGAAAGGAAGAGGCCATGGTCTTAATTAAGGTACAGCCCCAGCATTTGCCTGGTGTGAAAATGGGAAACCACGGAAAACCATCTTCAGGACTACCGACAGTGGGGTTCGAACCCACTATCTCCCGAATACTGGATAATGGCCGCACTTAAGCGACTGCAGCTATCGAGCTCGGTAAACAAAAGTAATGGAGTGTAGTCGCACGAAGTCAGGTGATGCAGGAAATATTAGATTAGGAAATGAAGTCTTAAAGGAAGTAGATGAATATTGTTATCAGGGTAGTAAAATAATCAAGGATGGCAGAAGCAAGGAGGACATAAAATGGAGACTAGCACAAGCAAGAAAGGCCTTTCTTACGAAAAGAAATTTGCTCACTTCGAACACTGATATAGGATTAGAAAGATTTTTTCGAAGACTTTCGTACGAAGCGTGGCATTGTATGGAAATGAAACATGTGCAGTATCAAAATTATGCACGAGAAGCTAAGTTCAGAATCACTTAAAAGTTGCAAATAAGTGATTATTTATATTGTGTGTCTGTATTCACAATATGATCAATATGATGAAGTCCACCTCTGTAATATAACGGTTGGCGCTACTAGCTGCCTTCCTCGGGGGCCCGAGCTTGAATCCTCACAATGCCAGAAACTTAAGATTGGCATGAGGGATGGTATGTGGTTAAAACTGTCCTTGCAGATCATTTCCATTAGTGCTTGAAAAATGCACCACCTCGGGACGAGGACATACATTTACGGATGTAAAATACGGTATTATCCGCCTCTGTGGTGTAGTGATTAGCGTGATTAGCTGCCACCCCTGGAGGCCCGGGTTCGATTCCCGGCTCTGGCACGAGGGCTGGAACGGGGTCCACTCAGCCTCGTGAGGTCAACTGAATAGAGGTGGGTTCGATTCCCACCTCAGCCATCCTCGAAGTGGTTTTCCGTGGTTTCCCACTTCTCTTCCAGGCTAATGCCGAGATGGTACCGGTACCTAACTTAAGACCACGGTCGCTTCCTTCCCACTTCCTTCTATATGCCTTCCAACCTTCCCATCCCCCTACAAGGTCCCTGTTCAGCATAGCAGGTGAGGCCGCCCGGACGAGGTACTGGTCCTCCTCCCCAGTTGTATCACCCAAGCCAAAGTCTCATGCTCCAGGACACTGCCCTTGAGGCGGTAGATCTGCGATCCCTTGCTGAGTACGAGGGTAAAACCCACCCTGGAGGGTAAATAGATTAAGAAGAAGTAGTAGAAGAAGAAAATACTGTATTTCTGTCAGCTCTTGATATTGCGTAATGGAGGCTTATTTGTGTAATTACATTTGTCTACTGCCTTTCCAAATCCATTTCGTTAGGTTGTAACGGAATACCGGTACTATAGAATTTCACACTTTGGTCTATACTACAGTACGGTTTATTATTATCATTCTACTGGCTATAATTAAGACCATGACAATACAATACAATGTGTATCTATTATGAATATTATGATGTGTGTGCTCTAAAAAAGTTGGCCTGCTGCAGCTTGTTTTGCAGATATAATATTGCTATAATAATCTGTTTCCAATTGTTAACCCATTTGTAAAATGTTGTAAAAAGTTTTGTATTAATTAAAATGTATAAATCCCGAATTACTTCTTGCGATTTACTGCTATGATCCATCGTCTTTTCAAATGCATTTCATGAGGTCGTGAAGAAAACCTTTGTATCAAAGTATCTATTCATGCAGCCTACAACAAGCATAGAGTTCTGCCCGAAAGTTATGACATTAAAAAAAATAATCTGAAGACAGCACTGTAAATGATTCTTCTTCTGCTTCTACTTATTCTCCTTCTTAATTTATTTATTGGGTTACGCTTTCACGTTATATCCAACCACAGTCTTTTTATCGAGTAAAGCCAAAATTACGAAGGATGATAAATCAATCGTACAGGTGGGGAAGATAAGAAATTAGCTGAAAAAACATACGTAGGTATCATATACTTTGTCAAAACGAAACAAAACCAAACTGGGGATAGAGAATGTAAAGGTACACAAGGTTCTACTCTCCACGTGAGTGTGATCCATCACAGCGGCTATCTACATCACAAATATGACCGGATCATCACATAGGGAATGTGGTCTTAGATTCTAATAATGGCTTTAGACAAAAATATTGAAAGGGATTCAGCGATAGAGGGCCACTGTAAAATGATTGAATATATGTATGTAAACATCACCTACATTCCAGCTTCTTATGGTCAGTCGTTGACGAAGGTACCCCTAAGTAGTTCTCGTAATCTTCATTCGCAGCAGCACATTGCTATACGCACGGAGCCTATATATCAGTCGGTATTCGGATGGCGGCAGATTACTTGAAACGGGAATGAAGAGACGCCATTTTTTATGTATGTGTATGACTCGCTCAAAAAATGTACAGGTTACAGTAGGTGTACAAGAGGGAGGGGAAGGAAAGGCGGGGGAGTTGTAGAGGACAGGTGGTCTAATGTTCTAAGGGGAAGGAGATTGCAGACTAAGGGCTCTATTCAGGATCAGAATTCAGGACAGGTGTCTGTGCGAAATCGGTACGAGTCACTCCAGGTAGAACAACAGAGGGAAGATGAGGGACAGGGAACTGTTGCTGAGATGTGTGGAAGTAGGAGGAAGGGAAAAGGTAGGAAAGGGAAATGTAGAGTAGAGGATAGGAAAAGACAGGTGGAACGGGGTCATGGGAAGGAGAAAAGGGAGGAGGAAGTAGCTTCTGCAGCTATCAAGAAAGATAGGGCTGACCAGGAGGGGAGGGGATCAAATGAGGTGGGTAGCGTTCAGGCTCTGGTCATGGGGGATTCCATCGTTAGACACGTCGGGAAAATGTGTGGAAGAAAGGGGACCAGGGTAGAGTGCTATCCAGGAATTAGGTTGAGGCAGATGTTGAGGAAAGTAGAAGAGAGGGAGGAGGGGAAGGAGAAGGTGGTAGTGTTTCACGTTGGTACCAACAACGTAAGGCAAGCTGATATAAGTACCAACATAGTTGGAGATGTGTGGGATCTGGTAAATGCAGCACGGGTGAAGTTTAAGAAAGCGGAGATTGTCATTAGTGGAATACTGTGTAGGAGGGATACTGACTGGAGGGTGATTGGGGATTTTAATGAGACTATGGAGTGGGTATGTGGGAAACTGGGAGTGAAATTTCTAGATCCTAATGGGTGGGTAGGAGATAGGGATTGCGCTCAGATGGCGTTCACTTAAACCGCAGTGGTACGTATAAGTTACGAAATTTGTTTGGAAGGGTAATAGGGAGGTACATTCAGGGAAACGGGGTGGCCTAGGTAGCGGTGATAAGGGAACAGGGAACTGGAAATCAAGTAGGGATAACATAAAATTGTTAGTGTTGAACTGTAGAAGTATTGTAAAGAAAGGAATAGAATTAAGTAATTTAATAGATATATATTTACCAAATATTGTAATAGGAGTTGAATCATGGCTGAGAAATGATATAATGGATGCAGAAATTTTCTCATGGAACTGGAGTGTGTATCGTAGAGATAGGATAGGAATGGTAGGAGGGGAAGTATTCATTCTTGTGAAAGAAGAATTTGTAAGCTACGAAAAAGTTAAAGATGAGACACATGATATTCTAGGTGTAAGGCTGATTTCTAAAGATAATAGGCAACTTGAGATATTTGGAGTGTACAGACCGGGAAAGGGTAGCACTGACATGGATTCAGAATCATTTGATAAGATAATCAGCTACGTAGGAAACGACACGGAAAGAAATGTGATTGTAGCGGGTGATCTGAATTGACCAGATGTCAATTGGGAAGGAAATGCAAACGACAGGAGGCATGACCAACAAATGGCAAATAAGTAAATATGGGAAGGACAGCTGAGTCAGAAAGTGATGGAACCAACTAGAGGGAAAAATATCCTGGATGTGGTGCTGATAAAACCAGTTGAGCTCTATAGAGAAACTGAAGTATAATTGGTACTAGTGATCATGAAGCTGTTTTTGTCGTAGTTAAAAATAAATGTAATAGAAAGAAAGGTCTTAAAAGTAGGACTATTAGGCAGTACCATATGACTGATAAAGCAAGCATGAGGCAGTTCCTAAAAAGTAACTATGATCGGTGGAAAACTGTAAATAAAAATGTAAACAGACTCTGGGATGGGTTTAAAGAAATTGTTAAGGAATGCGAAAGCAGGTTTGTACCTTTAAGGGCGGTAAGGAATGGTAAAGACCCACCTTATTATAATAGAAAAATAAAGAGACTAAGAAGGAGGCGCAGACTGGTAAGAAATAGAGTTAGAAATGGCTGTGGAAGTAAGGAGAAATTGAAGGAACTTGAAGGAAATTGGACTAGAAAAAAGAGTGACTGAATGCTATACTTCTAGAAAATAGATCTCAGAGAATTAGAGTAGGCGAAGCTTCATCTGACCCTGTATTAATAAGGAGGGGAACTAGTCAAGGCAGTATTATCGGACCTTTATATTTTCTTATAGGCTATATATAAATGATATGAGTAAAGAAGTGGAATCAGAGGCAAGGCTTTTTGCGGATGATGTTATTCTCTATAGAGTAATAAATAAGTTACAAGATTGTGAGCAACTGCAACGTGACCTCGATAATGTTGTGAGATGGACAGCAGGCAATGGTATGTTGATAAACGGGGTTAAAAGTCAGGTTGTGAGTTTCACAAATAGGAAAAGTCCTCTCAGTTTTAATTATTGCGTTGATGGGGTGAAAGTTCCTTTTGGGGATCACTGTAAGTATCTAGGTTTTAATATAAGAAAAGATCTTCATTGGGGTAATCACAAAAATGGGTTTGTAAATAAAGGATACAGATCTCTGCACATTGTTATGAAGGTGTTTAGGGGTTGTAGTAAGCATGTAAAGGAAAGGGCATATAAGTCTCTGGTAAGACCCCAACTAGAGTATGGTTCCAGTGTATGGGACGCTCACCAGGATTACCTGATTCAAGAACTGGAAACAATCCAAAGAAAAGCAGCTCGATTTGTTCTGGGTGATTTCCGACAAAAGAGTAGCGTTACAAAAATGTTGGAAAGTTTGGGCTTGGAAGAATTGTGAGAAAGAAGAAGAGCTGCTCGACTAAGTGGTATGTTCCGAGCTGTCAGCGGAGAGATGGCGTGGAATGACATTAGTAGACCAATACGTTTGAGTGGCGTTTATAAAAGTAGGAAAGATCACAATATGAAGATAAAGTTGGAATTCAAGAGGACAAACTGGGGCAAATATTCATTTATAGGAATGGGAGTTAGGGATTGGAATAACTTACCAAGGGAGATGTTCAATAAATTTCTAATTTCTTTGAAATCATTTAGGAAAAGGCTAGGAATACAACAGATAGGGAATCTGCCACCTGGGCGCTGCTGTAAATGCAGATCAGGATTGATTGATTGGATTTATTGATTACACACCACGGTGCTGCAATTAGGTGGATAAACAATCCAACAAAGTTAAGTTTGGTGTTCCTTGATTCATGATCTGACTATCCGTGTTTGCGTTACTCTGAAGTGAAGTTCAACTAATCAGAGACCATTTGTAATTAAGCAGTGCACACACTTGTTGCTTGTTGTTTTAAGGAGCCTATCATCGAAGGTCATCGGCCCAGTGTACAAACTAATTTCAGTACGGTTACGTTCATTTTCCGTACTCTTGTGAGAACGGAAAGACTGCAATTACGCCAAAGTATGAAAAGTAAAATTTACCGCATTAGCAGCGAAGTGTTGGTAGCTAACACCAAGTGTCATATCTCTATGAATACAATGAGGAATGCAAGAGGAAAAAGAAGAAGACCCTGACGCAATCAATAGAAACATACAGCAGCGGAGTCTGATTAATTAATTTGATTAATCATGGTCAGAAGAGAGATTATAGCTGAAGGACGATTGGTCAGATGATAATTATAGAACTGATGTCTCACTGTATTCGGGCCAGCGATCAGTGTACAGTTTATAATAATGTACCGCACATATTTCTTAAAAGAATGTGGCGGAACTTTCTTATACACGGAGTCGATGAGATAGGCAATAAATATCTTCGCCCTGCTAGAGCTCTCAGTTTGCAGGCACCATAAAAGACCGAGGAGAGCCTGGTTTCTTGAAGAAAGTATATATACAGTATAGTTACAGAGAAAAGCTACCATCCTGGTATTAGGTGAAGTGAATCTTGACTGCCATCCACCCGAGACCAGAAGGCCTTCAGTATAACAGCAATTACAATTCATCGCATGTATAGGTGGATTAAAGTATATTATAGGTAACCAGCTATATCATCATCATCATCATCATCATCATCATCATCATCATCATCATCATCATCATCATCATCATCATCATCATCATCATCATCATCATCATCTAAAAGCTACGCCTTGTCCATACAACCATTCCTGTCGTCAACAGCCCACTTTAATGTGGTGTAATTCTTATGTCTCATTCTTCTTTGCAAACTACCGGTGCATCAGTCAGGTAAGATTTCTGAGGTATGTCTCTTCCCTAGTACCTTCTGCGATATTCACATGGTCACAATGGTGAGACTGAGAATATGTCTTATAATTTTACCCCCTGAGGGTGGAGGACGCAGATGAAGAATACACCCACGGTATCTCCTGCCTGTCGAAAGAGGCGACTAAAAGGGGCCCCTGGGGTTCTCAACTTGGAAGCGTGGGTTGGCGACCACGGGGCCCTTGGCTGAGTCCTGGCATAGATTCCACTTGTGCCAGGCTCATCACTTCCATCTATCCCGTCCGACCTCCCTTAGTCAACTCTTGTTCTTTTCCGACTCCGACGGTATTAGAGCATTCGCAGCCTAGGGAGTCTTCCATTTTTACGCCCTTCGTGACCCTTGTCTTTCTTTGTCTAGTACTTAAATTTAAAGTGTCGGATTCCTTCTTTTTCCTTATTTCCCCTCTCTCTCTCTACCCCCTGCGGGTGGGGGACACAGACGTAGACTACAACCACGGTATCCCCTGCCTGTCCTAAGAGATGACTAAAAGGGGCGACCAAAAGATGACATTAGAACCACGAGATTGCTTGTGATTAGTACCATTACATGCTTAACACCATGGGGTGACGTTACTTGCGAAGTTTTAATTTGCATTTCGCTGCACCTCGTACTATTAGGGACCGTTGACCTGTTAGGCCCCTTTAAACAACAAACATCATATAATTTTTTTCATTTCCGTTTCTCTTATTATTTTTTCTATCTTTTCCAACATCCAACAATAATAATAATAAAAATAATAATAATAATAATAATAGACGAAAATATATTTACATCGGTCTGTCTTCAGACCAACTTTAATGTGCGGAAGTCAAAACTGGTTGAATTCAACATATATTATTCATAAGTTAGAACTAACAGACATGAAAGTACAGTAGCGAGAATGATTGCTAGTACAAACAGATGGGAACAATAGCAGGAGGGCACTTGAATTAGGAGATAAAGGGATAGGTTACGTTACCTAGGAGAATAATGACCTGGCAATGAAGGGTAAGAGAAGCAGAGGGAGACAAGGAAACGATTGTTAAGACTCAGCTTTTAATTATAAGAGGAGTAGATCTAAATGAGACCATAGGGCTAGTAGTAAAAATTGTGGAGTGCAGAGCTAATTCACTACTGTTGACGGTTTTCGGAGACGCCGAGGTGCCGGAATTTTGTCCCGCAGGAGTTATTTTAAGTGCCATTAAATCTACCGACATGGGGTTGACGTATTTGAGCACACTCATCAAATACCA
The DNA here is from genome assembly GCF_040414725.1 of Anabrus simplex. Lineage (NCBI taxonomy): Eukaryota > Metazoa > Arthropoda > Insecta > Orthoptera > Tettigoniidae > Anabrus > Anabrus simplex. The sequence goes on along the minus strand of NC_090268.1, from coordinate 400,835,048 downwards.
CCGGACTGAGCCAGGATAGAACCTGCCAGAAGACCAGCGCCTCAACAGTTTGAGCCACTCAGCCCGGCTGAAAAGAAGTGAAAACCCGAGCGTGCATATTCTAAAAAAGGTGCAGTCATATTATGATAGGGCAGCAGAAAGATAGATTTTATTAACAAAACAAGTAACTAATTGTAATGGTTTTGTCCTTTGTAAGCATACAGGCTTGAATTACCACAGCGATTCTTTCAATTCCATCTTCATACATACCGAAAAGTGGTAAGGAAATCGTGCAGTGTCACTCTGTTTTCTAAATATTTTTCGTACTGTAGTAGAAGTCAATAAGATGAAAAAAAAGACCTTAGCCATGCCGAATGACTTCCTTTTTCCTTACCTTCTATGTAATATACGAAAGGTTTACGTGACTATCAATAAAACTTACTTTTATTCTTCACAAAATACTAGACTACCGTCTTCGTATTTCAAATTTACTATATTCTGTCGCGACCGAGCAGAGTGGCCGCGCGTGTAATACAGTAAGCTCTGCATTCGGGAGACGAGTGGGTTCGAACCCCACCGTCGGCTTTTCTGAGAATGGTTTTCTGTGGTTTCTCACTTTCAATCCCCTGTGGGTGGGGGCTGTAGAATAACACCCTCGGTATCCCTACCTGTCGTAAGAGGCGACTAAAAGGGGCCCCAGAGGTTCTGAACTTTGGAGCGTGGGTTGGCGACCACAGGGCCCTTTGCTGAGTCCTGGCAATGCTTCCACTTACTTTGCCAGGCTCCTCACTTTCATCTATCCTATCCAACCTTTCTTGGTCAACTGTTGTTCTTTTCCCACCCCGACGCTATTAGGTTTGCGAGGGCTAGGGAGTGTTTCATTTTCACGCCCTTCGTGGCCCTTGTCTTTCTTTGGCCGATACCTTCATTTTTCGAAGTGTCGGATCCCTTCCCTTTTTCTCTCTGAGTAGTGTCATATAGAGGATTATTGCCTAGATGTGCTTCCTCTTAAAACAGTAATCACCACCACCATCACCACCTTTCTCACTTTCACTTCCAGGCAAATGACGGGACAGTTCCTGTTCATAGGCCACAGTCGATTCCTTCCACCTCCTTATCCAATTAAATTCATCATCATTCATTTCATCTTCATTAGCTCCTCAACAGAGGTTGGTGTCAGGAAGGCCATCCGGCCGTAAGATATGCCATAGAAATTCATCTCATCCCCAACTCCGAACCAATAAAAGGGACTAAGAGGTAGACATACATCCATTCGCTAAACAAATGTGAAATATATATTTTGAAAGTCACTACGGGTTTCTCTTTATGGCAGGAAACGGACTGCGTTTACAGAACCCTGGGGCCTTCCTGTAATTGTATGAAAGTGGATTGATTTGTTCAATTTTCGAGACTCGTGTCTTAACTGTATGCAGCCCTATAGGAGCTGCAACCGACAGCGATTGGAATCTCTGTGCAATTCAGTTGTGAATACGTTGCTACCCGTTTGAGTAGCTACGCGCTTGATGTGCGAACTCAATTTCACCACAGCAATCTTTGTAATATAAGAAAAAAGTTACTGTTGCTTCATGAGAATCCAAACCTTTTCGAAGTACACACAATATTACATTTTTCTCAATATTAATTTCGGACAATGCAGATTTCTTCAAATGACGAAATTAAAACGATTAGGCCCTAATGCATTCGGATATTTTTTCCATGTTCGAACAAAAATAAAATTAACAATTATCTCAATAACAGTCTGAGCAACCCCCGTGACTTACCTATATATTAAATATGTGAATATCGAGGTCTTTTAATTTTCTAAAATATAGGTCTCTGAAGTTGTTATATTTTCTGTGAGCGCTATTACAGTTAGGGCACAGCTCCACGAGTTATGAATTTTTGCTATTTTGAGCTGTGTTACTGCCTCGATTTGTACTGCAAGAAGATGGCTCCATTTGCCGTAAAATTATCGGGGATGAAAGCAGTATTTTACAGCTCCTCTCTACTTTAGTCCGGCTCCACTAGAAGTTCTGTGCAGACGCGCTAAGATATTCTCTTGTACTAGTACCCAAATACAATAACACAGATAGTAATACTGTAAGTGAACAATTTATAATAAATTACTAGAGTACATTAATCTAAGGTCATTTTATGTATGATACTGGTTTACCGTCGAAGACAATTGCATCAAAGGAAATGGTGGATACATTCGATATCAGGTAACAGGAAACGTGGAAGCATGTTTGTTATGAAGCATCACAAGGTTAGGGAATATTACGATAAAGTATTTTTGAGTACTTCGAATGTCGGGGAGTTCCTTTCATTATCTTCTGTCTGTGGTGTCAGGCAGTCTGAAGGAAATGAACACCAAGATGAGGGGAAAGTGCGGGAGTAGAAGAAAAACGTTTACGTTAAGGTAAGTTTTTAATGCATATAAACATTTATATCTATCTACATTGACATAACATAAGAATGTCCAGTTTGTAAGTTCCAAATTGACACCAACGATCCTTCAGATTGCATTGTTTCACTTCCTTTCGTTGATAGTAGCCTACTGATTGTGGGGATAGGGAGGAATTGGATGGGTAACATGTTGAAGGCATAGAAAAGTAAAGACAGACATTATTATTACTGAATCTAAAAGTTTTGTACCTATCGGGGAAGGAGGAGGAGGAGTTTTGTTGTTGTTGTTGTTGTTGGCAGGGGTGGCGGTGGTTGATTTCAAGAAGTAAGTAGACCTACCTCAGTAGAAATGAGGATTGAATGTTTGGTGTTTCTATAGTCGGCCAAATACTGCTGTATTAATAGCATAATTTTAATTTGGAAATCCGAAGAAGTGGGCTGATTTAATTGTTTCACTTTCAGCAGTAATTAAAGTAGAAACATTTTTCCGCATAGTTGTCAAGCGGAGCTGTGTGTTGCTGTGACGTTTCTCTTTTTAGTATCTGGATCAGTTGATTTTCAAAACACACCTTTTTCCTCATTGACGAAGATGAACCATTTTATTTTCGAAAATACTGCTATGTTTCCAGTAGTCCTGAATCTTTCTTTTTTCTTTTTTGCTAGTTGCTTTACGTCGCACCGACACAGATAGGTCTTATGGCGACGATGGGACATGAAAGGGCTAGGAGTGGGAAGGAAGCGGCCGTGGCCTTACTTAAGGTACAGCACCAGCATTTGTCTGGTGTGAAAATGGGAAACCACGGGAAACCATTTTCAGGGCTGCCGACAGTGGGGTTCGAACCTACTATCTCCCGAATACTGGATACTGGCCGCACTTAAGCGACTGCAGCTATCGAGCTCGGTAGTCCTGAATCAGGTGTGAATTATGTTGTGATTAATAAAACTGAAAGAAATCGAGAAGAAGGAAAGGAAAATTCTGAGGAAAATTCTTGGACCTCAGAAAACGACGGATGGGACATGGAGGAAAAGGAGAAATGAGGATCTCTACAAGTATTCCGAAAAGACCACAGACACAATGCGAAAACGAAGACAAATTTTACGGACATCTCGTCAGAATGAATGATAACCGCTTGACTAAAAGAATATTTAAATATATAACTGGATTGAGGAGGCCAACGAAATAAGTGGAGGAGGTTAAGAAGGACGCAGAAGAAATTAAAATAACACCAGAATTGATCCTCAACAGAAAGAAGTTCAGAACTCGAGTAGATGATCACAAATTCCATGAAGTGCAACAGAAGAACAGGCCCAAATTTGTAATATCTGAGGAGCAGAGAAAACTGAGTGAACGAATGAAGAAGTTCTGGGAAGAGAAAAGAAGAAGACTGTCCAGAAAGCATTAAGTTTCACGCGGTCCACAGTTGGCCAAATTCGGAAGCAAGAAGAAGAAGAAGAAGAAGAAAATAATTCCTTTCATATAACAGATGTAACAGGTAAGATGGGTGTTAAATATTAAAACTGAAAAGTGCTGCTCAGATTTCGATCTAAGGGGAACTGACACTTTCAAATAGAAGAAAAACGCGTTATGTAAATTAGTGTTACTGTCTGCTTACTGATAAAAAGATATTATTATTATATTATTATTATTATTATTATTATTATTATTAATCGTACGGCTTTTAGTGTCGGGACATGTATGACTCGCCTGGTACATGTTTTATGTGACGCACATGGGCGATCTGCGAGTTTGGATGTGGGATGATAATGATGAGGTACGGAGAGGGTGAAACCCGGTGTCAGCACATAGCCTACTCCTGTCGAATAACACAGAGGGGTCTGCTCAAGGCTTGACGTCACCATTCGAGGAACGAATTACCATCAACAGCGTTCTATGCCTTCACTCCACACGAACATTGCAAAGAGGTTTGAAATTAAATTCAGGCTTCTGGCACGCAAACTGGTGATAAATTATATACCACCATCTCTCCCACCCTGCCGGCCAACATTCTGGTGGTGAACATTTTTTTTCCACAAACGGGAGTCGAACCGACTAACCACGGTGTCACACCACATACAATTGACGCTTTAACGATGATGGCCACCAGGAGGGCTGGAATAAGAAAATATAATAGCCATAAACATAATAATAATAAAATGTTTTGGCCTTACGTCCCACCAACTACTTTTACGGTTTTCGAAGACGGCGAGGTGCGGCAGGCGTTATTTTACGTACCAGTAAATCTACCGACACGAGGCTCACGTATTTGAGCACCTTCAAATATCACCGGACTGAGCCAGGATCGAACCTGCCAAGTTGCGGTTAGGCCAGCGCATCAACCGCTGAGCCACCCAGCCCGGGTAGAAGGAAAGATATCTGATGATGGTACACACGTTCGTCTTTTGTTCGCACCACTCACTTTTCCCTGTTTATGTACCTTTACTTACACCTGGCTTCAGGGTGTTCATTTCGCTCGCTACACTTTCAGTACTTTCTCGGTCGCAAAACACTGAATAAATTAGTTATTAAAGACACATGTGATGCACTAAGGAACAGACTGGATAATGAGTACATGAAACAGCCGACCAAAGAGGACTGGATTACAACAACGGACAAGTCTGAAACAAAGGCAGCTTTCACACACAGCCTCAGGACGAGTGATGGAAAACATTCGTATTGTAAAACCCTCTCAAAACAATTAACTGCTCTTAGCGTTGAAACCGTTCCCTACCAGAGGACTTACAACTAAAAGGAAAGTACTAATTACAGGATGTCCAGGGCTAGAAGTTTTTATAACGAGCTTTTGAAATCGTGTCTTTAAAAATGGAGAATTCTGCATCGTCCAATTGACATTAACATCTAATAATTTGCTTATTTCATCGTTTAAATGTGCTGCATTCTCTACAGTTTTGTACGACAAAGGGATGGCTACAACTTCGAAGATAGTTTAACCTGTTACTTATTTATGAGCTACTAAGAATAGTGTTCTTGTACCAGCTATGTTTATCGACTATTTTTCTTCTAGTGAGGGATCAGTTTCATAGCAACGTAAATGCATGTGGCTAAATGGTTAGCGTGTTGACCCTTGGTCCAGTGAGTCCCGGGTTCGATACCCAGCCGGGTCGGGAATTTTAACCTTCATTGGTTAATTCCGATGGGTTGGGGTCTCTCTCTCTCTCTCTCTCTCTCTCTCTCTCTCTCTCTCTCAGTGTGTGTGTGTGTGTGTGTGTGTGTGTGTGTGTGTGTGTGTGTGTGTGTGTCGTCTTCAACAGAATTTATCCATCCTCACAGACGTACAGGTTGCCTATACAGCGTCAACTCGAAAGATTTGCACCAGGCCTCTTCGGAGGACACACGGCAGTATTATTATCATTATTATTATTAACTAAAATTTTCAAAACAGAAACTGAAATTTAGTTACTGGAAAAAGTGACCGTGAAACAAATGCACTGCAGAAAACTACTCCCTAATTTTGATGTCTTTAATTACTGTATGATATCTTCAACTTTTTTAATATATTGAAATAACATATTTCGTGTTGTTATTTATCACTTACCTATATCATGTTGTATGCTAAAAACCAACTGTTTGAACCCCTCTCCAATGACAGCTTCTGGAACTCTCACCCATGCTTTAACTTTTGAAGATCTGTTTTTACAGTTTTCACCAGAGTACTGGATTCTTCTCAACTTCAATTATTATGAACTCGCTATCAAGCTCCATTAACACTTAAAACAAGTTCCGAAGCATCATACACTATTTGCAACACAACTATAAACCTGGGAACGTTCACCACCGATGCCAGCAGTAAAGTACGGATAGTGGAGCCAGGGTACAGCGACAGATAACAGCGAAACAAACGGAACGTGTTCTATTCCCTGGCAATAAAAAGTTGTTTTGCGTGTGTTCTATTTTCAGCAGCACATAAAAGCCGAAAAGCAGCAAATAATTGGGGATAGCGGAGCCGAAGCGTTAGAAAAATATGTTTTACATAATCTTGCTTTTGACGCTTTCCTACGTCTATCTTTAAATTTTAGAAATGTTTAAAAGGACACATTTTTTGTAGAATTTTGTCAGCAGGAAAATATTTTTAAATGATCTTGCTTTTGACACTGCTCGACATTCATTTTAACATTTCTGAAGTTTTAAAAGACCACAGTTCATTTTTGCATTTTTTGTCCGACTTGATGTGGAATGTCCCATGAGTCGATGCTCAACCATTCCTCGGTAGCGATGGTATTTATGCCAGACTAGTTCACCTTCTTCTGTACAGCCTAAGAATGAATTTTCTATAGCTGGCAAATTCCTGCTCCATTATCTCGGTAATGCTTGTTCTCCGATATAGATCCAAGGATCAGATATACGAATTTACACAAAATAATTGTCTTTATTTTCTATTATTTATTTACTTTTAGGTTGTACGTAACCCGCACACGAATAATCGAGAGTTAACTGATTGCTAACGACTATATGATTTTATCAGCTTCGTGTCCTTATAGGTGTGGGGCCGATGACTTTAGAAGTTAGGCCCCTTTAAACAACAAGTATCATCATCTTATAGGTATGTGTCCCCTGTGGGTGGGGGCGGGAGAATAACACGGTATCTCCGGCCTGTCGTAAGAGGCAAGTAAAAGGAGCCCCAGGGACTCACAACTTGGGAACGTGGGTTGGCAACCACGGGGCCCTTAGATGAGTCCTGGTATCGTTTCCACTTGTGCCAGGCTTATCACTTTCATCTGCCCTATCCAACCTCCCTTGGTCAACTCTTGTTTTTTTCCGACTCCAGCGGTATTAGAACATCAGAGGCCCAGGGAGTCTTAATTTTTAAGCCCTTTGTAGCCCTTGCCTTTCTTCGGCCGATACCTTCATTATTCGAAGTGTCGTACTCCTTCCATGTTTCCCTCTGATTACTGTTAATAGAGGATGGTTGCCCAGTTATACTTCCTCTTAAAACAAAAATCACCAACACCACGACCATCTTAAAGATGTGTGATTTTTAGTGATATCAGTTTCGACTCAATTTATAACTGTTAGGTTCTTCAGTATGCCGAAATTAATCTTGAATAAAGAAATGCATAAACTATTTGAAAAAGAAAACATATGGTAACAGAATTACACCCGAAAAAGAAACAGCTTAATTAAATTAGAATTACAAGTTTCGTACCTGAAAGAACATCATCAGATTCTATCAAATCATATTCAAATATATTTAGAAATGTATACACAGCTATGCTTATTTCTATTAAAACCCTTAAAAACTTGAATCCTGGAACTTATCTTAATGAAGTCCTTACTGTTCACCACTTTCTTTTTAACAAGCTCCTTCACGTTGCACCGAAACAGGTAGGTCTTATGGCGACGATAGGATAGGAAAGGCCTAGGAGTGGAAGGGAAGCGGCCATGGCCTTTATTGAGGTATAGTCCCAGAATTTACCTGGTGTGAAAATGTGAAACCACGGGAAACTATCTTCAGGGCTGCCGACAATGGGGTTTTAAACAAGTATTTGCCGAACACTGGATACTGGCCGCAGTTAAGCGACTGCAGCTATCGAGTTCGGTACTCTCCACTTTAGCATAGAATATGCTACAGCCTAGAGCCCTGCGCGAATATACAAAATAATAACCGCATCCGCACTTCGTTCATCCGCACCTGCATCCGCGAATGATTATCCGCGGGTATTGTATATATTTAACTACAGTATATTACACTCAAGGTATTTGCGACAAATACCGACGTAGTGACCTTTGTTTCTTCCTTCCATTAACTGCGGGCAGGAACCAGTTAGTCTTAGGTCAGATTTACGGCTTTATGGTCTCAAGGCCCTGTATGTATCACCACTCTTCCATACCACTGTCAAGGGTCGCCTAACCACAAGCGAAAATAAGAGTATACCTGAGTAAAAATCAATAAACGTCATTAATTAGAAATTATCAGCAAAATTATCCGCATTGCCATTCAGTTTGTATCCGCCAAGACACTAACTTCGCGGATATCCACATCTTCGCAGGGCTCTAGCTATAGCATAGAATATAGAGTACAGAGCTAGAGCAGTGAGGAATTCATTAAGATAAGTTCCAAAATTCAAGTATTTAAGGATTTAAATAAAAATACTGCACATATAATGTTTACACAGTCTTGAGTACGAGTTGATAGAATCTGATGATGCTCTTTCAGGACCGAAACATGCCATTCTATTTTAATTAAACTGTTTCTTTTTTTAGGCATAATTCTGTTACCATATGTTTACTTTTTCAATTTATAAATGAATGTTTTTGGAGATCAGTTTCGGCAGACTGAAGAACCGAACAGTTGTGTGACAATATTGTCGAAAGCTGTGCGATACTGATCTCTGTAATGTAGTCCACTGGCGTCAATTGGGATGAAGATTGGGATAATTGCCCCCACGGTTTTAAGAGGAAGTACATTCAACCACATAAAAAAATGGGCGTCAAAGAAATACTTAATAGTATACATTCTAGGAACGCGAGGATATTTGTAAACTGTTGATAGTCGGTGGCCGAAGAGATGATACTTGGAACCCTATGGTGGTGGTGGTGGTGGTGGTGGTGGTGGTGGTGGTGGTGGTGGTGGTGGTGGTGGTTATTGTTTTAAGAAGTAATACAACTAGGCAACCATCCTCTATATAACACTAACCAGAGGGGAAAAACGGAAGTGATCCGACACTTAGAAAAATTGAATCGTTTGTTTCAGAAACGACTCTTCTCCAACGTACCAAATTGTTCAGAAAACAGGAAAAACTGTCTGTAGTGTGTAATGTCATTTCTATCCTTCCGATATTTATTATGCTTATTCTACTATTGAAATGACTGTGACAGATAGGTTGTTTGTATGAATTAGTCCAATACGTTCCTTTACAGACTTTGTTAAAAATGGTGGAGACGTGCTGTTTCTGCAACATACACCATTAATAAGATAAGGAAGTGTAACATTGATTTTAACGTCATTTCAATTTCAAAAGGAACTTTATTTGTACTGAGGAAATAAAGTGTTTAAATCCATTATTTAATAGTTATTTGTCAGACTTACTTATTTGCACATATGATGATTAGACCACATTGTATAGACAAATAAACAGAAGAATAGTTATTTCATGTCCCTTTCCAAAGTTCAAAATATATATAAAACAAAACAACACAAAATAATACAAGTAACATGTAAGTCTCTTATCTTTGAACAATGCTTCTCACTTCTATTGCGCTGATTCCATGCGAACATTTCATTATAAAATTCATGGTGTTCTTCTGGTATGTAAGATTCCAACTAATTTATGTCTGCTAATTTCTTTTCATTTAACGGAACACAGCCTTGTGGATAAGCAAGTCTAGATGGTAACACAGGGAGACGGGTTGCAGAAATAAAGAACTTGAAAGTATGAACGCACAATCCATCAATACAGTATTTTCCTAAGACATGATTTGCCTCATACTGAAACTCCATAAATTGATTTATATGAAATGCGACTTTTGCATCTCTTTTCACACCTCTTCCTAGCGACTCAAGCTGAAAGAACTGACACAACTACTTTGTGAAGCGGGCTGGTTTGAAGTAAAAACAACACCTCTCCGGGATAAGTGTTCTTTCTGCACAAAACGGAAACTTTCATTCGCGACTGACAAGCAGAGCTATATGGTAGAAGTGTTTTTTTCTGCACAAAATGATAGCCCTTCGTGCATTAATCATGGCAGTATTAATAACTCATATAGTGTCAAAAAGTGGAGAAGTGCTGTTTCTGCAATAAACGATTCAATTAAGATATCGGCCAAAGTAAGACGAGGGCCACGAAGGGCGTGAAAATGAAAGACTCCCTAGCCCTCGCAAACCTAATAGCGTCGGGGTCGGAAAAGAATAAGACCTGACCAAGATAGGCCGGATAGGATAGATGAAAGTGTGGAGCCTGGCACAAGTAAGTGGAAGCAATGCCAGGACTCAGCTATGGGCTTGTGGTCGCCAACCCACGCTCCAAAGTTGAGATCCCCTGGGGCCCTATTAGGTCGCCTCTTACGACACTCAGGGGATACCGTGGGTGTTATTTTACCGCTCCCGCCCACAGTGGGATGGAATCCTATCACCTGCACAATATGTTCATCCTATTTCAAGCAAGAGGATTTTGAAAGAAAGTCGTCTAAGACGGCGGTTGAATGTACAACACTAACTACAAAGGAGTTCGGCTTCATGACTAAATGGTTAGCGTGCTGACCTTTTGTCACAGGGGTCCCGGGTTCGATTCCAGGCAGGGTAGGGAATTTTAACCATAACTGGTTAAATCCGCTGGCACGGGAGCTGGGTGTATATGTCGTCTTCATACTCATCACGACGCTCAGGTCGCGTACGGGCGTCAAATCGAAAGACCAGCATCTGGCGAGCCGAACTTGTCCTCGGACACTCCCGGTACTAAAAGCCATACGTCATTTTTCATTTCATACTACAAAGGGGGGGGGGGGGAAGTCCGACCCTCCGAAGAATGAGATTAATGGTAACAGAGAGGAAGTGCCATGAACTGCGTGAAAATGAAGGACTCCTTAGGCCTCGCAAACCTAATACCGCCTGGGTCGGAAGAAAACGAGGAGGTTGGATAGGAAAGATGAATGCGAGGAGACTAGCACAAGTGAAAGTAATACTGAACTCAGCTGAAGGGCCTCATGGTCTCCAAACTACGCTACCAAGTTGGGAGCCCCTTTACGTCCCCTCTCACGACAGGCAAGATATACCGTGGGTAGTAAAATAACTAATGATAGCAGATGTAAAGAGGTCATAAAATGCAGAGTAGTACGAGCAAGGAAGATCTTTCTTAAGAAAAGAAATTTGCTCACTTCGAACATTCATATAGGAATTAGATGTTTTTGAATACTTTCATATGGTGCGTGCCGTTATATGGAAATGGAACATGGACGATAATTTGCTCAGAAAGAGAATAGAAGCTTTAAAATTGTGGTGTTACAGAAGAATGTTGAAGATGAGATGGATAGATCGAACCACGAATGAATCGAATTGATGAGAGGAAATCGATCTGGCTAACTTTGACAAAAAGAGATAGAATGACAGGACACGTCTTAAGACACCCAGGACTTGTTCAGCTGGTTTTTAAGGAAAGCGTAGGCGGTAGGAACGGTAGGAGTAGACCGAGGTATGAAAATGACAAGCAGATTAGAGCAAATGTAGTAGTTACGTACAAATGAAAAGATTAGCACAGGATGCGGCGACGTGAAGAGCTCCATCAAACCAGTCTATGGACTGATGACTCAAAGAGCAACGTATTTTATCACCCCACCCAAGGGAGGAGGAGGGGAGTTGTCCGAGGGCTTCAAATAAAGAATCGTACAAAAATTTATTTGACGTAAATGTGGAATTGTGTATGTATGTACAGTCCGTCAGCGATTCCGCTGGTGGGATCCTCAACAGCTCTGCCATCAGGTGCCATAGATGGCCTCGGCATCACTGAAGAGGCGTACTAGGGAAATGAGTGAGGTAGTTTCCCGTTGCTTTCCTCACCGAGCCAGAGTTGCTATTACATATCAGTCTGCCAAGCCCACTGAAATGCATACACCAACCGACCCTATGAGCAACATTTTCACACCATTCATAGCAGGGACTGGCTGCATAAGGATTGGCATTACTAGCATCGCTCATACCTCAGTCACTTTCATATTGTCAAAGCCAAGGATAAGACAGAGACAGATCTATGAAAGTAACAAAATTGCTCTAGCCTATACCAGAAGACATAGTGCACTGTAAACACTAGGCCCTGCCAGCAAAGGCATAATGTGGAATTATCCAATAAAAATCACACTAAGGACACAAGGCCCTGAAGTCCAACTACTGAGTGCTAATCATGACAGATCAATTAGCACGCAAGGCTATGCAGGCTGATATATCCTTCAACTATACCAGTGTATAACCCCTACCCACTGTCATTTATCAAGTAGTGTGATTAAACAGCTATCCTCTGACCTGCCCAACCACGCAGTTATAGCAGCAACACGTGCAGGGCGTCTAGCCCACCCAATGGTATGGCAGATTGAAATGCTACTAGTATGTAAAGCAGAACAGGAAATGCGAATGCTAATGCATTACAAGTGTTCCTCTTGAACATGTACACTTTAAATGTCATCACAGATAATGGAGAACGCCACATTACGTCACCCCACAGCCCACACCCACAGTCGCTCGCATCGTCTTGCTCTTAACCGTTGTTAAGCCATTAGAGCAATTCCTCCGGGATGACGATCATACACCTTAATGGTGAGAGCTCGCTTTCAGAACACATTACTAGTGCCTGTTAACAGTAATGGCCTACACTTTTGCCAGAAAGTTTACGGACATACTATGATTTGACCATATGCGACCCTGTCCATAAAGGTATATCAATGATACAATGTTTTAAACTGTTATTTAACATTGGGAAACAAGTATTTTTCGGCCCAGACTAGGCGTTTATATGACGATGGTTACTCATACAAAATTTGATAGTTTAAGTACACTATTTTATTACCTTTTTGACAACAAAATACAAAATAACCGAGTAACCAAGTGAGATGCAATTTTAATTTATTGCTGTATTGTTTCTAACATATCATATTTTAAATTAGCAAGGATGGATAGAATAGGACTACTCCCATCCCCTAATTCCGGATCGCCAGGAACTGGGGAGAAAGTAACCACTTACTGCAATCCAAATTATTTTGTTACAAATAATTTATCTATTACTACCTTAAATATTAAAATTAGGCCTACTCACCATTTACACTCAATCTCTAAATTGTGGAACTTATCTCAATGAAGTCCTTAACTGTTCATCACTTTTTTTTAACAAGTTGCTTTAAGGTCTTATGGCGACAATGGGATAGGAAAGGCCTAGGAATGGGAAGGAACCGGCCGTGGCCTTAATTAAGGTACAGTCGCAGCATTTGCCTGGTGTGAAAATGGGGAAACCACAGAAAACCATCTTCAGGGCTGCCGACAGTGGGGTTCGAACCCACTATCTCCCGGACGCAAGCTGACAGCTGCGCGCCCCTAACCGCACGGCCAACTCGCCCGGTGAACAGACATTATGAATTAACTGAATGACTGCATGAATGAATGAATGAATGAATTTGTCCGATAGGACTGGATTTCATGGGTGGATGGACACTCCTCTCTCCCAATCACGGTAGCAACGATGAAATATCCCTCGAAAAATTATTTCACAAACGCCCGAGCATTTTCTGAGATTTCTTTTCCTAGACAAAGGTGAGGAAAATCATGGCAAAAGTTGTTTGATATGCCTAACTTCCGAAAGTAAGCACATGTTGCGCTCCGTTTTGCACAGCAGCGTTCCTTCGGATCCGCTCTATAGGAGAGACAGGTTCTGTAAGCGTTATGTCTTTCCATTCGAAAGTTGTATCAAAGAAGTTATGCCATCATTTCCCCCGCTCCTGTCTAGAAAAAGCAAAACACAGGAAATGTTCCGGCGTTTTCGAAATAATTTTTAAAAATTATATTTATTCATGCTGTGTCGGATTTCATGTTTACATTCTTCAAAATAATGTGGAAAGTGGAACTTTGCGATACTGTAGTTCAGGACCTCTCAAACGCCCAAAATCTTACACGTGCAAACCGAGGCGCAGAGGTTCTGTGCACCGTGCATCGGTCCGACTCGGCTCGGTTCGGACCAGCGTTTTATCTCGCGGCGACTCGGCTAAGTTCGACTCAAATCGGCTCGGATGATGGAACGCTGAGGAGCAAGTGGGGAAGAGGGAGACGGGCCGAAAGAGCGATACAGGCGTAGGGAAATAGAGATACAGCGATATTGCTCAAAATCTGCTCTCCGGTAAAACTAGCGAAGTCGTCTTTTGCACCTTGCGCCGCGCAATGCACTGGTGCATGCACTTTGAAAGGTCCTGCTGTAGTTACCGCACTCAACTTCCACGAACATAAAAACGTATCATCACAAACCTTTTTTCATTTAGCACACGTTACGTTCAGAAAATAAACGTTCCCTGAATTTTGCATCAGGTAACTAGTAATAGTGATCAAAATTACTACAAGGTCTGTAACTAAAAGATTTTATCGCGAGTGGTGGTGGTATTAATTTTATTTGCTTAACGTCTCACTAACTACTTTTACGGTTTTCGGAGACGCCGAGGTGTCAGAATTTTTCCCGCAGGAGTTCTTTTACGTGCCAGTAAATCTACCGACACGAGGCTGACGTATTTAAGCACCTTCAAATACCACCGGCCTGAGCCAGGCTCGAACCTGCCAAGTAGGGGTCAGAAGGCCAGCGCCTCAACCGTCTGAGCCACTCAGCCCGGCAAGGTGGTGGTGGTGGTAGTGGTGGTGGTGGTGAGTACTGTTTTCAGAGAAAGTAAACTGGGCAACCCATCCTCTAAATATTCATCAGAGGGAAAAAATGGAAAGGATCTGACATTTCGAAAAATGAAGGTATCCGCCAAAGAAAGACAAGGGCCACGGAAGGCGTAAACACGAAAGGCTCCCCAAGAATGCTCTAATACCGTTGGGGTCCGAAAGAAACAAGAGTTGGGCAAGGTAGGTCGGATAAGATAGATGAAAGAGAGGAGATTGGAACAAGTAAGTGGAAGCAGACAGGACTCAGCTACGGGCCCCTTGGACGCCAACCCACGCTCCCAAGTTAAGAGCCGCTGGGGCTATATCGCGAGAAGACGGATTATGATTCACCCCAACAATGGAGCAGTGAAATCAAGTAACCTGGGTAAAGAAATACGAAGCAATCACGAAAGTTGGGTTACGAGAAAGCTCCCATATAAAACTCTTACTTCTTCAACAAGCACAGTCGTCTACATCTTAATTTCTTGTGGTCGGCAATATGTGCCAAAGTGGCCCAGTTTTACGGCTGGATGCCCTTACTGACGCCAGCCCCATGTGAAGGGATATAATCACTATTGCATGTTGATGTGTACTGAGACTAACACAAGATACACACACAGTTAAAATCCCCGACCCGGTCGGTAGTAACTTAGATCTAACAATTCTCCTTCCTCCAGGTCTTCCTATTCAAAATCCATGCCTGGACCATCCCTCATATCCTTCCTTATAATGCCGAATCCTGAAGCGCAGCACATCCATCTAAGCATTCCTATTTTTTTCGAGTCTAATTTCATTTCCTGTGTCTTGGTTATTCGCCATCTATCAGCACCGTACATTACCCTCAGTATGACCACTGTCTTGTACAGCTTTCCTTTAATTCTGTTCCTCACTTTCCCGCGAAATAACATTTTACTCCCTTTCCTCCAATTCCTCTAGGATCTTATAGGAACCTCAGTATTCAAGCCTCGATATTTCTTAAGGTTTATCCTATGTAACTACGAATAAATCTCCTTGCTCCTTGTACTGTCGTACCTTGAAGTCTTCGTCAATATAGGCTTCAAAAATCCAACGAAATTGGACGCAAGTGCCAAAAGCCAGGGGCGATCACAAAGATTTCCCCTCGGGAGAATAGCAGTTGTATAAGATGAGGAGTGTAAATATATTGTGATGGCTGTATCTAATCTTTCACCAAAACGCACATAAAGAGGAAATGAACTTCAAGATAATTTTATAAGATGACTACCCTCCCCCGCCCGCAACCTCTCCTGTGAGGTGCATGCCAACTAGAGTAATTAGGAAAGAATATACAGAAAACAAGGCAGAATATCGATTATGCTTTATGTGAAACGTGGACTCTGGACCATATGGATCTACATTCCTATTTCGATAATAGTGCACGCATTAACTAGATTACGGACCATAGTCATCTTGGAGACAAGTTGGTAAATAATATCACTGAGCCAACACACCCGCCTATAAAAGACAGAATGAGGGTTCGCAGAGTCTAACGAATTCTGCCAGCTATTCTCTCTACGTGTTATCAAGTCGACTCCGGGCGGCTGCATGGATGGAGTTCCTCCAGGCGTTTCTGTTTTCACCAAGACACTTCAGATTGTTCAGTGATGACTTCGTTGCTTCTTTGATGAAGTCTATCCTCGGCAACGTCGAACGTCCTAGTCTGCGTGTTCCCTCCACTTTTCCAAACAATCACATTTTCTCTAGAGAATCACACTCCTACATTATGTGCCCAAAGTAAGTCAGCTTTAGCCTTATACCAGGTTTGTTCAATATCGCACGGAATAGTCAAGACTCTTTAACTCATACGGCCAATGCACAAATCTTGGGTCATAACGTGCCCCACCTACAGTTTTTAATGAAGTCTGCGGTTCACTGTCATTAATTACTATTCCGTGCATTCCACCAAAAGGTTACACGCTTCCGATGGGGTTAGAAGTCCGGCATAAAAGGAGATTGCTTATTCTTGGTAACAGTTTCTCTCACCTTACTTATAGCAAAAAGGTTGAAGGTGTTTACTGTTGGGTGTGTATTGTGTTTGGTCCGAAGGAAGGGGGTCGTAGTAGGATCCAATTGCAATCTCTAGTAAATAAGCCTGTAATATATATATTTTTTAAAAGCACTTCGAATAATCAGGGATTATTCCGAGAACAGCTTTCATGAAACAGGCCTCCTTTAATGCGACAATTTTAAGAGTGTGCGAAGGAAAAATCGGAATGTTGATTTCATCCCCTTCCCCCTCTGCTCCGGTGGTGGTGGTGGTGGTGGTGCTGGTGATTTTTGTTTTAAGAGGAAGTACAACTACGTAAGCATTCTCTCTGAACAAATTAGTGGAAAAGAAATTTATCCCTCTTCTTCACCTCCCACTAGTCAGATCCCGCCGCGCAACGAGAAAGTGTTAAATTGAACAATGAAATGAAAAGAAAGAAAAAACAAATCGAAATCGTATGCAATTGGTCCAGATTGCGAAGATCATTATTTTGTGCAGTCACCAGAAATGATCAATTTGAGGTCATAGAGGCCGACAAAAAGTATTCTAATAATATAATACTTTACATTGTATGCACCGTATTGTGTTATAAATACCGAAACGTAATATTTATTTAGCAGTGTTGATTTTTTTAGCATATAAACATCAACATTCTAAGTCTCGGAAATTACACTGAAGAAAATGGAAATTGCAACACCCAGAAGGAGTGGTGCCATTGCTGCAATTGAAAATGCAGGACGAGTGTTCGGTTGTGATTCGATGATTACACTTTCAGGTCCCTCTGACCGCAAGTTTGGACAACAATCAATACAGGATGTGCCCACCACGAGCTGTAATACATTGATGAATTCGTCGAGGCATGGAGTCAATAAGGCCCTGGATCGCTTCCTGACGAATTGTGGCCCATGCTTGCTGCACTGCACTGGCCAGTTGTCGACCCATCATGTCCCACACATGCTCGATAGGACTGAGGTCCGGGGATCTGGCGGGCCATTTTAAGGTTGTGATGTCGTGGAGAGCTTCTCTGGAGATGCGTGCAGGGTGAACCTGGGCATTGTGCTGCTGAAACATCTCATTAGCAATGTTCGCCATCATAGAGACAACCACTGGATTGAGTACCCTATCAACGTACTGTCGAGCAGTCATAGTGCCCTCAAGAAGCACCAATTGTGATTTCACATTAAAGCCAATAGCTCCCCAGATCTGGGCGGCCCCTCTCCCCGTTACGTCGGCGCACACGATTGCGGCAATCACTGCGGACAAGACAGAAGCGCGATTCATCACTAAAGACGACCCTATGTCATTCGTCGACACACGTCGATCTTTCTCGACACCAGGCCAGCCTTACACGTCGCTGTTGTGGGGTCAATGGAACACCTTCTGCAGGGACACGGGCTCGTAATCCAGCTGCACGCAGGTGATTACCAACTGTTTGTTGTGTAACGTGGGGTGCCACAGGTGCTCGAATTTGCGCTGCTGTTGCATGGGGTTCCATCCGGGCCATCCGAATGATGTGGCGATCCTCTCCCACGGTCTACGAGTGTGGGTACCTTCATTTGACCACTGCTGCCATACACGTTGTACCGTAAATGCCTGTCGGCCAACACGTGCAGCGACAGTCTTTAGCAATAATCCAGCCTCACACAGCCCAATTATCCGAGCCCTCTCAAACGGTGACAGTTGTTGATAGCGTGCTCTTCTCTGTCGTCGAGGCATGTTTGACGGGGAACACTTCACTGCACAGACTGCAAGTCAACTATGCTACACCAGAGTCCGTATACTGGAGTTGATTCCTCCGCGACCAATCACGTGGGGAGATCTGTAGCAACAATCCAATGGGTCTGAAACTTTGATCGTTTACATACCTACATGGCATCGTTCCATATCTTGAAAATCAACACAAACGACCAATGCCTTCATGGTGTTGCAATTTCCATTTTCTTAAGAGTATATATAAAATATTATTTTGCACGTATTTATCACACAATCTGTAGTGCATTTATCCTGCTGTCTCATTTATTGGATGGCATAAGTATTCGAACGTACCCAAAAGAGTAATGGAATATAATGTATACTAAGGCCAACGAGAGTTGGATTCTGACGTTTAGCGCCATCGGCGAGAAAAAGTTGACTAACGGTGCTCGAAAATGGTCTGTCGCTATGGCAACGATAACAGCGATGTCACATTTAATGAAGCTATCGGCACGTAGGCCTGCTTGCTCTCAGTCCTTTATGATATTCGGAGTGGTCCTGTTTTAGCTGTTGTTGCTATATCTATTTACATGTTTGTCTCCTGAATATTATTTTCGTTGTTAGTTTTTTTTTTAGATTTATCAATCAGTGGTTAGTTATACAGTTCTATTCTGCATTGAACATGTACATTTTTGAGATTATGGTCGGAAACTGATGATTTAGTTGGTGATTATGAAATCTCACATTTATCGGCAATTACGTGTTCTGTCTAAAATGCTGGAATTATTAGCACGAGCTTAGCAACGGGTCAAAGTTTATTCAACTGCATTAGGCCTACATGAACATTAAAACAAGAATAATAGTTAACAACACCTTTCCAATAATTATCTTTCCTTATATTTAGGAAATAAACATTACAACAGGCGTTGTAAGATGGGACATGTTTCGTTTAACAGTCGTAAGCATCATCAGCCGAAAATAAATCTTAGCCTAAAGTTAGGTCAGGGCCCTGAACCTGGTGTCCTTAACATATATGGCACCCCAAGAATCAACATTTATATTTAGAAAATGAAAGTAGGCTTAAAACTAGTGTGAAAAAACATAGAATGTTACAACATGGCTAAGAGAAAAAACACAATCGAGTTGAGACAGAGGATAATAACAGAAAGAGATGGTAGTGAAATAATTAAAATCATTAGGATATCACTGTTACCAGTCAGTCAATCAGAATGTTCAAACATAAAAACAAGAGTGAAAATATATAAGTGTGTTCACCATGGCTGAGTTAGAAAAAACACGTAATCGTGTCGCCAGAGGTTAAAAACACAATCTTGTAACTTATTTATTACTCTATAAAGAATAACATCATCCGCAAAAAGCCTTACCACTGATTCCACTCCTTTACTCAAATCATTTATACATATATATATAAAAGAAAACAAAGGTCCAATAATACTGCCTTCAGGAATTCCCTTCTTAATACAGGGTCAGATATAGCTTCGCCTACTCTAATTCTCTGAGATCTATTTTCTAGAAATATAGCAACCCATTCAGTCACTCTTTTGTCTAGTCCAATTCCACTCATTTTTTGCCAGTAGTCTCCCATGATCCACCCTATCAAATACTTTAGACAGATCAATCGCGATACAGTCCATTTGACCTCCAGAATCCAAAATATCTGCTATATCTTGCTGGAATCCTACAAGTTGAGCTTCAATGGAATAACCTTTCCTAAAACCGAACTGCCTTCTATCGAACCAGTTATTAATTTCGCAAACATGTCTAATGTAATCAGAAAGAATGCCTTCCCAAAGCTTACATGAAACGCATGACAAACTTACTGGCCTGTGATTTTCAGCTTTATGTCTATCACCCTTTCCTTTATATAAAGGGGCTACTATAGCAACTCTCCATTCATTTGGTATAGCTTCTTCAACCAAACAATAATCAAATAAGTATTTCAGATATGGTACTGTATCCCAACCCATTGTCTTTAGTATATCCCCAGAAATCTTATCAATTCCAGCCGCTTTTCTAGTTTTCAACTTCTGTATCTTACTGTAAATATCATTGTTATCATATGCAAATTTTAATACTTCTTTAGCATTAGTCACCTCCTCTATCTGGACATTTTCCTTGTAACCGACAGTCTCTACATACTGCCGACTGAAAACTTCTGCCTTTTGAAGATCCTCACATACACACTCTCCTTGTTCATTAACTATTCCTGGAATGTCCTTCTTGGAATATGTTTCTGCCTTAAAGTATCTATACATACCCTTCCATTTTTCACTAAAATTTGTATGACTGCCAATTATGCTTCCCATCATGTTATCCTTAGCTGCCTTCTTTGCTAGATTCAACTTCCTAGTAAGTTCCTTCAATTTCTCCTTATATCCACAGCCATTTCTAACTCTATTCCTTTCCAATCTGCACCTCTTAGTCTCTTTATTTCTCTATTATAATAAGGTGGGTCTTTACCATTCCTTACCACCTTTAAAGGTACAAACCTGTTTTCACATCCCTCAACAATTGCTTTAAACCCATCCCAGAGCCTGTTTACATTCTTATTTACCGTTTTCCACCGATCATAATTACTTTTTTAAACTGCCTCATGTCTGCCTTATCAGCCATATAGTACTGCCTAATAGTCCTACTTTTAACAACTTCCTTTCTATCCAGTGGCGTATGCTGGTATCAAGACGTGGGCTACCACTAGACTTAGCCTACCCCTTTTCGATAGTTGGTTTAGGGAACATCATGCCTTAAGCATTTTGAGCTGCATCCAACAGCCAACGGAGCTGCCCGCTGTGTTGTCAAGGCTGCTTCACAAGCTACTGCCCTGGCCTCTGCCTCTGCCACCGCCAATACTCAACACCAGATTAATCGAGTTGGTAGCCTAAGGTTTAGCAAATTGAAGTCCAGGTTTGAGGCTAAATAGATAGAATGCTTGCCTTTGGTCCGACGGTCCCGGTCAATTTTCAGAATCAACCCCTCATACTGTTGATTCCCCTGGCTTGGCAACTGGGTGTTTATGACGTCTTCGCCATTCATTATATCCTTATTAGGTCACCAAAGCCTATGTAGATGCCATGCACCATTATTATTATTATTATTATTATTATTATTATTATTATTAACATCATCACCACCGGGCGAGTTGGCCGTGCGCGTAGAGGCGCGCGGCTGTGAGCTTGCATCCGGGAGATAGTAGGTTCGAATCCCACTATCGGCAGCCCTGAAGATGGTTTTCCGTGGTTTTCCATTTTCACACCAGGCAAATGCTGGGGCTGTACCTTAATTAAGGCCACGGCCGCTTCCTTCCAACTCCTAGGCCTTTCCTATCCCATCGTCGCCATAAGACCTATCTGTGTCGGTACGACGTAAAGCCCCTAGCAAAAAAAAAAAAATCATCACAATCGTTAAATAACAATGTTTAATTTTACAACGGTCGTACCCATCGTTCAATGGTTAATTATCTTCCTCGGAAGATCAGTGGTGGTGTCCGACCCATGAACACGGGTTCGATTCCAACCAACAAAAGAGAACACTAAACCTGAAAGATTGCGTTTCACTTTAGTAGATCTACCAATAAAAATAAAACTATATTACTCCTATAACAGCAGCCCTGCAGTGTCTTCCTACAAGGATGTAGAAGTAAACGGGAGTGAAATACCAGCACTCCGTTATCTATATGTTTAAGACAGAAGGATGAGGTGAGGAAGTATATACGATGAGTAACGCATGGTGATAGTTAGCAGTGGCGATCTGACGGACCGAAGCCTAGCACAGCTATCCTCCGCCGGTCCCCGCACCTGTAGGCAGACAGCAGCAAGCCGCGTGAGGCGAGTCGATGGGAAGGGACGAGAATCTGGGCTGCAATATCAGTCTCCGAAGGCTTGTTCTCAGAAATACGTGCGACGTGTTTTCTCATTGCTTTCAAGGTTTGCAAATGGAACAATGTGTCAGATGCTTACAATATAATGTGCTTTAGATTTCCATCGCTCGCATTTGAGGTTTGGGCTTCACTGATAGCCTTGGTAGCCCTCAGTATACGCCACTGTTTCTATCACATTTATTTTTAACTACGACAAAAACAGCTTCGTGATCACTAATACCATCTATTACTTCGGTTTCCCCATAGTGCTCATCTGGTTTTATCAGCACCACATCCAGGATATTTTTCCCTCTGGTTGGTTCCATCACTTTCTGAATCAGCTGTCCTTCCCATGTTAACTTATTTGCCATTTGTTGGTCATGCTTCCTGTCGTTCGCATTTCCTTCCCAATTGACACCTGGTAAATTCAGATCTCCCGCTACAATCAAATTCCTTTCCATGTCGTTTCCCACATAGCTGATTATGTTATCAAATAATTCTGAATCCGTGTCAGCACTACCCTTTCCCGGTCTGTAAAATCCAAAGACATCAAGTTGCCTATTATGTTCAGAAATGAGCCTTACACTTAGAATTTCATGTTTCACATCTTTAAAACTTTTTCGTAGCTTACAAATTCTTCTTTCACCAATATGAATACTCCCCCTCCTTCCATTCCTATTCTATCTCTACGATACACACTCCAGTTCCGTGAGAAAATTTCTGCATCCATTATATCATTTCTCAGCCATGATTCAACTCCTATTACAATATCTGGTAAATATATTAAGTTACTTAATTCTATTCCTTTCTTTAGAATACTTCTACAGTTCAACACTAACATTTTTATGTCATCCCTACTTGACTTCCAGATCTCTGTACCCTCATCACCTCTCCCTAGACAACACCGTTTCCCTGAATGCACCTCCCTATTACCCTTCTAAATAAATTTCCTAACTTATACGTACCACTGCGATTTAAGTGAAGGTCATCTGAACGCAGATCCCTGTCTCCTACCGCTGATGGATTACTTTTTTTTTTCTACTATGCGGGACGGAAAATATAAGTGTCCTTAAATGCTGAAAAATAAGAGGTTGTCTGCAATAATTTGTCAAAACTACGCCGCACGTTGAACTGCAATATTATTACGACAGGCCCTATACGAATTTAATTATTCACTTTTAATCGATGTATGAACGAAGGTGCAAAATACAGTACGAAGTATGCCCGGAAGTAGTATAATTGGATGGTTCGGCGGCCACCTCCACCTCCGGCTCCCAGTGGCCACCTCCACCTCCACCTCAGCCAGAGGCCTCCCAGTGGCCACCTCCACCTCCACCTCAGCCAGAGGCCTCCCAGATGCCTCCTCCACCTCCCGCGGGAAATTTGAATTTGTAAACAAAGCCACGTGCTTTTTGACAGCTGTCATCGACAACAACGCATCGCTAACCTCAGTACTGCCATCTTGACGGGCCTAAACCTCAGTAGTGCCAACTTAACCTAACTAGCTCGAGATAAACAAAGCCACGTGTTTTTTGACAGTCATGTGCTTTTTGACAGATTTGTAAACAAAGCCACGTGCTTTTTGACAGCTGTCATCGACAACAACGAATCGCTAACCTCAGTACTGCCATCTTGACGGGCCTAAACCTCAGTAGTGCCAACTTAACCTAACTAGCATGAGGTAAACAAAGCCACGTGTTTTTTGACAGCCACGTGCTTTTTGACAGATTTGTAAACAAAGCCACGTGCTTTTTGACAGACAACAACGCATCGCAAACCTCAGTACTGCCATCTTGACGGGTCTAAACCTTAGTGGTACCAACTTAACCTAACTAGCATGAGGTAAACAAAGCCACGTGCTTTTTGACAGCTGTCATCCGCCATCTTTAAACCACAAAGCACTGTGCTGCCCTCTTTATCGCAGTAGCTGCAAAATTCGTCACCTGTCATCCGCAGTGCTGCCATCTTGACGGGTCTAAACCTTAGTGCTACCAACTTAAACTAACTAGCGTGAGGTAAACAAAGCCACGTGTTTTTTGACAGCTGTCATCCGCCATCTTTAATCTATAGAGCACAGTGCTGCCCTCTTTAGCTACTTACCTTTGAAATGTGGTGGCGGATAATTTGAAAAATGCTTTTTGACAGCAGCCATCTTTGTACACCGTGCTGCCCTCTTTAGCTAGATACCTGTGGTGGCAGACAATTTCACGTGACAGCAGCCATCTTTAATCAAGAGAGCACCGTGCTGCCCTCTATGTGGTGGCGGCAATTTGAAAAATTCTACATTCTCTTGTTTGGAAACAAACCCATGCGCTTTTTTTGACAGCTGTCATCCGCCATCTTTAATCCAGAGAGCACCGTGCTGCCCTCTTTAGCTACTTACCTTTGATATGTGGTGGCGGCAAATTCCACGTGCTCTTGTTTGGAAACAAAGCCATGTGCTTTCTTGACAGCTGACATCCGCCATCTTTAATCTATAGAGCACAGTGCTGCCCTCTTTATCGTAGTAGATGTAAATTCGTCACAGCTGTCATCCGCAGTGCTGCCATCTTAACGGGCCTAAACCTTAGTGCTACCAACTTAACCTCACTAGCGTGAGATAAACAAATCTACATGCTTTTTTGACAGCTGTCATCCACCATCTTTAATCTATAGAGCACAGTGCTGCCCTCTTTAGCTACTTACCTTTGAAATGTGGTGGCGGATAATTTGAAAAATGCTTTTTGATAGCAGCCATCTTTGAGCACCATGCTGCCCTCTTTAGCTAGATACCTGTGGTGGCAGGCAATTCCACGTGACAGCAGCCATCTTTAATCATGAGAGCACCGTGCTGCCCTCTACGTGGTGGCGGCAATTTGAAAAATTCTACATGCTCTTGTTTGGAAACAAACTCACGTGCTTTTTTCTGACAGCTGTCATCCGCCATCTTGCATCACAAACCTCTGTGCTGCGCTCTTTAGCTAGATACCTTTGAAATGTGGTGGCGGCAATTTGAAAAATCTATGTGCTCTTGTTTAGTAAACAAAGCCACGTGCTTTTTTTTTGACAGCTGTCATCCACCATCTTTAATCAATAGAGCACTGTGCTGCTATCATGCGGGTAATTTCATCACCTGTCATCCGCCATCTTTAATCTACAGAGCACCGTGCTGCTCTCTGTAGTAGCGGGCAATTTGAAAAGTTCTGTTAGCTGTCATCCGCCATCTTTAATCAAGAGAGCACCGTGCTGCCATCTATGTGGTGGCGGCATCCACGTGCTCTTGTTTAGTAAACAAACTCACGCGCTTTTTTGTCAGCTGTCATCCGCCATCTTACATCGCAAACCTCAGTGCTACACTCTTTAGTTGAAATATGGTGGCGGATAATTTAAAAAGAAAAATTCTACAGCAGCCATCTCTCGGCGCTAATTGCACAAGATGGTGGCTATACATGACTCCTTAAAGGTGCTTATGCAAGATGGCCGCTATACATAGACTCCCTTGGGATGCTTGCGCAAGATGGCGGTTATACATGGCTCCTTTTGAAATATGGTGGCGGATAATTTAAAAAGAAAAATTCTACATCAGCTATCTCTCGACGCTAATTGCACAAGATGGTGGCTATACATGACTCCTTAAAGGTGCTTATGCAAGATAACCGCTATACATAGACTCCCTTGGGATGCTTGCGCAAGATGGCGGTTATACATGGCTCCTTATGAGACGCCCTAGAGATGCTTGCGCAAGATGGCGGTTGCTCTTATGAGGTGGCTTAAGGGTCCTTGCACAAGATGACTAGAGACGCCCTAAGGATGCTTGCGCAAGATGGCGGACACAAGATGGCGGCTATACACAACTCCTTATGAGACGCTTTAAGGGTGCTTGCGCAAGATGGCTGCTGCTCTTAGCTTAGAGGCTAACGTGTCGTGCTAGTTCGATTCATTAAATTTGGGGCTTAAATGCAAAATGTTAAATATCTCGAAAGCAGTGCATCGTAGAGCAAAACGGACAAAATTTTTCTGACCAATGATTTAACAGCTGCTGTTATGCATGCGGTGGAGGGCAATTTGAAATTCTATGTGCTTAATCAACAGAGCACCCTGCTGCCCTCTTTAGCTGAAATGTGGTGGTGGATAATTTGAAAAATTCTTTTGACAGCTATCATCCTTAAACAATGGCGACTATACATAGGCTGTTAAGGCCTTATCATGCTCCTCCTCCTCCTCCTTCTCTACCTCCTCCTCCGCCTCTTATGTCAAGGGATAGCTTTATATCGAACAAGTTTAAACCTGCATCGCGAAGGCAAGCGTGTGCAGCGATAACATTATTGTGCATGTTTAGACTTTCGAAACATAAGAAGAGTAGAATCAAACGCTGTACTAGATACGACATGTGATCAGAACATTGATTGATGCGTTCAGAAAACAAAATAAGTGATCAAGACTAGAATCGAACACTGTACTCAATACATCATGTGTTTAGAATATGTCATGGGATACCCTTGATCAGATTGAAACATAACAAGACTAGAATAGAACACTGTAATCGATGTTGTTAACTTCAACATGTGATCAGAACATTGATTGATGTGTTCAGAACACAAAATAAGTGATCATGACTAGAATTGAACACTGTACTCGATACAACATGTGATCAGAACATTGATCGATGTGTTCAGAACACAAAATAAGTGATCAAGACTAGAATCGAACACTGTACTCAATACAACATGTGTTTAGAACATGTTAGGGGGTACTACAACCTCATCGATCGCTATCAGCAAGAACGCTTGTACTTTGTTAAGTGTAGAAAATTAATCTTTATTGGTAAATGGTTTTATGTTCAGAACAAGGAATGGAACCTAGGGGTTACGTCTTACCTAATAAAATCCCTGAGGTGCGATGAGTTACGTTTTTCGAACTAGTGTTTGGAACACTGAACTTTTCAAGATGGCAAGAGTGAGGTTAGCAATGTTCTGTTGTTGGATTTTAAATTCTACGCTATAACATGCATAAGGTGGCAGCCTTGAGGTTTACCGCCGTAAAGATGGTAAGAGTGAGGTTAGCAATGTTCCGTTGTTGGATTTTAAATTCCTCCGCTCTAACATGCATAAGGTGGCAGCCTTGAGGTTTACCGCCGTAAAGATGGCAGCAGTGAGGTTAGCGACGCTCTATTGTCCTCCAAAGTGAGGTTAGGGTACGTCAAGAAGACAGCTGTCAGAAAAAAGCACGTGGCTATGTTTACCAAACAAGAGCACGTGGCCGTGACGTCACGGTCACGTAGTATGTTGCCTCAGCATGCAAAGTTCAATGTCTACACCTACGTAGTAAACATTCTGCTATGTTCACAAGATTTTTTACACATAACTATTCTTTATTCTTTAAGTTCATACACATAGGCTATGCTAAGATAGCAGCACAAACACATGCGAACTTTGTACATTCTAATGGAATAAGTTTAGTACTGTGTGCATCATGGATACATGATGTGTGCACGCATTTAAACTTGACTATACGTAATGCTGCTGCTTTGTTTACAAGATTTTTATACATTGCTATTCTTTAAGCTTTAAGTTCATGCACACACAAGCGATAGTCGTACGCTCTGGCAGGAGAAGTTTAGTACGATAGTCGATGCATACATTATCGATAGGTGACGTGTACACGCTTTAGAACATAACTCTTCTTTGTGCATTAAGTTCGTGCACATAGGTTAGGGGTACACAAAAGCGATTGCTACATGCTCTAGCGGAAGAAGTCTAGTACGATAGTCGATGCATGTAAAATCGATAGGTTATGCTATGATAGCAGCACACTAACACGATTTTAGCACAATCTAGTGGAAAAAGTTTAGTATGATATTTGATGCATGAAAAATCAATAAGTAATGTGTACACGCTTTGAAACAAGGCTATTCTTTGTACTTTAAGGTCATGTGTATAACTTATGCTAAGATAGCAGCACAATCTAGCGGAAGAAGTTTAGTACGATATTTGTTGCATGCAAAATCGATAGGTGATGTGTACACACTTTGAAACATGGCTATTCTTTTTACTTTAAGGTCATGCGTATAGGTTATGCTAAGATAGCAGCACAATCTAGCGGAAGGAGTTTAGTACGAGAGTCAATGCATGCAAAATCGATAGGTAATGTGTACATGCTTTGAAACATGGCTATTCTTTGTACTTTTAAGTTCATGTGTATAAGTTATGCTAAGATGCCAGCACAATCTAGCGAAGAAGTTCAGTACGAGATTCGATGAATGTAAAATCAATAAGTAATGTGTACACGCTTTGAAACATGGCTATTCCTTGTACTTTAAGTTCATGTGTATAAGTTATGCTAAGATAGCAGCACGACCTAGCGGAAGAAGTTTAGTACGATATTTGTTGCATGCAAAGTCGATAGGTAATGTGTACGCGCTTTAAAACATGGCTATTCTTTGTACCTTAAGGTCATGCGTATAGGTTATGCTAAGATAGCACAATCTAGTGGAAGAAGTTTAGTACGAGAGTCAATGCTTGCAAAATCGATAGGTAATGTGTACACGCTTTGAGACATAGCTATTCTTTGTACTTTAAGTTCATGCGTCTCAGTTATGCTAAGATAGCAGCACAATCTACCTGCAGAAGTTTAGTACGAGAGTCGATACATGCAAATTCGATAGTTGATGTGTACACGCTTTGAAACATGACTATGCATTGTACTTTAAGATCATTGGTATAGGTTATGCTAAGATAGCAGCACAATCTAGCGGAATAAATTTAGTACGAGATTCGATGAATGCAGAATCAATAAGTAATGTGTACACGCTTTGAAACATAGCTATTCTTTGTACTTTAAGTTCATGTGTATAAGTTATGCTAAGATAGCAGCACGACCTAGCGGAAGAAGTTTAGTACGATATTTGTTGCATGCAAAGTCGATAGTTAATGTGTACACGCTTTGAAACATGGCTATTCTTTGTACCTTAAGGTCATGCTAAGATAGCAGCACAATCTAGCGGAAGAAGTTTAGTACGAGAGTCGATGCATGCAAAAACTATAGGTAATGTGTACACGCTTTGAAACATGGCTATTCATTGTACTTTTAGGTTATGCTAAGATAGCAGCACGATCTAGCGGATGAAGTTTAGTTCGATGGTCGATGCATGTAAAATCGATAGGTGATGTGTACACGCTTTGAAACATGGCTATTCATTTTATTTTAATTTTATGGGTATAGGTTATGCTAAGATAGCAGCACGATCTAGCGGATGAAGTTTAGTTCGATGGTCGATGCATGTAAAATCGATAGGTGATGTGTACACGCTTTGAAACATGGCAATTCATACTGCTGCTCTGTTCCCAAGACTTCTAAGCATAGCTCACCTTAATGCTGCTCTTAACGACGTCGAGCTAAGGATTGATTACGTGACCGTGACGTCACGGCCACGTGCTCTTGTTTGGTAAACATAGCCACGTGCTTTTTTCTGACAGCTGTCTTCTTGACGAACCCTAACCTCACTTTGGAGGACAATAGAGCGTCGCTAACCTCACTGCTGCCATCTTTACGGCGGTAAACCTCAAGGCTGCCACCTTATGCATGTTAGAGCGGAGGAATTTAAAATCCAACAACGGAACATTGCTAACCTCACTCTTACCATCTTTACGGCGGTAAACCTCAAGGCTGCCACCTTATGCATGTTATAGCGTAGAATTTAAAATCCAACAACAGAACATTGCTAACCTCACTCTTGCCATCTTGAAAAGTTCAGTGTTCCAAACACTAGTTCGAAAAACGTAACTCATCGCACCTCAGGGATTTTATTAGGTAAGACGTAACCCCTAGGTTCCATTCCTTGTTCTGAACATAAAACCATTTACCAATAAAGATTAATTTTCTACACTTAACAAAGTACAAGCGTTCTTGCTGATAGCGATCGATGAGGTTGTAGTACCCCCTAACATGTTCTAAACACATGTTGTATTGAGTACAGTGTTCGATTCTAGTCTTGATCACTTATTTTGTGTTCTGAACACATCGATCAATGTTCTGATCACATGTTGTATCGAGTACAGTGTTCAATTCTA
This sequence comes from Anabrus simplex, assembly GCF_040414725.1. NCBI lineage: Eukaryota > Metazoa > Arthropoda > Insecta > Orthoptera > Tettigoniidae > Anabrus > Anabrus simplex. Next base: position 400,804,700 of record NC_090268.1, on the reverse strand, counting down.
GTCATGATCACTTATTTTGTGTTCTGAACACATCAATCAATGTTCTGATCACATGTTGAAGTTAACAACATCGATTACAGTGTTCTATTCTAGTCTTGTTATGTTTCAATCTGATCAAGGGTATCCCATGACATATTCTAAACACATGATGTATTGAGTACAGTGTTCGATTCTAGTCTTGATCACTTATTTTGTTTTCTGAACGCATCAATCAATGTTCTGATCACATGTCGTATCTAGTACAGCGTTTGATTCTACTCTTCTTATGTTTCGAAAGTCTAAACATGCACAATAATGTTATCGCTGCACACGCTTGCCTTCGCGATGCAGGTTTAAACTTGTTCGATATAAAGCTATCCCTTGACATAAGAGGCGGAGGAGGAGGTAGAGAAGGAGGAGGAGGAGGAGCATGATAAGGCCTTAACAGCCTATGTATAGTCGCCATTGTTTAAGGATGATAGCTGTCAAAAGAATTTTTCAAATTATCCACCACCACATTTCAGCTAAAGAGGGCAGCAGGGTGCTCTGTTGATTAAGCACATAGAATTTCAAATTGCCCTCCACCGCATGCATAACAGCAGCTGTTAAATCATTGGTCAGAAAAATTTTGTCCGTTTTGCTCTACGATGCACTGCTTTCGAGATATTTAACATTTTGCATTTAAGCCCCAAATTTAATGAATCGAACTAGCACGACACGTTAGCCTCTAAGCTAAGAGCAGCAGCCATCTTGCGCAAGCACCCTTAAAGCGTCTCATAAGGAGTTGTGTATAGCCGCCATCTTGTGTCCGCCATCTTGCGCAAGCATCCTTAGGGCGTCTCTAGTCATCTTGTGCAAGGACCCTTAAGCCACCTCATAAGAGCAACCGCCATCTTGCGCAAGCATCTCTAGGGCGTCTCATAAGGAGCCATGTATAACCGCCATCTTGCGCAAGCATCCCAAGGGAGTCTATGTATAGCGGTTATCTTGCATAAGCACCTTTAAGGAGTCATGTATAGCCACCATCTTGTGCAATTAGCGTCGAGAGATAGCTGATGTAGAATTTTTCTTTTTAAATTATCCGCCACCATATTTCAAAAGGAGCCATGTATAACCGCCATCTTGCGCAAGCATCCCAAGGGAGTCTATGTATAGCGGCCATCTTGCATAAGCACCTTTAAGGAGTCATGTATAGCCACCATCTTGTGCAATTAGCGCCGAGAGATGGCTGCTGTAGAATTTTTCTTTTTAAATTATCCGCCACCATATTTCAACTAAAGAGTGTAGCACTGAGGTTTGCGATGTAAGATGGCGGATGACAGCTGACAAAAAAGCGCGTGAGTTTGTTTACTAAACAAGAGCACGTGGAATTTGCCGCCACCACATAGATGGCAGCACGGTGCTCTCTTGATTAAAGATGGCGGATGACAGCTAACAGAACTTTTCAAATTGCCCGCTACTACAGAGAGCAGCACGGTGCTCTGTAGATTAAAGATGGCGGATGACAGGTGATGAAATTACCCGCATGATAGCAGCACAGTGCTCTATTGATTAAAGATGGTGGATGACAGCTGTCAAAAAAAGCACGTGGCTTTGTTTACTAAACAAGAGCACATAGATTTTTCAAATTGCCGCCACCACATTTCAAAGGTATCTAGCTAAAGAGCGCAGCACAGAGGTTTGTGATGCAAGATGGCGGATGACAGCTGTCAGAAAAAAGCACGTGAGTTTGTTTCCAAACAAGAGCATGTAGAATTTTTCAAATTGCCGCCACCACGTAGAGGGCAGCACGGTGCTCTCATGATTAAAGATGGCTGCTGTCACGTGGAATTGCCTGCCACCACAGGTATCTAGCTAAAGAGGGCAGCATGGTGCTCAAAGATGGCTGCTATCAAAAAGCATTTTTCAAATTATCCGCCACCACATTTCAAAGGTAAGTAGCTAAAGAGGGCAGCACTGTGCTCTATAGATTAAAGATGGTGGATGACAGCTGTCAAAAAAGCATGTAGATTTGTTTATCTCACGCTAGTGAGGTTAAGTTGGTAGCACTAAGGTTTAGGCCCGTTAAGATGGCAGCACTGCGGATGACAGCTGTGACGAATTTACATCTACTACGATAAAGAGGGCAGCACTGTGCTCTATAGATTAAAGATGGCGGATGTCAGCTGTCAAGAAAGCACATGGCTTTGTTTCCAAACAAGAGCACGTGGAATTTGCCGCCACCACATATCAAAGGTAAGTAGCTAAAGAGGGCAGCACGGTGCTCTCTGGATTAAAGATGGCGGATGACAGCTGTCAAAAAAAGCGCATGGGTTTGTTTCCAAACAAGAGAATGTAGAATTTTTCAAATTGCCGCCACCACATAGAGGGCAGCACGGTGCTCTCTTGATTAAAGATGGCTGCTGTCACGTGAAATTGTCTGCCACCACAGGTATCTAGCTAAAGAGGGCAGCACGGTGTACAAAGATGGCTGCTGTCAAAAAGCATTTTTCAAATTATCCGCCACCACATTTCAAAGTTAAGTAGCTAAAGAGGGCAGCACTGTGCTCTATAGATTAAAGATGGCGGATGACAGCTGTCAAAAAACACGTGGCTTTGTTTACCTCACGCTAGTTAGGTTAAGTTGGTAGCACTAAGGTTTAGACCCGTCAAGATGGCAGCACTGCGGATGACAGGTGACGAATTTTGCAGCTACTGCGATAAAGAGGGCAGCACAGTGCTTTGTGGTTTAAAGATGGCGGATGACAGCTGTCAAAAAGCACGTGGCTTTGTTTACCTCATGCTAGTTAGGTTAAGTTGGTACCACTAAGGTTTAGACCCGTCAAGATGGCAGTACTGAGGTTTGCGATGCGTTGTTGTCTGTCAAAAAGCACGTGGCTTTGTTTACAAATCTGTCAAAAAGCACGTGGCTGTCAAAAAACACGTGGCTTTGTTTACCTCATGCTAGTTAGGTTAAGTTGGCACTACTGAGGTTTAGGCCCGTCAAGATGGCAGTACTGAGGTTAGCGATTCGTTGTTGTCGATGACAGCTGTCAAAAAGCACGTGGCTTTGTTTACAAATCTGTCAAAAAGCACATGACTGTCAGAAAACACGTGGCTTTGTTTATCTCGAGCTAGTTAGGTTAAGTTGGCACTACTGAGGTTTAGGCCCGTCAAGATGGCAGTACTGAGGTTAGCGATGCGTTGTTGTCGATGACAGCTGTCAAAAAGCACGTGGCTTTGTTTACAAATTCAAATTTCCCGCGGGAGGTGGAGGAGGCATCTGGGAGGCCTCTGGCTGAGGTGGAGGTGGAGGTGGCCACTGGGAGGCCTCTAGCTGAGGTGGAGGTGGAGGTGGCCACTGGGAGCCGGAGGTGGAGGTGGCCGCCGAACCATCCAATTATACTACTCCCGGACCTTAGGCTACAAATTATCGGAATAAAGTAATCGGCTGATTTTGTGTTTGTTTACACAACTACCATGTGCCTGTAGCCCGTACTCTTTGATCTCGTCGGAATGTACGGTATCAACAATCGTCAACAATCCAAAAACTGTTAAGTACTGTAATTATCCAGTGAAATTACCGTGTAATCTCTTCAACTTCTTTTTAAATCGAAATTTACAGGCGTATCGTGCTTTTTAATTTAGTAAATTATTACCTTCGCGATAGTTTGAACGGGTATCTATACGAAATACCGGAAATGTTGCGGCGGAAGTTGCGGTACTATTCCTTATGATAATCTGCCTTTGTAAGTATTATGCCAACGAACTTACAGATATTTACTAATACTTTTAAAATTAATATTATTACCTAAAGTACTTCCTAAACCTAAATTCGAAACAAGGTACACTTAGCTCCTGATCCAGATAATTTCGTCATAGCAAAATCATCTCCGCGAAAATTGGAGACATAATAAAAATGCAGCATATTATAATGCCTGACTGAAAAATGTAATATAAAATATCATGTATTATGTCTTACAATGTTGTTATTGTAACAATATGAACTACATGAGAGCATACCCAAATAACAAGGAAGTATATGACAAGGGGTTAAGGGCCCCTTCTTGTCGCGCCTGTCAGTAAGAAAGAAACCTAAGAGAACTGAATGCCAAATCAGGGAATACGAAACAGGAACAACTAGACCAATTTCAAGTATTTAGGTTGTGTATTCTCCCAGGATGGTAGTATAATAAGTGACATTGAATCAATATGCAGTAAAGCTAATGCGGTGAGCTCACAGTTGAGATCAACAACATTCTGTAAGAAAGAAGTCAGCTCTCGAAGCTATCGGCGTGTTTTCAGACCGTATTTATTACACGGTAGTGAAAGCTTGCTCGACTCACGATATCTTATTAATACGTTGGAAGTTACGGACATGAAAGTGGCTAGAATAACTGCTGGTGGAAATAGGCGGGACCAATGACAGTACTCTGAATGACAAAGGCTAAGATAGGAATAGATTGTACGCATAAACTGGCTTCAGTTATCGGGTAATGTGAGCCGAATGGAGGACAGGTTACCCAGAAAAATAATGGACATGGTTATGGAGGATAAAAGAAGTAGAGGTAGATCCAGGTGACGATGGTTGGACTCTTTTCTGTTTTTGTGTTACTTCGCATCGACGTATACAGGTCTTATGACAACGAAGGGAGAGGACAGGGTAAGAAGCGATCGTGGCCTCAATTAAGGTACAACCCTTTGCCCGACGTGAAAATGGGAAACCGCGGAAAAGCATCTTGAGCGCTGCCGGTAATGGGATTCGGACCTCCCATTCCCGAAGGTACGCTCACAGTTGCGTGACTTAAAACACGTAGCCAATTAGCTCGGCTGAACCCAACTGTTAATGATTTGATGATAAGAGGTGTAGAATTAAGCGAGCTCACCGAGTTAGTTGTAAACAGAGGATTGTGGAGGCGCTTAGTTAATGCACAGAGGTATACAGACTAAACGCTGAAAGGCCTAACAATCTATAAAGAAGATGAATGGATGTAGGATGTTTCCTTTGAAGGCCTTTTTTTCTTTTTAGCTAAAATGAGTAATAATAAACTTTCTTTTGATTCCTAGAATAACAGGGAATTCTACTTTCCACAGCATTATTTAAATACTTATAAATGAAAAATATGAACGCAAAGGCATCACATGTAATAATAATAATAATAATAATAATAATAATAATAATAATAATAATAATAATAATAATCAAATGTCCTTCATTATTACATTATTAACGTATCATAATTTTGCTGAGGGGCTGTATTCGAGTGATGGTGTGTGTCACGTGCAATCACTCTGTTAACTGTAAAAACAGCCACTGCACCAATACTTCACTTGACTATTATGAATGTCAGTAGCCAATATAATTTACACCGTAATGGATACTGTGTGTTATTCACGTCAACAAAGTGTTCTCCACATCGAACAGAGTTCAGGAGGGAGTTTTCAATTCACTATCTGTATTACAGTACCTACTTAACAGTATGCAGCCTAAACACAACTTTTTGATACAAATATATCATCTAAACATAATCGAATTAATACAAGATCGTATGAGTACAAACGGTTTCGCTCACAAAAAATAGTCTCACTGACTATCTGTATTAAAAAATATATAATTTTGGCAGCATAATTGACATTTTTGTATCATAATTCTTTTTTTTCATTTCGGATTAAGTACCCCAGACGTAGGAGGAAGTTTAAATTCATTTCTTGTCTGTTTGTTTGTTACATGATGGGAAAACCGCTGAAAAGAATTTGTTGAAACTCGACATTTAGGTTCAACCATGCAATATATTATCTGATCAATGTACAGTGGCGTACCAATATTTAGTGTGCCAAAACAGGAAATGTCAAGTTTATCCGTTAATATCAGCTGTATCGAACAAATATACACAATAAAAGCTGCGTAAAATATAATTTCTGAAGTCTGTTTCACGCGTATTTATTGTATGAGGAAGAGGAGTAATAACGGAGATAATCGCGATTAATACATTCTTCGCACCCGTCAAATTATATCCTCAAATATAAATTATATCATATACCTGTATTTACATAACAGACGTTATGTTTTAATCACATATTTAATGATGGAATATAATGTTTAAAAATGCAAATTTTTGGTGGTATACAACATTCAGTGCAAAAATATATCGGTGAAATAATGCTTCTTTCAGAGAGTATACTGTATATTTTTAGATTAAGATAATTTAAAAAAAGGAATTCCGTGTTTGTTAAAAAAGTACTTGCAGAATTTAGGATGATTTTTTTTTTTCACCGAGAATGAATTCAGTGAACCCGCAATGGACATCCTTGAGAAATAAATTGAAGTTAGTATAACTGGAATCAAGCTTCCGTGGCTCAAGCGGCAGCACCCCGGCCTCTCACCGCTAGGCCCCAGGGGCTCTGTACTTTTCAGCCTGGGTTGGCGACCACGGGGCCCGTAGCTGAGTCCTGACATTTCGTCCACTTACTTGTGCCAGGCTCCTCACTTTCATCTATCCTATCCCACCTCCCTTGCTCAACTCTTGTTCTTTTCCGACCCCGACGGTATTACGTATGGAGGCCTAGGGAGTATTTCATTTTCATGCCCTTCGTGGCCCTTGTCTTCCTTAGGCCGATACCTTCATTTTTCAAAGTGCCTGACCCTTTCCATTTTTTCTCTCTGATTAGTGTTATATAGAGGATGGTTGCCTAGTTGTACTTCCTCTTAAAACAATCACCACCACCACCACCACCACCACCACCACTCACCGCAGGGCTCCGCGGCTCAAATCCCGGTTACGCCATGTGAGATTTGTACTGGGCAAAGCGGAGGCGGGACAGGTTTTTTTCTCCGGGTACTCCGGTTTTCCCCTGTCATGTTTCACTCCAGCAACACTCTCCAATATAATGTAATTTCACCTATCAGCCATTAATCATTGCCCCAGAAGTGTGCGACAGGCTTCGGCAGTCGGCACAATTTCTATCCTCGCCGCTAGATGGGGCTTCATTTATTTCATTCCTGACCCGGTCGAATGACTGGAAACAGGCTGTGGATTTTCACTTTCTTTTTCATAACTGGAATCATATTTGGCTTAACCACACTAGGGTTACAGAAATTCGAATTCGGAAATCTACCTCAGTTGGCTTTGCAGTATATCACAATAGTCATCTCCAGGTCCTTAGGTGTACAGGATCGTCTGTTTTTGGACAGCACGTTGCGAAAAATTGAGTAACTTCCCTCCACATCAACGGTTTTCATTTTTTCATTTCATTTTAATTTCATTTTCTCTCTTTTCAGATATGGTTCAAGTATGTGTATTTACTAGAGAAAAGATATTTTAGAGGTGATGGATGAACTAATGATGATTCGAATTGAGAATGAGCAGTATAAGTGCAGTAAAAAAAAGGCGAAGTTGCAAAAAAGCCATTAAGACCTTTAAAAAGGTTAAAATGGACCTATAAGCCAAAAGCTGCTGAAAAAGGAGAACAAGAACAAACAAAACCCACCATGTTCTGACCTACAATGACCCAGAATTAACATACTGTGTACTATGTTGAGTCTCGTCTTCGGACACTCGAGAGAGAGAGAGAAAAGGAAATTTCCTCAACTTCCGAGCCTACTTATACCTGTAATCCGACAGCGACGGGCAGTGCAGCTAGTACAATCTAGAACTAGAATTACTTTAATACCATTCTGCTCGCGAATGGCAAACTAACGCTACAACTGGACTGCACTGCACGCTCTGGAGGATATCAATATCACTGTCACATTTTGTAAAACCCCTCAATGGGGGTATATGCATATATGAATATATTTATTCATAAATCCAGCCAAGGGAAATCCAAAGTATCGGTGACACCGAGTGCTTACAAACAGTAGGGAATAAATTTACGCGATGAAAAAAATGCCAAATTGAGAATTGAGGCCGTGGTAAAAAGGGTTCTTCAAATAAACATTCCAGAATAAACACAGATAGCGCAGTGGAAACTATGCTAGATAATTTTCAAAAAATATTAAAAGAAAACGGCAGGAGAAATAAGGGACAGGTGAAAATAGAAGAGAAACCAAGACAAAATTTGGAAATATACATATATTAGAAAAATCAAATCAAACTCTTACAATATTAGAAGAATAGAAGTCAGTACGAATACGGAATTTTCCCAACCAGAATTAATACAAATAGTTACATCAAGAGTAAAATATTCAAGAAAATGAAAGCAAATAAGAAAAGGGGCCAGGAGAGGAAAGGGATGGACGAAAAGGGGATGAATACAGTTTAAAGAAAAATGTTGAACAACGAGAATAAGAAAGAATGTTCGCAGTTACCAGATTGAAGTATACCAACATGAAGTCTACAAAGCAAAGTCTAATGTCATGTGAAAGTTGCCACCTCTTCAATTAACACCCGAAAATAGGCACAAATAAAGATTGTCCTACTGGCTTAAGTCACTGTATACAATAATGAAACAGTCTCCAAGTGTACCAAAACATACATGGTGAAGCATTAACCACAAGTGTGTATAGGAGTCGCAGAGTTGCGGATATACCACACGCACATTTTGAAAGCAAACAGTCACTGGATAGTCAATAGAGGCTTTGAAATTGAAAATGCAAGTAAAATCTCGGCCTGGAAATGCACTGCTCCCAGTCAAAATTTGCAAATAAAATAGCTCCAAATGCAACACAGCATTATTTACAATAAGGACATTTTTAGTTTGTCATACCTCATCTTGAACCAAGTAGTTCTGCCCAAAAATGGAGAGTCCAGGGCACATGTCGCTAAAGACGGAGATGATGTTAAAGGTTCCTCCCTCCACACAGGCCAAAGTCCATCTCAACACATTCAGAGGAAGGCCGGGTATTTATAGTGTGGAATAATGAGACATATGTCTGGAATATTCCAGAAGTTAGTGGAGCATGCGTGACAAAGCGGACGATGTCACATGACGTCAGGCAGCGAAAGGGAGGTTAGTTTATCGTCGATCGGAAAGGTGGATAAGGCAGAGTTCGTGCAAGGTATGATGTGTGCAAATCCACATAAGTATATAAATTCCAGTTGAAGAGAAAATGTGGTGTGTATCCAGATGAAGGTAAGTCCATATTAATTGTAGAAAAAGGTTATGTGCGTGGCGAGGTTGATAACAGTAGTTGCCGGTGAGGTGAAGAGTCCGTTACAATTTCTACTCAATGAGTCGCTGCGAGAGTAGAACAGAGATCGATGGATGACGTGTGTTTAAAATAGAGCGAAACCACAATCCGAAAAACACAAACAAGCAAAACCCTTTACAATAAATATAGCATGTAATCACGTGAATAGATTCTCCTTGCCAAGACAACTGTACTGAGCAATGGTTCACACCACTTTTTAACATCCAAAAAACTCGAATGATAGCCTACCGTTCACACAGAAATTACAGAAAAATCATTCGGTTAAAATTAGCAATGAACAAATTATATGTATACATTTGCCGCATTAGGTTCATTAATTTTCTTCCATCAGGTCGCTGAATTGTCGTTTCTGTTACTTCCTCCGATGTAATGATCTTGGACATTCTCGCTGGATGCTCCAACAGTAGTCCGCCATTATATGTATATCCCATCATCCACGATACCGTTCTTCCATTGTACTTATTTCCTGGTGAAAATGCTTACATCTCCAAAACAATCTGGAGATCTGTCCAAATGACTATGCAGATAGTGTAATTTGATGCTCATTTTACAACCTAGTACACAAAAAGCAGCGAGCATATTCTTTACTAGCTCATCATAGTTGTCTATGAATATTGAATTTTCACGACCGCATTGTAATCGAAACAGACTTTCAACGTATTAGGTCGTGTTACGTACATGTAGTACGTGTTGAAGAGATGTTAAGTACAGAACAAAAATGGCCAGCCGGACACCAGTGGGATCCGAACCCACAACCTCCCGATTTCGCGTCGGTTGCTCTGTCTGTTAGATCATCGGCCCAGAGGCTGGTTGGATCCTCAAATAGCACCACCAAAGGTTATGCGGTTATAAGGAAACCGCAAAAACCAATGGCAGTACCAAAATGAGGCGTACTACGCAAGACGAGGAGTGAGGTAGTTTGCCATTGCTTTCCTCACTGGGTCAGAAAGTGCTATTGCAGCACGACTGACCCTATGAGCAACACCTTTCATAACACTCAGATGCACTAGTCGTGCTCTGAATGTCATTACTCAGCACCACCCATACCCCAGCAGCTTCCATATTGTCACAGCCGTGGATGAGACTGGGACTTGGTGGAAGCTACACTTTACTCTGGCCTGTGCTAAGAGATGGATACAAAAGTACTGTATCCATGAAGAAATAGCAGCAGGCAACATCATAGTTAGGAGCCTTATAGTTTCCAAGGAAATTCTTCACTAGAACGACGACCACGCAGCTGCCTAAGTATCGTTCATTGAGTCTTGAAATTTCTGGTCGTTTATGAGTTGGCGGATTTGTGGTCCATCAAATATACACGTTTTTATTTTCTCCATACTCACTACAGGAAATTTTGTACTATTCAACGCCTTGATGAACTGCTTCATTAACCCAAGTCTGATATGCGGTGGTGGCAATATGATGTTTCTGTCAAAAAAAAAAAAAAAAAAAAAAAGGTTCTGTGATGAAGATTCTTTTTCTCCAACAATCATGCTTTCTCTAAGACGCCACTGTCTTCTCACCCAGTGTTGATCTTTAGCTCATTAGTGATCGCGGTATGCGATCATCTCTAACAATGTGGCTACTGTAGCTTAATTTTCACGCACAGCAACTCAGTGACCAATTCGGATTGACCTGTATATGTTCCCATTACGCAAAAGAACACATTTTAGGCTGCGTTTGGAGCTACCTATAAACAACCGCCATTCACTTGGTGTGTATTTTCTTATACCCAGTTTAATTACAAAAAACAAATACGTTTTCTGTTGTGAAGAATGGCAGGAATCTATTTCTCTTTTGCGACAGACTGTGATTTTTATTCCCGGTAACACATCGTTTCTCTGCCAGCCCGGAAGCTAACAATTCAGGCGACTTCTTTGGAAGACTTAAATCTCTTATGAGGTCGTTCAATTATGTTTGATTAAAATCGGATATAACTGATGAAGGTCTTGCAAAATTAGTCATTCTGCTCAGCATAGCTTTAAGCTGATTCATCCTCTTCTTCTGATGACTCTGGAAGACTGGTAAATGTCGTAAGAGGTATCTCCTCTGAATGTGAAACGGGGCGTCTTGCGGTGCGTAGATCCACCCATTACGCCTATCGCTATTGATGTCCTTTACATTAACTCAAAAAGTAACAGTCTCACTGATCTCTTTTTATCGCCATATCATTGGTTCCCTAAATGTCAAGCACTTCCGTTTCCCATTTGTCCTATGTTGCAGATGATCTGCGGACGTTTTACATACAATGTGATATGGTCAAGCCTTATTTTTTCCCCTCCCAGTTTGACTTCGAAATAGGCCAAATAAGCTATGTTTTTACAAAGTCGATTATGGGTCGGTCACGTGTACTCCCCACAGGTGAAACCATAACAGTGCCTATAAAAAGGATACATAAATGTCAGAATAGTTACAGTAGGCCTACAAATGCAAACAACAACATGAATAGTGCTTCCATAAAATCAATTAGTATTGTGCAAACTATCGATTTACAAATGGTGATGTAAAAACAAAGGACTCATAAGAGCAATGTATAATGATGTATGTATGTTCAGTCCTCAGCCCTAAGGCTGGTTGGATCCTCAACAGCTCCGCCATCAGCTGTCATAGATGGCCTAGGCATCACTGAAGAGGCGTACTAGGAAAATGAGGAGTGAGGTAGTTTCCCGTTGCTTTCCTCTCCGAGCCAGAAGTTGCTATTACATATCAGTCTGCCAAGCCCACTGAAATGCATGCACCAACTGACCCTATGAGCAACATTTTCACACCATTCATAGCAGGGACTGACTGCATAAAGAATGGCATTACTAGCATCGCTCATACCTCAGTCACTTTCATACTGTCAAAGCCAACGATCAGACAGACAGTTTAATGAAAGTAACAAAATTGCTCTAGCCTATAACAAAGACATAGTGCGCTGTAAACACTAGGTCCTGCCAGCAAAGGCATATGTATAATGATATCATCAATATATCATAAACTAAAGCCCCTAGAACGAAAAGTATGGCATTTTCGGAATCAGTAGCGCCGAAATACCCAAAATCATATGAAAATTTCCAGGCACCACTAAAAGATTGTTTTTGTTCCCCATTATTATTATTATTATTCTTATTATTATTATTATTATTATTATTATTATTGCCTAATTATCTGGGGAGATCACTAATGTACATAAAGTCCAGTTTTATGGCCAGATGCCCTTCCTGATGAAAACACTATGTTCAGGGATTTATTCACTACAGCGTCTTCATGTGGTGGTTGGTAATGCGTACGTTGTACGTGAACTAAGATACGTATTAAGCTGATCACAAACAACCCGTCCCCGAGCTAGATGAATTACCCAAAAGCGGCTAAAATCTCCGATCTGGTCGGGAATGCAACCCGGAACCCTATGAACCGATGGTCACTATGCTAACCATTCAGCCAAGGAGCCGAACAAGTAATTACAGTTATATTGAGGGGTAAAGGATTAATTTATTTTAAAAAAATCTCGTGCAGTCTCCTCAAAGAAGGCTGGAGTAATGTTTCCTAATTTACACTTCCCGTGTCAGGGCTGCAGTGTCGAGGATGTTGAACCACTGTCGAAGGGTCCGCGCCCGGGATAATATGGAACAAAGTAAACACGTAGACAATGTAGCTCATCGGTCAAATTGGCGCAGCGATTACTCTGTCACAGTGATAGACACCAGCAACACTTTTATCGGCGTCGCTTATCGAGAGCAAGAATGCCATTCTTTGTCCTCTGTATGAAAGAAGCTTCTTGTTGGACTACGCAAGTCGATATCTCTCTGTCGGCATGTTAATGCCTGTCTCAAAACAAGAAACCAGATTTCAAAAGGATATGTCCTACGCCACTGATGATAGAACAGTGCGTAGAATGTTTTACAGTAGAGCTGTTAGGTGAATAAATAACAAAAGCTGAATGTTGTAGAATACAAGACGTTCAGCACACCTTCGCAAACGTTGCCCATACTTCCAACATAATCATACTAGGCCTTTTCAATCGTGAAATTGCCTGCGTTTCGCCCCACTATAGCAACAGGCTCTTCAGCTGGATTACAAAGGCGCTGGCGGCTAGTGCGCCGTATGACACCACTACAATCCTCCTCGGGGGGATAAAACTGGGGAGGAGGACCAGTACCTCGCCCAGGCGGCCTCACCTGCTATGCTAACCTTGTGGGGGAATGCAAATATCGAAAGAGGTAGACAAGGAAGAGGAAGGAAGCGGCCATGGCCTTAAGTTAGGCAGAACCCCGGCATTTGCCTGGAAGTGGGAAACCACGGAAAACCACTTCCAGGATAGCCAAGGTGGGTATCGAACCCCCTCCTACTCGGATGACCTTCAGAGGTTGAGTGGACCCCGTTCCAGTCCTCTTACTACGTTTCGAATTTCGTGGAAGAGCCGGGAATCGAACCTAGGCCTCCGAGGGTGGCAGCTAATCACACTAACCACTACACCACAGAGGCGGACATAATTATCACTATGTGTAATTTGTAATTTAATTTGAAATTTCATAGCGTTTTCCGTTTAAATATATATATTTTGTATTAGGCTTAAAAATTTGAATGTCAAAAAATTACGTACTAAATATTAAATAATTTAAAGTGTATGTTAGAGATGAATAAATAAATAAATAAATAAATAAATAAATAAATAAATAAATAAATAAATAAATAAATAAATAATGTTACTTATGTTGAAACACAATGAAATATCCTTAAATAATCGTCAAATTCTTGTATATTTTACAAGTATTATCACTGTAAATCAACATACAATGTTCATATTTTAAATTATTTAAACCGGGCGAGATGGCCGTGCTGTTAGGGACGCGCAGCTGTGAGCTTGCATCCGGGACATAGTGGGTTCGAACCGCACTGCTGGCAGCCCCGAAGATGATTTTCCGTAGTTTCCCATTTTCACACCAGGCAAATGCTGGGGCTGTACCTTAATTAAGGCCACGGTCGCTTTCTAGGCCTTTCCTATCCCATCGTTGTCAAGAGACAGTAGCGTAGCCAGGATTTCAGTTTGGGGGGGGGGCATTCATCCAGAATTTTATTTTGATAGGTGTCCAAACTTCCATAGTTTAGGTGGTGTAGAATAACGAAAAAGGAAATGGGTGCCCTTGGATCCAAGTAAGAGTGGTGGATTTGTGCGGATTCCGGAAGCTAATAGTAATTCTTCTTCTTCTTCTTCTTCTTCTTCTTCCGCCACGTTTCCCACATCTGTGGGGTCGCGGGTGCGAACTGTGTCGCACATGTAGATTTGGCCCTGTTTTACGACCGGATGTCCTTTCCGACGCCAACCCTATATAGAGTGATGTAATCAGTGTTGTGTGTTTCTTTGGTGGTTGTTAGTGTAGTATGTTGTCTGAATATGAATATGTTGGGACAAACACCCAGTCCCCAGCCAGAAGAATTAATCAGACGCAATTAAATTCCCCGACCCAGCCGGGAATCGAACCCGGGACCGTCTGAACCGCTCAATAAAAGTGCATTCGTTAAAACTCCTGGGATGTCTGGACTCCTTGGATGACAACCCCCGTCCCCCCGTCCCCCCGTCCCCCGTCTACCTCCGTTACTCCCATCCCAATATAACTGTAGCATTTCATATATTCCGAGTACAAGTGAAATGAATGCAAGAATAAACAGTTTAAGTAAGGATGCAATATTCTGGTTTAGAACAAATACGGTAGTATTACAATAGTGGTCATGTGATAAGCAATAAAGAAGTGATATTTTATACAAATAATGCGTCAAAGATATACACACACGCGCGCGCGTCCATTAGGTTTCTCGTCCTCCTTGTCCATGGCAAGATGATGAAGGCAAGAGAATGATGGCCTACCGTGACTCGTTATTTCGAAATTATAAACAAACCCTAGATGACACAGACTTCGAATCTAACCCCATCTTAAGAAATCGCACAAAGCAATTAATCAGAAATATTTAAAAATGTATATATTTTCAGAATCTAGCTAACAACTTACATTCTAATCGCGCATGGGACCAACTTAGAGCTCTGGGAATAGGACAACATCAACAGAGACAGACAACTCCTGACATTCCACTTGACGAACTGAACGATTACTTTAGTAGAATAAATATTCAACCTACCCAAATTAACTGCACCAACTCACCGCCCTCCCCTCCAGCCAATTCACCATTCACATTTCACAGTGTCACAGAAAATGAGGTTAAAAGGCTTTGTACTCAATTAAATCAAAGACTACAGGTGTAGATGATATTCCTATTACTTTTATACATAACATTATGGGTGCTATCTCGCATATACTGACACATACTGAACAACTGTTTACTAAACGGAACTTTCCCTACTGTCTGGAAAACAGCCAGTGTTATATCGGTACCTAAGAGTTCAGACCAACCGAGCTCGATAGCTGCAGTCGCTTAAGTGCGGTCAGTATCCAGTAATCGGGAGATCGTGGGTTCGAGCCCCACTGTCGGCAGCCCTGAAGATGGTTTTCCGTGGTTTCCCATTTTCACACCAGGCAAATGCCGGGGCTGTACCTTAATTAAGGCCACGGCCGCTTCCTTCCAATTCCTAGGCCTTTCCTACCCCATCGTCGCCGTAAGACCTATCTGTGTCGGTGCGACGTAAAGCAAATAACAGAGTTCAGACCCACAATCACCCTCTGACTATCGTCCTATGTCCGTACTCCCTGCGCTTTCTAAAGACTTTGAACTTAGTATACGAGGACCCTTTGCAATCTGGATTTGAGAAGGGTCACAGTACCGCGACAGCACTTTTGAAGGTTACTGAAGACATTAGAAACGCCATGGAAAACAACTGCTCACTATACGTATCCTTCTTGACTTCATTAGCGCCTTTGACATTATAGTAATTCCGACTATGATAAAGAAAATGAAACTGCTAAATTTCGACCTGGTTGCGCTTAAGGTTTTTAGTTCTTATTTGAGTAACCGTCAACAGCGTGTAACAGTAAACGACAAGGCCTCTAAATGGAAAATGAAACTTAGTGTTGCCCCACAGGTCAGTATTCTATGGCCCCTAATTTTCTGTATTATATATAACAATTACATACCATCTGTGACAGGAAATAAAGCACATGACCTCTGTGCTGACGATCTTCAAATATATCGACACTGCAAGACAAGATATTAACAGGGACCTCCGACGACTCGGTGTATATGCACAACGAAGCTCTCTCATACTAAACTGCAAAAAAAAAAAAAACCCTCAGACAATCCTAATTGGATCACGAAAATTACTGAGCTGCTCAAACAATGTCGCAATCCCGCCTATCCTACTGAATGGTAACATTATTCCCTACAGTAAAACGGTTAAAATCCCGGCGTAATGATGAATGAAACCAGTTGATTATTCTGATCACACGAAAGAAATACGCAAAAAGATTTTTGGAGTTCTTCACCCTCTTAAACGACAGAGGGATGTATTTCCATTTGAGCTACAGGCCAAACTAATACAGACACTCATCCCTATTCTTGATTATTGTGACGTTATTTTAGTTGACATGACGAGAGAAGAAACACTTAAACTTCAACGAGCACTGAATTCCTGCCTGCGATTTATTTACAATATCGGGTACGATGTTCATGTCACCCCACACTACCAGGCTGTCTCATGGCTGATGTCTGATGAACGTCGGCAGCTACACAATTTAACATTGTGATCAGAGTGGTAGCTGAAAGTCAGCCAATGTATATTTATGCTAAATTCATCTTTTTATCATCATTTCACAACTTAAATACACGTTCTAGATTCATTCTTTATATTCCACTGCACCGCACAAATACAATTAATAGATCATTATTTTGTGGTGACTGTCGCCAGATTATGGAATTCCCTGCCAGTTCAGGTCAGAGAAACTAGCTTTTTTAATCACGATTTAAGGTCACCTGCTGAGGACAGCTGACTGAATGGTTGAAGTATGGATGTGTGCGTTCCTGAGGATTAGCCATTTCTAAGAGTTTTTAATATTAATTAGTTATAATATTAATTTATTAAGTAATTTATTTAAATTTATTTTCAATTCTATTAATTTGTGGTTTTTAACTATTTTAATTACAGTATCTCAGTATTTTATTTAAGATTCTGATTAGTATGTGGTTAAGTGTACGAGAGGGCCTGGAGCCCTAACTTCGCCACTGTACTAAAGGCACTAATAATTAAATAAATAAATAAATAAATAAATAAATAAATAAATAAATAAATAAATAAATAAATAAATAAATGTAAAGCGTATGGGTATAGATATTTTGTTAGTTGGTAAAGAAAAATACACATTACAACATATGCTATGTAGGGTTTACCTTGTCCTATTAATTTCCAACGTGGATAGGACCACGCAGCTGTGAGCTTGCATCCGGAAGATAGTGGATTCGAACCCCACTGTCGGCAGCCCTGAAAATGTTTTCCCGTGGTTTCCCATTTTCACACCAAGCAAATGCTGGGGCTGCACCTTAATTAAGGCCACGGCCGCTTCCTTCCCACTCCTAAGCCTTTCCTATCGCACCGTCGCCATAAGACCTATCTGTGTCGGTGCGACGTAAAGTAAATTGTTAATTACTTTTCCACGCAAGCCTGGGATACAAAATATAGTAGTAAAAAGTTAGAGTTTTGTGACTCTAATATTCGTATGTATAATTTGTATTAACGTGCCAGAAACCAACGACACTGAGCTGTTGCCATTTCAACACCGTTTTAAGGGTTACCGATCCAAGCCGGGATTTGAACCTGCGAACTCAGAAGTAAAGCGACTCAACCAACTGAGCCACATGAAAAGGAGGCGTTTGTGATTATTGTTATAAATAGATGCAGTTAGTATTTTTACAAAGGTTTTATGAGGAGCATTTATTAGCGCGTAAGTTTTCTTACTGTCCTAAATGCACGAGGCCGGACAGAAGAACTAGCTGGAAGCTAAGGAGTCTTGCAGGGGTGTCGCTTCCTTCTCTGTTCACTTTTCCAAACCAAACTCCATGACGTAAGAGCCCCGAAGCGCCATCGCCTACCAAGCGACGGCTGTTCAGCCCGGAGGCCTGCAGATTACGAGGTGTCGTGTGGTCAGCACGACGAATCCTCTCCGCCGTTATTCCTGGCTTTCTAGACCGGAGCCGCCATCTCACCGTCAGAGAGCTCCTCAATTATAAACACGTGTGCTGAGTGTACCTCGAACCAGCCCTCAGATCCCGGTAAAAGTCCCTGACCTGGCCGGGAATCGAACCCAGGGCCTCTGGTAAGAGGCAGGCACGCTACCCCTACACCGTGGGGCCGGCTTGTGACTTTTAGGTCTCCTTATTTTCGAATTTTACTTAAGGCACCCTGCATTCGATTCCCGGCACTGACAGAGTTAAGAAAGGCATGGGATGGGGAGGATACAGCCTTGTTTTTGGGTGCAGTAGAGTTTTCCTTGAGTCTCCCGTAATCGAAATATCTACGGCCTGGAAGGTAGTCACCTGCTCGGGGTGTAGTACCAAATTGGTTCCTTTTTTAAGAAGACAAATTAAATGAAGTTTCTATTTCCTCACAAACGAAGAACGATATTATCAATTTTACGAACAGTTTCAATAATGCAGCCGGTTTATGTTAAGAGTACAGAAGCTATGATTGTACATGGTAACAATCAAAACCAACAATATCTACTGAATATCTGTCACCGCACTCGGTAGGGCCGGCTTTCTTTTCATATCCACCGGGCGAGTTGGCGGTGCGGTTAGAGGCGCACAGCTGTGTGCTTGCATCCGGGAAATAGTGGGTTCAAACACCACTGTCGGCAGCCCTAAAGATAGTTTTCTGTAGTTTTCCATTTTCACACCAGGCAAATGCTGGGGCTGTACCTTAATTAAGGCCACGGCCGCTTCTTCCCACTCTCAGCCCTTTTCTTTCCCATCGTCGCCATAAGACCATAAGCAAATTCTAAATAAAAAATATATTTTCACAACCCCTTCCAAGGAAAAGTATTATCCACACTACATTATGTTGTGGGTACGCCACTGCATCCACTCACCATTTAAGGTACAAGGTAAGCCCGAAGAATGGTTGGATACTCAAAATACATCACTATAAATGATGCGGTTCTGGCTCAAAAGTATAAGGAAAGGTAAGGGACGGGATCTAGTGTTTTAAGTAGAACCCGTATCAATAGAACGTGACTTCCCATTTTAAAAATGTTTCGTGTATCGATTGCGATTCAAGCCTGGGCCGTCCTGATGAGAAGATAGAACCATTGGAACTGAGTTATCACGCCCGCCAATTACAAAATATTTACCCGCACTTTTGATGGTGCCATTTGAGGTTCTAATCAGTCCCCGGGCATTTGACAAAATATATAGGCCTACCTATCGAACTTAGGCACGCATCCGCGATTGTGTTGCTGCTGTAAGAATAAAAAAACTTTTTCATAACTTACCGAGGATGCACATAGTGTTGGCTTCTCAGTGACTTATATGGCATAAAATGAGGAACTAACGTGCAGCTCGCAATCCTGTCAGTCTTCCCAACGCTGCAACATAAACACAGGCACACAACACATCTCTCAACCACGGTACAACCCGAAGATCCCTAGGACATTGTTGTTTCCTGGAACCGATATGCAAAAGCTGACACGACGTTGTAAGCTTGCAACTGTTTCTGGACGTGGCCCCGTTATCCCGGTGGTCACGTTGCGGCCCCCTACTGAGTAATCCTTTGCTAATTACCCTTTCTTCATGTCTTGACATTTGTCAACACACGGTTAGGCTACATTCCCAGTACTGAGGCCTCTACAGGGAAATATCCCCGCGCATCACAATCCTAAGTGTCTTCCTTTCATTCAAGCAGTACAAATATGGAGAATTATGTATGGCCCTATTGAGCATTGCAAGTAGATTCTTGTCGCAACGTTAACTTAACATTTCGGCGTACGTTTTAAAGTTGCTCGTAGCGTACGTAAAACAACGGCTGATACTCGCTCTAGTATCAGGAAATATTTTTGGGGGGGGGCAGCCCCCTGCCCCCCCCCCCCTTTGGCTACGCCAGTGTCATGAGACCTGTCTGTGTCGGTGCGACGTAAAGCAAATTGTAATTGTAAAATCATCGATCTCGAAAGTTGCAGTCGTTAAGTGCGGCCAGTGTCCAGTATTCGGGAGATAGTGGGTTCGAACCCCACTGTCGGCAGCCCTGAAGATGATTTTCCTTGGTTTCCCATTTTCACACCAGGCAAATGCTGGGGCTGTACCTTAATTAAGGCCACGCCCGCTTCCTTCCCACTCCTAGCCCCTTCCTGTCCCATCGTCGCCATAAGACCTATCTGAGTCGGTGCGACGTAAATCAACTTTTAAAAAAATAAAAAATAAAAATTGTAAAATCATTTAGAATCTTGTACTTCATGAAATTCTGTGACCAATACTTAAAATAAAACAAATTTCTGATATACTGTTGTCTTTCTGCTCAACATCAACACTAAATTGAAAACACAACACTAAGTAGTTTCCCTGATGTAATAATAATAATAATAATAATAATAATAATAATAATAATGATGTTATTTGTTTTACGTCCCAGTAACTACTCTTTTACGGTTTTCGGAGACGCCGAGGTGCCGGAATTTAGTCCCGCAGGAGTTCTTTTACGTGCCAGTAAATCTACCGACACGAGGCTGACGTATTTGAGCACCTTCAAATACCACCGGACTGAGCCAGGATCGAACCTGCCAAGTTGGGGTCAGAAAGCCAGCGCCTTAACCGTTTGAGCCACTCAGCCCGGCTTTCCCTGATTTGTGAGGAGTGCGCATACATTGAGTTTTGAGATACAATGTTACTACTTGGAACCGTCGATTTATAAAAGTGGAGGCACAGACTTCCCCTAGTGCACCGTCACTGCATTGACCTACACAGGAGGCTTGAAGTAGTGGTGGTGGTGGTGGTGGTGGTGGTGGTGATTATTGTTTTAAGAGGAAGTAGCCTACAAAACTAGGCAACCATCCTCCATATAACACTAATTAGAGGGAAAAGTGGAAGGGATCCGACACTTCGAAAATGAAGGTATCGGCCAAAGAAGGGCAACGGCCACGAAGGGCGCGAAAATGAAAGACTCGCTAGGCATCGAATGCTCTAAATACCGCCGGGGTCGGAAGAGAACAAGAGTTGACCAAGGGAAGTCGGATAGGACAGACAAAATTGAGAAGCCTGACATAAGTGGAAGCAATGACAGGACTCAGCTAAGGGCCCCGTAGTCGCCAACCCAATGCTCCCAAGCTGAGATCCCTTGGGGCCCCCTTTAGTCGCCTCTTACGACAGGCAGGGGATACCCTGGGTGTTATTCTACTGCCTCCACCCACAGGGGTTACACTAGTAGATAAGCCTGTCTTCGATAATAGACATTACTTTCTATAAAGTAATTGGAAATTCTAAATGGACTATTAATATATCTTCGACCTTCGTTGTTATGGATACGATTGTGCCAATAGGAGTTAGCCCAGCCCGCTATAATTGGCATATTCGTCCTACGTCACGATAAAGTTAGAGGTAGCGGAAGAGGTAAGATACAAACTGATTCCTGCTGTAAATACCATAAATAAGAACGGTGCAGGTAGAATCTTCTGACTCAAATACGTAAGCTGAATAAAAAGTAATGGCAATTGCAATTTCTCCTGCGATTTATTGGCAAAGGAAAGACCAGCTGCGTTGCTTCATTACATTCTTTCCCCATATCTATCACTTTCTGCCAGACTTTAAAAATACGTACACCATCAGTGCCTCCATCTCTGACGATGTCATCGGTAAACACACACTCTCCTCGTGGAGGAGGGAAGGGTTCGAGACTTGCGATGAGAGATACAGGAACATCAATGTATTCACCCGATATGAGCTCGCGCGATTATGATCCCTTCGGTAAAATGAAAGAACACGATTACGATAGGCCTTTCCAAGGGCTACGGTGTTATGATGTTGCCCCGTGTCCGCCGAGGACTGACATCCTACTTTTATCTGTCGTTGCAGTTGTGATGTATGAACGTACGCACCTTGCCCTGTTAGCCGACATGTTCTTTTAGAATTTGTTTTACGTCGCGCCAACACAGACATATCTTATGGCGACGATGGGACAGAAAAGGGCTAAGAGTGGGAAGGAAGCGGCCGTGGCCTTAATTAAGGTACAGCCCCAGTATTTGCCTAGTGCGAAAATGGGAAAACACGGAAAAACATCTGCAGGTCTGCCGACAGTGGGATTCGAACCCACTATCTCCCGAATGCAAGCTGACACCTACGTCCCCAAACCACGCGCCCACTCGCTCGGATTTCGCCAACATAAACCATTTGTGTGATTTAAATGTTTCTTTGTAAGGCAAAATGTACTGATCGGTGCCATAAGGGACAAAATTCATGCTTTTAAGACGAAAATGTCATTGTTCGAAAAACAATTACAGGAGAAAGATTCTGAAGAATTAATCTTCAAAACTATGTGACTTGTCCGATTGTAACACTGACAATTACTGCGAAGGCCTTAACATGGGCGCCCGCAAGGGGGGCGGGCAAGGGGGGCACTTGCCCCCCCCCCCTGGAATTCTAAAGATGTTGATGTTCAATTGTTTAATATCATACCAGATTATTTCATAAACTGAAATTACTGACAGTCATCTAGCATATGTTATAACTGGAAGTTTCTGTAAACAATTTAATGTTGCTGACGTTATATTGGTTTTTATATTCCAGAAAATTGTTAATGTGACCCCCCCCCTGGAAAAGATCCTGCGGGCGCCCATGGGCCTTAAACAATTCCATAATGGTATAGAATATAGAAGACATGTCACCTGAAACATTTTTATGACGCCCTGTTCGGTACATTTTGAAAAATCCCCACTGTAATTTCAAAGGGAACTAATAAGGCCTCAATGTAACAGTTTTGAAAGACAGGTATTACAATATTCCAGGCAGCATCCTTGCATTTTAGAAGAACTGGGAACAAAAAGAGTTTCCGCGTATCCACACACTGGTATGTAAATCAGTTACCATCTTTGGTTCTGCATACCTTTGTGAGCATATAGTATCAGTCATGAATCAGGATAAGAGTAAAACTAGGTCATGTTAGTCCGATGTTGCGTTGGAAACAGTGTAGCATAATAATTACATCGCAATCACATACACATTCAGAGAGAACTATTTCCAGTAGGCTATTTTAAACACTATGATTTACAGGAGATTGAGCAGTACAATGACTTACTTCCAGCTTAACATTATGAATGCATCACCATCGCATATTGGCATAAAATTGCACGACACTGGAGTAGTTTCTTGAAACATATTTTTTTGAAAATGCTCTAAGACTGCTGAGGCCTATTCCACAAAAAATATGGCCTTGTACATTACAAGTTACTGTGTGGGTTCTTGTAATGTATGGAGTTGTGCATTTCTGTTCCACAAAAGATTGAAAGTCTCTCAAAAGATTGAAAGTCTCTTGTATATTACCAGTAAATTGTTACAATTTTTTTCAAGTGACGACATATCAGTAAACATACTACGCCATAGCATGAATCAGCTTTTTATCTTCGTATTCCATTCGTTGAATTATGTTATGCTTGCGTCATTTATCGTAATATCGTATTTTAAGATAAGTTATGCAGCAAAGATTCAGAGAACTCTAATATTTCTGTGAATTTCTTATTGCTACAATGTTATTTTTCACTTTGTTTCTTTGATGACAGGAAATTATTCCGTTATAATAAACCATTCTGTTCTGCGATTCTCGCATATGTTCCACGATAGTCTGACATACCTTTGCATTGGTCTGTCACTAGGAATCAGATGCCGCTAATAACGATATTCGGCCGCCAAACTTAATTGTTACGAAATTGCAAACTTAATGGTGTCAAGATAAACGAAGTTATTCATTTTGAAGGTAATAGAAAGAAGGAAAGATATTCTTTTCGGTGCATTCAGTGAGAGTCTGAAAAAACAAGACAAAATAAATGGTTGGATGGAAATATTTGAGACTTGGGAAAAGTTCGACGTATATATATATCATTTATTGCAGCTAGCACAGAATGTATTCCTACAGACCGAAGATTTTGCCATCCCATGCATATCTGCAATACCATGGTACTGACCACCATTTCCTATCCAATGTAGTGTTGTTTAGCAGAAAGATTTATTTCTGTTCGTACGATGTTTTAACCTATGCCCAATATCTATCAAAAGTTCTTCCACTTGTATTGTGCTTAACCTAAAGCGCTCATTGTACTCAAATACAGTGTTAAACTGGAAGTTTATTCTTTCCCTGTACAGACATTAGTTTTCATTTTCATCACCATCACTATCACTACTGATAGACCACATATTTATCCAAATGTATCTGAAATAAGTATATTTAAATAGCACTAGTACATTTAAACATTATTGTCCTTTCACTGGTAGAGAATACTTCTCAATTCACTAGTGTTGCAAGTACTAGTACTTTGTGGAAGGCATCCATAAAAACTCACTGGTAATTTGTAAGTATGGAGTAGTAAAGTACAACTGTAGAAAATCCTTTTGTGGAACAGAAACTCTGGTATTTGTACTAGTTACCAGAGAATTTGCTTGTAATGTACAATACCATACTTTTGAGGAATAGGCCCCTGCAGGCAATAGATCCCACTTAATTCCCCGAATTAAAAAAGAACATGGCTTATTAAGCGAATGTTGCTCAGTCCAAAATCCTGCAGATTACGAGGTGTCGTGTGGTCAGCACAGCGAAACCCCTTGGCCGTTATTACTGGCTTTTCAGACCGCGGCTGCTATCTCACCGTCAGATAACTAGGGCCTGCTTAATTTTAAACACGTAGGCTGAGTGAACCTCGAACCAGTCCTCAGATTTAAAAAAAGACCTCGATAGCCGCAGTCGCTTAAGTGCGACCAGTATCCAATATTCGGGAGGTAGTGGGTTCAAACCCCACTGTCGGCAGCCCTGAAGATGGTTTTCCATGATTTCCCCATTTTCACACCAGGCAAATGCCGGGGCTATACCTTCAAGGCCACGGCCACTTCCTTCCTACTCCTAGCCCCTTCCTGTTCCATCGTCGCATAAGACCCACCTGTGTCGGTGCGACGTAAAACAACTTGTAGAAAAAAGATACAGGTAACAATCTCTGACCTGGCCGGGACTCGACCCCGGGCCTCCGTGTAAAAGGCAGGGACGCTACTCTTACACCCCGGGGCCGGCGGCTTCCCGATTTACAAACAGTTCGTTTTTTGCGGGGTACCATTTACCTTACGAGAATGATCGGTCCAATTTACCTAACAGCGCTTTTTCCGTTCCACCTCTCCCCAAGTTGGCTTATTCGTACAGGCACAGAATCATGTTCTTTTCCTTCTAGCCTCCAGCATTTTCCATCCAGTGATATCCCAACAGTGGTATGAGTGCTAGAACTGAGAAGATGGCACCGCGCCTTAACTAAGGTGCAGTTACGATATTTGCCTGGTGAGATAAAGGTAAACCAAGGAAAATCATATTCTGGATTGCCGACGGTAGGGTCCGAATCCAACACCTGCTGAATGCAAGCTAACAAAATTTCACGATCGCAGCGCAGTGATACTGTGCCCAAGTAGTTCCACCTTGTGTATTAGTATACCCTACAGTAATAACGTCCAAGTCTTCATAAATATTACAGTGAACATTTCTCTCTCACGCAAGAGTCCACTGGCTATCCACATAACATAAGTCTAATTAATCAGTAAATGAAGAGGGCGCCACTCCGTGAACCAACGGGAAGTTAATAACAGCCAAGTGTCTCATAATAGAGTATAACTGTCTAATCTAATACTCTGGATGAGGAAACATGTAGGCTGTTAAAGAATGAAGCAAGGAGAGTAAGAGCAACGCAAGATACGTCTAAAAAGATGAGGCTATAACAGAACATGGAGTATAAAAGTTATCAATACATATTACAAAACCAAGCCAAAAATGCATATTTGAAAAGACCTAATAGTTTGTATGAGAAGTGACCATAGTTAATATCTGTAAAGTAACTTTAACCCTCGATGTTTCACTGCGCAATTCCAGTCATAGAGACATTATTTCCGAGGAGAAAGTCTGTCTCCAAGTATCCCTCAAAAATGGAATACACTACCTGCAACAAACAAGCACCAAAATATATAGAAACAAAATACGACAAAATCAAACAAACACAGAGTGAGTGGCTGCGCGGTTTAGGTCACTTAGCTGTCAGCTTGCATTCGGGAGATAGTGGGTTCGAAACCCACTGTCAGGAGCCCTGAATATTGTTTTAGTGGTTCCCCCATTTTCCCACCACCAGGCAAATTTGCTGGGGCTGTACCTTAATTAAGATCTTCCCACTCGTGGCCCTTTCCTGTCCAACCGTCGCCATATACCTACAAAATCATACAAATGCCGCAATTTAAATATCTCGGCGAAAATTCAGGAAAACGAAATTGAAAAAAAAAAGTCAACGAAATTAGATGTCAAAAGATGGAAACAGGACATCGACTCACCAAAAATATCAAAAAGTGTGAATTTACACACAAAACTACGACATTAAAATACGGTCATTAAACCAGAATGGATCGGAAACAATCATTTCGAACTGAAAATGAAACATCGAAAACAGAGTTGAAAGGAATGGAAAAACCGTTCATTTGGCCGGGAATCGAACTCGATACCTCCGATCAGGTATGTTACCCTTAGACCGCGGGACCGTCCACCCTTATCGGAGGGTCTGCCTTACAAGGGCATCACTAGGCTAGCAGTAACCACACGAAATTCTGGACCCAAAATCATAGGCGAACAATGCAGGCTCAGAACCAAACGGGAAAATCACAGTTATTCACACGGATATAAGAAAGACTTAAATTAACATTTTCCGGGCGATTAAAGAAGGAACTCTGACATACAAAACAAATAGTCGAATTCTACGGAAACGAATAAAAACATATATTAAGAAATGGATAGACGAAATCAATATGGCAGGAACCACCACATCCAAAACAGGAAGATCTTTAGATTCAAAAGTCACATGGCGAACTGAACAAGAGGAAAAACCGAAAAAAAACGACCGGAACAACTTGAACCGCAGAAAGAAAAGAAACCTACAGCAACAGAAAGAGAGATATGGGCATAAAGAAAGGAAAAAAACGCCCCTAAATACTCTTAGCTTGTAATGTTTTCGGAGACGCCGAAGTGCAACAATTTTGTCCCCTAGAAGTTCTTTTTGTTGCTATTTTTTGCTATTTGTTTTACGTCACACCGACACAGATAGGTCTTATGGCGACGATGGTATGGGAAAGGCCTAGGAGTGGGAAGGAAGCGGCCGTGGCCTTAAGGTACAGCCCCAGCATTTGCCTCGTGTGAAAATAGAAAACCACGGAAAACCATCTTCAGGGCTGCCGACAGTGGGGGAAAGTTCTTTTACATGTCGGCAAATATTCCGACAAGAGGCTGGTATATTTGAACATCTTCAAATACCACCGGACTGAGCTGGGATCGAATCCGCCAACATCGGCTCAAAACAAGCGCTCTACCATATGAGCCACTCAGACTGGTTTTCCAACCGTTATGCAAAATGATTTATTCTTGTCGTTAATTGAAGCCTCTAAGTACAAGTGGAAAAATTCTTTGATGTTCCTTAGAACCCAGGGACGTACCTGAATCATGCAACTTCACATTCCTAGAAACTGATAAACACTGGAAGCTGTATCGAAATGCCTCCAATATGTCTTAGTAATGTCGGAACATGTTGCTTTCTGTTATAATTTCGTGTGGTTACTGCTAGCCTAGCGATGCCCTTGTAAGACAGACCCTCCGATATGGGTGGACGGTCCCGCGATCTAAGGGTAACATACCTGGTCGGAGGTATCGGGTTCGATTCCCGGCCAAATGAACGATTTTTACCTGGACCTGAGGGTTGGTTCGAGGTCCACGCAGCCTACACGATTACAACTGATGAGCTATCTGACGGTGAGATGGCAATTCCGGTCTAGAAAACCATGAATAATTGCCGCAGGATTCGTCGCACTGACCATGCGCACCTCAATCTGCAGGCCTTCGGGCTGAGCAGCAGTCGCTTGCTAGGCCAAGGCCCAACAGAGCTATTAATAGCGCCATAGGGTTTTCCGATTAGGGTGAGCGGCGTCTGCAGTATACAGGAAACTGTGTGTATGTGGGGTGGAGGAGAAAGCTGTGTATGGTGTATGAGTTGCCGGTAAGTTGGGACAGCATAAACGCCCAGTCCCCGACCCCAGGGAATGAAGCCTTTAAGAATCACCTGACGCAGTCAGGAATCGAACCAGGGGGTTTCTCAAGATTTAACATAAATTGTGTATCTTTAGAAATAAGAGAGTGGGTGTAGAAAACCTATACCAAAATTACCAACCCACCCCGCTGAAAGTAGGCATATAACAAACACCACTAACGGGAAGAAACTCTAGTCCTGGCGCCTCGAAGTGGTTCCTAGAATGGGGTATTTTGGATGGTTTTGGATTTAAGGCCATGAGCAGAAGGAAGCGAGGTACCAAACACAACGGGTATTACAGGACAGCATCGATAATCCAAATACTGATTAACCGAAACATTGGAAAGCGTCGCAGTCAACGAATTCGAATTTGCGCGCCATGTACAAGTTGCACTAGTTCCGCCGTACGCAATGGCGAGCAAACGTAAACGCGTTGTTCTCAGTATTTCCGACGAAGTTAAAATAATACAGCAGTTGAGGAACGGTGCTAGTGGATCAAGCTGATGATGATGATGATGATGATGATGATGATGATGATGTCTGCTGTTTAAAGAGGCCTAACATCTAGGTAATCGGCCCCTAATGGTACGAGATAAAACGAAATGTACTAATAAGAATTTACCTACTCACTAGGATTAAAAAGGGATGATGAAGAAAAGACGAAGCTTAGTTCGAAAATGCAACAATATCCGACATTAAAAAGAACAGTAATGTCATAACATAACAAGGTTATTTGTAAGACGTGGCCTTTTTAATTGTCACAAAGTTATTCCGCTGACTTCAAACAATTTATCACTGTAATAATGCTTTGTTTGCCAATTGTAATTTTACATTTTAATCCCATTTTTCTCCCATAGTTTCCCAAATGTAACAAAATTTGTATGGTATATGTATCACAGCTATGTTCGACTCACTGGCTGAATGGTCAGCGTTGAGGCCTTCGGTTCGTTGAGTGCCGGGTTCGATTCCCGGACGGGTCGGGGATTTTAATCGCCTCTCATTAATTCTTCTGGCCCGGGGACTGGGTGTTTGTGTTTGTCCCAACACTATCATCTTCATATTCACACAACACATTACACTACCAACCAGCACAGAAACACGCAATAGTGATTACATCCCTCCATATAGGGTTGGCGTCAGGAAGGGCATCTGGCTGTAAAATAGGGCGAAATCCACATGTGCAATATAGTTCGCACCCACGACCCCACAGATGTGGGAAAAGCGGTAGTAAAAGAAGGAGAAGAAGATGTATCACAGCTATATTAAGAAACCTGCGTATGAAATTTTTTATTGCAGAATTTTTTCAAGTAGTTGTGATTTTTAAGTCCAAAGTTTTAGAACGATAAAATTACACAAACTTTAGTGCGATATCTCTCCTTATATAAATTATGTACAGAAAAAATCCAAACGCAGTGCTTTCAATTACGAATCTACATTAAAATGTTCATGAAAAATGTTCATGTAGGTGACATTCCCACAAGGTTTCGTTAAAATTCATGCATTAGGTAAAAATATCTATCTCCGGAATGCCGCCTTGGGATTGAGTAAAACTAGCTGTAGGGAAATTCTGGATATGTCTACTTTGATACAGGTAAATTTCACGAAAAATGGGTTAGTAACTTTTGCGTTTATTTAGTTCAAACCTTATGATAAATAGATAGAAGATACATAGATAGATAGATAGATAGATAGATAGATAGATAGATAGATAGATAGATAGATAGATAGATAGATAGATAGATAGATAGATAGAACGTGCGAAAAGAATGGACATCGTCTCAGCATTGTGTATGCTACCAACTCTCTCAAAACGGTGTGAAATAAACTAATCTACGGATAAACATTACACTCTTATCATATTAGTAAGGTGATCAACAAATTTGTAAATGTTACTATTTTGATACCTTCGTTTATTATTATTATTATTATTATTATTATTATTATTATTTTATAGGGTGCCAAGAAGTAACTTTACCGTAGAAATGTGAAGTTATACTTATGGCAGTGCAGTTTTCGCTACAAGAGATGTTGGAAATATCCTTCTGCGGTCTGTAGACATGTCTGTACACGACGCCGAATGTTTGCTAAACACTTTCCGGAGGATGCAAATGTCTCGTCTTCTTTGGAACCAGGCCTTTTGAATCTCACGCTCAGTGAACTGGGCCACGAAAGGTTCCAAAATTTCAGTGCAGTAACGTTCTCCATTGATGGCGTCGTACAATAACACGTTGCCGACTTACGGCACACTATGTCCCGATCTTCTGATCGTGTAGAGTACGAGAATTTTCCCACTCGTGAGGGTCGTCAGAGCTCCAGAAACGAATGTTCTAACAGTTAACGTATTCGCACAGATGAAACCACTTTGTCATTCCTCATTGTTTTCTACAATGATCAGTTACCTTTTGGATAACCTGTTTTACAGTGATATGCAATGACATACGCTTATCAATAATAACTGTCTGAATACCATAATAGCCCACATAACGTAGAAGAAAATATTTAAGTAAAATCCAATAAAAATTAAAGGAAATTTACTTAGACTAGTGTAATTGACTTCAGAGGAGTTTTCTTTCATAAAAGTTGCTCTGCAGCTGATATCTGTTAACTTTTGCCACATACCACCGGTCTTCTTTCTTCGTTATGCCCGTTTACAGGGCGCATTGGAACTTGTTAGCTTGATGATGGTTTTCCTTTCTTCTTCTTCTCCCAAAATCTCTTCATGAACTCGCTATGCTGTTTCTTGCGTTCTTCCGTCCATTGCTTCCCTGTGGTTCTTTTAGCATTTTCCGTGAACATGTGCTTTGCAACCAGATTCTCAAAAGCCTTGCGATCCCTGATGATATCTTCTGTGATATTCATTTCTTTTAAGTCCTGCTTTATTTCCTCTAACCAGCGTATTTTGACCTTCTTTGATTTAATTATACCAAGCAATTTTTTTGCATATCTAGTGTGGTCCATTCCACAGATGTGGCCATAGAATTTCAATCGTCTCCTGCGTACGGTATCGGTGAACTTGTCGATTGCTTTGTCAAATCTACAGTTTTCATTTTGATCCATATACCATTTACATGAACAAGGCCATATATTTTCCTAAGAATTTTTCGTTCTTGTTTTTCAATTTCATCAATTTTAGAGTGGCCTCCTAGGGATGTGGTTTCTGAGGCATACAAGACTTCCGAAAGAACAACAGTCTTGTAATGCCGAAGTTTTGCATTTCGTGACAAAACTCTTTTATTGTAGTGGCTCCATGTTATTCGGTATGCTTTCAGGAGTTTGGTGGCGCTTTCTAAATTAGATTTCCTGTCCAATCCGGATGGTACAATGATTTCTCCCAGATATTTGAAGGAAGGGACTGTGTGATTATTCCATAATTTGTCTGTAGTGGGGATCTTTGGATATTCTGGTGTCCATTAACCATGGTATGAGTCTTCTCATACGATATTTGGAGGCCTGTCTGTGATGCTATCTCGTGTAACTTCTCTATGGCATACCTGGTTTCTTCACTAGTCTTGGTAAATATAGCTAGATCATCAGCAAGTTCTTTCTTTGTCCCCGAGTACCAATGTTTATACCTTGGATTTCTTTTCCCCATTCCCTGATGACTTTGTCTAAGTTAAAAAAGATTGGGGAGAGGCCATCTCTTTGTCGAACTCCTGTATGCACTTCAAAAGGCTCTGATAGTTCACCTAGAAACTTCACTTGAGATGATGTGTCTGTGAGAGTCTGGCGGATTAATTCTGTGGTCTTCTTGTCCACACTGAGCTCTGCTAGGATGTCCACAACAGTTTGTCAATAGAGTCATACGCCTTCTTAAAGTCCACAAAGGCGACAAATGTGGTGGTACTGCGGCGTATCCTTAAGATCGTCTTCAGACTCCAAATTTGCTCAGAACACGATCTACCTTTTCTGAAGGCTGCTTGGTATTCACCAATCAAATGATTCCACCGGTCTACTACTAGGATTTTCTTTTTGCTAGTGGTTTTATGTCGCACCGACACAGATAGGTCGTATGACGACGATAGGAAAGGCCTAGGAGTTGGAAGGAAGCGGCCATGGCCTTAATTAAGGTACAGCCCTAGCATTAGACTGGTGTGAAAATGGGAAACCACGGAAAACCATCTTCAGGTCTGCCGACATTGGGATTCGAACCCAATATCTCGCGGATACAAGCTCACAGCCGCGCGCCCCTGACCGCACGGCCAACTCGCCCGGTACTAGGAAGTTTAACGATAAAGCCGCATATGATATTACATTGGACCAAATACAGTAGAGACAATACGCGACACTCAGCGAGATATCGAGGAACAGCTATTAGAGCTCTCTCAAGCGGATTGGCCTGAGAACTACTGATTCTGTCATAAGAGCACGTGTATTTGTGTGTGAAGTTTTTGGTGTTATTTATGCGTTTTCAGTGAGTTGACATAATTAAACAGTAGCGTGTGTCATTCCTTGATATCTCCTCTCAACATGAGAGGAAAGGTATGTGCTGTGTTTGGCTGCAGTAACTATGAAGTAGAGAAGAATGCGCGGTCTTTCTTCCGTTTCCCCCATGACAAGAAAATGTAAGTAATATTGTGTTTGCATATATATTCTTCCAGTAACAAAGAGATTTTTATAGTACTTCATAATCTTCTGACCTGCTCGACCCATATTTTAACTGGCTTAAAATATAATACGCATATTTTATTGTATTATGCAGCAGCTAACCTTCAATACCGATATGTTTTTGTAGGTGTGATCTGTGGGTTTGATTTAATTCAGGAAAATACATATGCATATGAGTATGGCTGGTTGTGTTCCAAGTTACCCCATTTGGAATGCCGTAATGCGTTGTCAAGCACTGAAGAAAATATGGGTGATTTAAGAAATGTACATATTTTGTTGAAACAATATGATGATGCAAATTTGCCTTACCCTAATGTAATGGTATTATGGCAAGTAATGCTTATAGGGAAAGTTTGAATGTTTTTGAGGCTAAATTTTTAGATTTTCTTTCTGTTAGTAGGCTTCAAGTTAAAAGGAAAATTGTCCAGCTCGTAAATGTAAATTCATTGAATCGTGTGTGTAAGGAATGTGCCGATATTTTTGTTGACAAGTGTTTTAATATGATATAATGCTTTTAAATGAGAAAAAAGAAAAATCTAGCCGTGAACGTTCAGGCAGGAGTTCTAAAGCTAAAAAAGTAATGCATAAGTGAAAGATCAAGTCCTTTCACAGCAGTCCACTACACATCTTTATTATATGTCTAATTTCAGTCTTTAAATAATAACCTGTTATATAATTCTTCATTCATTTATCCAGAATTGCTTTAGCAACTTTGAAGTTAATATCTTAGTAACACTTTCTTTCTAGACGTAATTTATTTATCCATTTCCGTATATACATTTCCATTGATATTTGAATTTAACGCGAATTTTCAGGTCAAGCCACTAGGAGCGCCACTTGCGACTTGTCTCCCATTTTAACAAGGCTAAATCCGGAAGTGTCGCGTATTGCGTCTACTGTATTTGATTGGACAGAACCGTACCACCTATTCGTAACAATAAGCGCTTTTAGATATATAGGCCTTTTAAGCCTCTGACCGCCATCCGACTCGACATATCATCTGCAAAATTACACACAGTAATTCCAACGATATTATACAACTCTACAGCAACTTAGCCCATAAATATCGCCAATGTTTCCTTCCGCTATAACCTGGACTCGTGTATTACAACAGAGAGTGCACGTCAGTAACGCTCATGGTGCGCACTATATTTCATCAACGCCCAGAATGAAATAAAAAGCATGAAATGAATATTAACGTAATTTTTTTTATCTAGATGGAGGTCGGGCAATTTTGTAAGCATCGGTTTAAAAAAAAACGAAGGAATGAATAAAATAAAATAGGAATTACTACAAATTTAAAATATAATTCTAAACTATGTATGGGGAAATCCCGAACCCGGTTGATAAGGACCCACAAAGCCAGGAAACGCCACGTAGTTTGAACATACCAGTAGATGGAGGAACAAACGGATGATTGCAGCGGAGGTTGCTGATCTTGGACAGATATTGATTTAGGTTTACATGTGCTTCAGTTAAGGCTTGTTTACAGCTACGCCAACGGATGTTTTGCGGTCAAATGGGATCTGTATTTGACTTGGCATAGTTCATTTGGGAGAATAGTCTCTCACTCAAATAGGTAGAAGCAATCATAGCCAACATTTTAGCGCAAATAATCTCACTTTCATCTGCTTCGCAACTGAAAAATGTTTGAATAAATCCACATCAACTTTACCAGACGAATGAACTCTGACCTCCCGTAAAGCCGTCTCCGGAAGTTCGCGCGATGATCAAGAACGATTTGTGCTTCATAAACCAATAAGTGCTCATGCATGTTCTAAAATAACTAAACAATGCAGTTATAAAAGTTTACAAAAATAAATTTGATCATTAGACTCTATATCTGATACTTTCGAGTTTCTATCAACAAATAAATATACAACGGTCTTAATCAGGCAAAACCTCCCTTCCACAATTATCCTTAGAAGCCCTTTACTTCGAATTTCTATAATGTTACCAACCTCTTTCAGTATTAATATTACCGATCTTGGTTCATTTATTTAATACCACGTCTGTTTCTTATATAATCAAATGGTTTATTAGGATATTCGAAAATAAAAAAGTAGATGGAAAACACATCTTTTGAGTTGAGTGGTTAAAATTAACAGCGACAGAAATGCAACAGCCTATAAAAATCAATGCTAAATGAACAAAAACGTAAATACATTTAACTTGTAAATAGACAGACCTTAAGATTACAAAACACGTTGAAAATACACTGATGAAGGCAGTCATCATCATCATTCCGTGTCCGGTCAGCATTTCCAAAATGTAGCAACTCCGAAGGCCTTGTTGTTCGCCTCGATCAGGTCCTGTGTAGTGCAGGGATGTTCTAGTAGGGGACAGATGAGCAGGTGGTTCGGATCTTGTGTTACACCACACTCGCAGGATGCGTCTCCATCAGCTGGAAGTATGGCCCATTTTTGCATGTTGGTCTTGCAAAGAGGTACGCTCACCCTAAGACGATTAAGTGATCTCCAAATAGGGTAGGGCAGGTCATTTCCTGGAGCTAGCTCTTCCTTTGCAGGAGTATCAGGCGGCAGCATGCTCTTCCACCTGGTGATGCGGTTAGACTCAGGTGTTCCTACCAGTGGTTGAGTCCTGGTGATGAAGCTCTTTCTCGACTTCGACAGACTACAGCCTGGTGGGTGGCGAGAATCATTAGTCTGCTTTGTCCTCTCTGCAGCAACCGCCCTTCTGATAGTGGGGGGAGCTATTCCAACAATCGGGTAGAGTTTGTCAACTGGGGTTGGCTTCAGACATCCCGACAAGATACGTACGGTCTCGTTGATTGCAATGTCAACCACCTTGGTGTGAGTGGATGCACTCCACACAGGTGAAGCGTACTCTGCAGCGAACACACACAAAGCAAGAGAAGAGGTTCTCAGGACGTGAGGGCTTGCTCGCCAGGTGGTGGCTGTGAGCTTTCTCAAAATATTGTTCCGTGAACTAACTTTCAGCCTGGTGTTGAGGCAATGTTTCTTGAAGGACAGTGTTCGGTCAAGAGTAACACCTAGATACACAGGTGTTGGACAATGTTCTAGTCGTTTGCCTTGCCATATAATGTCCAGTTCCCGCCGAGCTTCTCTATTCCATAAGTGAAATGCGCACACCTGAGTCTTGTTGGGATTTGGGATGATGGCAGTGAGTGGAACTAAACCAGGCAAGTCGTAGTTTTACATGACTACTGATATCGTGATCGCACCCATGGGACCTCCAGTTTTACGTGGAATACAAACCACAGGGACGTTAACTCTTCATTTCAAAAATCCTAAAAGTCTGGGATTGCACACTAAAACTAAACATAACGAAACAATCACTATATAAGTTAAAGATATTTTTCCCTTCACGGTTCACGGGAAACACATTATTTCTCAACCATTAAAAACGTCCACATTTCAGAGCTGGTGTTTGTCAGTATAAATCTATCTCTAAAGGACAGAATCATCGAAACTGACTCAAGGTACATTTACTCATGCTTACGCGGCTATAATTCTCCTCATGAACTCGGTTGTTCTCAACGTCAACAGAAAGATGTTCCTTTACGTTAGAACGATTTACGAAATATTCCTTCCACCTGCCCAGTTATTCCCTGGATCTATTAAGGGTTCACCCGACTGACCAAAAACACTGATTTTCTTTTTCCCCCCTTCCTTTCTAAGATTAGTAACTGCTGTCCAGAAAGGTTTTAGTGCCGCTAGACCTAGCAATTCCAGGTTATTACCAAACTCTTCCCATGCCTTCTTCTTGGATACAACAACTTATTTCACTCTATATCTTTCATCTACGTGGAATTCCCTGTCGGCATCAATCCGTGCTTGGAGCTATTTCTGATACGCCTTCCTTTTACGTTTACTAGCTGCCCTCACTTCCTCATCCGACCGAGATGTTCGCTTTATCCTATCTTTACACACAGTGGTTCCTAGGCATTCCCTTGCTATTTCTACTACAGCATCCCTGTATGCAACCCATTCTCTTTCTATATCCTGAACCTGCTTACTGTCCACTGTTTATAACTTTTCACCAATCATAATCATGTACTGCTAATTTCCTCGTCCTGGAGATTTGCTACCCTTAAGTTATTCGTACGCAGACAAATTTCACTTTCTCTATCCTAGGCCTAGAGAAACTTAGTTCACTACAGATCAGATCGTGGCCTACATCATCGAAAATTCCCCGAAATACCCACACATTTCGAACAGGTTTCCTGAATTCAAAGTCGGTTATGATATAGTCTAGGATCTGATGCCTCCCACGTGTAGCCTTAAGCTTGATATCGAAAAATGTTTAAATGCTACACTCGCTTTAACCGTGTCAATATCTAACCTGTTCCTTTCGACACTCAAAATGAATTCATGAGCGAAAACTCATGCTCAATCGAAGCATTAGTTCCGGGGAGACGGACAAAGGTTCACGAATTCATTTTGAGTGACGAAACAGGATAGACATTGACACGGTTAAAGCGAGTGTATCATTTAAACATGTTTCGACATCAAGCATAAGGCTGTTCACCGCTACACGAAGGACATGGGTTCGATTCCCCGTCAGAGAGCAGAAAAATGAAGAAACAAGATTTCCACTTCTGAAGATGCACAAGATTCAGAGGTTCACTTAGCCTGCACAAAAATGTCTTCTACCTCACCTGTAGTTTGTTTAATACGGCCTACTAATGATAAAGGCGGCCGGGCATGGAGCTAACCACTCTGTTCCACTTAGTGTCAGGATTGTCATAGGCCTACGTTCTGTGTTGCAGCCATCTGCCCCGGTGTCCAGAAGGAGTTTTTTTGGGACTTATGAATGTTCTGAATTTCACCAAAATTAAGAATATGTGCTGCTTTCTGCTTCATGTAACGGAACGTTAAAAAACATTACTATGCCTTCGTGCACTTCTCTGGTGTATGTATATTTATAACGAAATTTTCTCAGCTGAGAATTTTATAGTCGAAAATAAATGGATACCAATTTGTAGAATATTTGTTAAGAACAATAGATGTGTGTACTATTTCGAACAGGTTTCCTGAATTCAAAGTCGGTTATGATATAGTCTAGAATCTGATGCCTCTATCCTCTTCACGAATCACATTCATGTACTGCTAATTTCCTCGTCCTGGAGACAAATTTTACGTTCTCTATCCTAGGCCTAGAGAAACTTGGTTCACTACAGATCAGATCGTGGTCTGTATCATCGAAAATTCCCCGAAATACCCAAACATTTCGACCACGCCTTTACCGCCTCGGCTATGCAACCCTTGCAACATACTGTACTGTGTACTTAATACCAAGCACAGACGACAAAACCGTGCGCTGAGGTTCCACGGACTCTCAACCTCGAAGGGGAGCGTGGAATGACGAACACGCAACAATTCTGGGCATTGCTTCCACTAACTTGTCAGGTATCCCACGTTCATCTTACTATATCGA
Source organism: Anabrus simplex (assembly GCF_040414725.1). Taxonomy (NCBI): domain Eukaryota; kingdom Metazoa; phylum Arthropoda; class Insecta; order Orthoptera; family Tettigoniidae; genus Anabrus; species Anabrus simplex. The sequence goes on along the minus strand of NC_090268.1, from coordinate 400,766,366 downwards.
CCGACCTTGATCGACTCTTGATCTTTTCCGATCCAGGCGGTATCTGGATTGTTAAGACAAGGTCTTCCACTTTCCTCTCATTCAAGCCCTTCTTTTTCGCAATAACTTTATTCTTCGGAACGTCAGATCTCTTGCTCTTTCTCCGACGATTAGTGTAAAGATAGGATGATAATTCTGTTCTAACGTGTTAATCCATAAATAGGCTAAGGTCAGGTGTGGGCAGATCCAAGGTGACCTTAGCATGATAGGGTTACACCGGTGCTGACATGAACAAGTATGAATGCAGGGAAGACCATACTGTTAAGCACATGCTTCAATGTCCGCTGTACAGAAGATAACTCTTTCAAGGCATATATAATGCACCTGATGTAGCAAGGTTTTCGTCTAAATGTGTGTAATATTACTCAGTTTAATTTTAAATACATATTCCAGATGTTTTTGACACGATAATAATATGTTCTCCTCCTTAAACTTCCACCATGTACGTAGACCCTTGACTTAATCGAACCAATCTACAGATCCCAATTAATGATGTAAAACACTCTCCAAATACTACTACTAATAATAATAATAATAATAACAATGTCGTGTGATAAACAGCCTTTCCGTTCCTGTGTATTTTAGGAAACGTTTAAGAACTGAAATTTGACGCTAAAACTGGTTTCGTTAACGTGGGAGTAGTCCGGCTCCATAGCTAAATGGTTAACATGCTGGCCTCTGATCCAAGGGGTACCAGATGCGATACCCGGCCGGGTGGGAGATTTGAATTAGTTAATTCCTCTGGTTCGGGTCGCCTATGCAACATCAACTCGAAAGACCTGCACCAGGCCTCTCCGGAGGCCACGGAAAAAACGTAGGAGTATATCTACACGCGTTCGTCACATTTAAGCACAGTACTTCACTTCTGTCATAACAGCAAATATCTAAGTAACTCCAGACACCACAGCATCTAGTCGTCTATGGCTGATACACTACTTCGCGGAACAAGAAGAATCGAGAAGTCAACCAAGCAGAGGAGGAATGGCCACGGCTCTACGCTTCTGTATTCGGGAGACGGAGAGGGACTGGTCTTCACCGTCGGCTGTGCTGAGAATGGTTTTCCGTGGTTTTCTATTCTCCTACACTAAGGCGAATGTCGAGACACTTCCTAGTATAGGCCACAGCCGTCAAACCTTTCACCTTCTCCGTACATTTCCTTCTCCGTTACAAATCTCCAGACCTGAGAGACGGCGCCTCCATCTAGTAGTAGTAATAGTAGTAGTAGTAGTAGTAGTAGTAGTAGTAGTAGTAGTAGTAGTAGTACAGTGGAACCTCGATATCTCGAATCACCTCGGGAGCTACATTTCATTTCAAGTTATCGAAATTTCGAGATATAAAGAATACCGTTTTTCAGCCTGTGTAGCACATAATTGAGGCACATGTATCTACGGACTTAACTGAATGTAGTATTTTTAATAGTATTTATCCAAACAAACTCATATTTTACGGCATCATTTAAATATAACCCTTATTATAGTAACTTATTAGAAGACTTCATTATCATTTCATCCTCATCACGACACGCAGGTCGCCTACGGGTCCTGCACATGGCGAGCCGAACATGTCCTCGGACACTCCCGGCACTAAAAGCCATACGCCATTAGAAGACAGAATACAGTACATACAGTAGTGAAACAAGAAACATACTTCCATTAACATCTTTGAAAAAAAAATTCCATTAGTCTCCTCTGTTGTTTACTGTTAACCTTTCCTTCCACATACTTTTCAACAACATTTATTGCTGATAAAACACTTGATCATTCAATTTGAATGACCCTGTATGTATAATCGAAGAAGAGCCACTACACTTAACGCCTGGTCTGCTGACGGTCAGGAAAAGACAGCTCCAACTCGTCTTGTTGGGATTTTTCTTCTTCTTGCTCTGCAGCAGCGTTGACGGTATCCGTAGGAGGTTCGGCCACTATAACTCTTGAGTTTACATTTAAGTAAAAAATGAAAATGGCGTATGGCTTTTAGTGCCGGGAGTGTCCGAGGACAAGATCGGCTTGCCAGGTGCAGGTCTTTCTTTTAAACTGACGCCTGTAGGCAACCTGCGCGTCATGATGAGGATGCAATGATTATGAAGACGACACATACACCCAGCCCCCTTACCAGGGAAATTAACCAATTATGGTTAAAATTCCCGACCCTGCCAGGAATCGAACCCGGGACCCCCGTGACCAAAGGCCAGCACGCTAACCATTTAGCCATGGAGCAGGACAAAAACCTGTCCCACCTCCGCTTTTTTCAGCACAAATCTCACATGGAGTGACCGGGATTTGACACATTTATGTAAGCCTCAAAATCAGCTTCGCAGTTAACAAGCTGCTGATACTCCACTCATTCTTCAGGAATAGGAGTGACTTCTCCCTCTTCGTATTCCGAAGCTCGCAAGTCACCTTTCAAAAATTCTGCTTTGCGGAAGCAGTTTAATTATTTCCTGCTTGACACCAGCCTACGATTTACTCAGCGTTCTTATCGACTGTAGTAGATTAATATCTATTAATGACTCCTCGGATTCAATTCCTCTCAGATTCTCTGAACAAAGCTCTTCCTATGGAATGCTTCAAGTTTTTAATCACCACTTGGTCCATGGGTTGTAGTTTGGATGATAAGTCCAGTGGCAAGCACACCACCACGCGCACTGCCTTTAACTCCTGAACGAGCAACTTAGGATGATCAAGGCAGTTGTCTACGAAAGGGACGTTGAAACTTCTCGTCAATACCACGCAGCCAAGATTCGTAAATGGAACTTGACATTCACGACCTCCGGTTGCTTTCGTACGCGACCGGTAATGAATTCACACCCGAGAAACAGTGAGGCTTCGCCGATCACTTGAAGTTTTAGGTTTTCGGTTCCCGTCATATTAGCATCCATAATCACTGTAACCCTTCGTTTACTTGTTAACTCTTCCTCAAATAACACAAATGCTGTATTGTACAGCTGATGATGTACAAAATTCGAATTACAGAAGAAACGTTTGCTTCGAGAAATCGAACAAATTTCAATTAATAGAGAGATAAATACACATGAAGAATGGGACAAACGAGCGGGATATTAAAGTTACTTCGAGATACAAAATTCGAATAATGGAGGTTCGAGATATCGAGGTTCGACTGCAGTACTGTAAAATCGACAGGATTGTCTTTAAACTGGAGATAACTGATACGAAAGGTTTCCTTCTTGATCCGACCATCAAATTCGAGGCCCATGTACAGTACAATGAACTCGAGAAATGGATGATGAGAGGGAAGGAAAATATGTGCCTACAATCCCATACTATAAGGTCAAATACAAGTCAGAAGACATCGAGGTCACAGGGCTCACGCTGGGAGTGAGGTGAACTATTCCTAAATTCCCGTCACAACAATGAGACGTTTCAATATAATGAATGAAACAATAATTAACTGGGGCAGCCGCACACTGAAAGCCTCAATATCAATCCTTACGACGCGACATCACCCCTATTCCACCAATTTGAGACTTGTCAATAGTATCAATTCTGTTTCTTAAGCATTAGGTATATATTATGGTAGCATACTGTACACTGACTGAGCAAATGCCATGGGACAGCGGAGCACTGATGCGCAGGTGTGTTGTCTGCGCACCACACGCCCCCTGTGCCAGCGGCAGTTGTATAGAAGACCTTGTGAGCAATGGGTGTGCATGTGACAGGTGTAACATGGAACGTCGTCGTGAGCTGACACCGTTCGAACGGGGTATGGTGGTCGGTGCCCGACGGATGGGAAGTGCGATTTCGGAAGTGGCGCGGGAATTCGGCTTCACACGATCAACCGTGTCCAGAGTGTATCGTGAATGGTTGAATGCGGGTGTCACCGTCCACAAAAGACGAACGACCGGCCGTCCAGCCACCCTCGATGACCGTGACCGGCGACATCTGAAACGGATTGTCAATAGTGACAGACGGGCAATCGTGCAAAAAATCATGGCCCAATTCAATATAGGCCGTGCTAGACACGTCTCCCAGTGGACAATCCGCAAGAACATGGGTTCTATGGGGGTATGGGAGCCGGCGCCGCACGCGGGTACCACTGTTAACCCAACGTCATCGGGCACCACGATGCGGATTTGTCGCCAGTCACCAGGGATGGACACTGGAACAATGGCGTAACGTGATATGGTCGGACGAATCACGATTTCAACTGCACCATGCCGATGGGAGGCGCCGTGTATGGCGCAGACCACATGAAGCGATTGATCCCGGCTGCCTCGAAGGTGTGGTCCAGGGCGCTGGTGTCTTATGGTCTGGGGTGCATTTTCCTGGTATGGAATGGGCCCCTAGTTGTTCTGGAAGAGTACGCGGTATGTTGAGCTGCTCGGAGACCATCTCCACCCATGTTTTGCCTTCCGGCGCCCAGGCGGTCCTGCGGTGTTTCAAGATGATAACGCGCCGCCACTTCGCTCCCACGTCGCCCGGGAATGGTTCCAGGAACATGCAGCGGAGGTCCAACGACTGTCATGGCCACCTAGGAGCCCCGATATGAACCCTATCGAGTATATCAGGGATGTCCTGGAACGCAGGCTCCGTGCCATGGATCCTGCACCCACGAACAGTCCAGCATTGGCAGCCGCTCTGCAAACGATTTGGTGTCAGCTGCGTCCAGAGGACTACCAGGGACTTGTCGACTCACTTCCACGGCGTCTCACTGCAGTTCGCAAGGTCAGAGGAGGCCCCACGCGCTATTATGTGACTATCCCATGACATTTGCTACGTCAGTGTATATCCATTGAATTATGTAGACTACTTTCTTTTCCTACCGACTTCGGAGCACTGTCACAGAGAACTGGACGGTATTCTTTTCCCATCTTCGGCAACCTGAAGATTCAAGAACAATAAAAATAAAATACTATGAAATATGATAGTCCGCCTGGTGGCCATGAACATTAAGGCATCAAATCTATATGGTCTGACACCGTGGTTGGTCGGTTCGAATTCCACTGATGGAAAAAATGTTTGCCATCAGAATGATAGCCGGCAGGGTAAGAAGTGGTGGTATACAATTTCTAATCACTGGATTGCGTGCCAAAAGCCTGGATTTAATTCCAAATCTATCCGCAGTGCTCATATGGAGTGAGGTCATATGACGCTGTTGATGGTGATTCGTACGTCGAATGGAGACGTTAAGCCTTGAGCAGACTCCTTCGTGTTATCGACGTGAGTAGGCTATGTGCCGGCACCGGGTTTCACCCACTCCCTTCCTACTATCATGTATCACGCCATTCATTTCATCTCGTTAACTCCTCCGATGAGCTTGACGTCTGGATGGGCGCAAAAATTGCTACGAAGATTCATCTCACTCCATAACTGAACCGTAGAGAAACGGGACAAGGGCTGGACCCACATAATGAAATAAGATAAAGGTTTAGAAAAATAAAAGCTAAACGACGACTTCGAGATTTCCATTTTAAGTGTAGGATAATCTGAAGACCAAAGTCCATTAGAATTATACTTAGGTCATAGTTCTCAATTTCCTGATGGCTACACCTAACATGCAGTCTTCAAAACTGAGGCAGATATGGGTTAGCTCAATTGATAAAAGAGTACAAGTAAAATGGATTACTTGTTTAACAGGACGAACGAGAAGCAATCGACCCTAGTTGCGTAGGAGGACGTTTTTCTAGAATGGCCACGTCACTAGACAGGAGGTATTTTTGATACGCTCGCGTGTCTTCCTGAAGCTTGCATAACGCTCTACTATAAAAAGTAATCGAACCGATCTAGTTCACGGCATCCGACCAGTTCAAATTGTGATCAGAAAGGCGAGAGGAGAGAAAAGAACCTACAACAGCGCAACTGGTGAACCATTCTGAGCACCCTGGGAGTTTCTTGAAGACCTAGTTATATGTCTGAAACGACGACGAAAGGAAAGCCTCCAATAATTAATTTTCTTCTTCTTCTTCTACCGCTTTTCCCACACGTGTAGGGTCGCGGGTGCGAGCTGTGTAGCACATGTGGATTTGCCCCCATTTTACGGCCGGATGCCCTTCCTGTTGCCAACCCTATATGGAGGGATGTAATCACTATTGCGTGTTTCTGTGGTGGTTGGTAGTGCAGTATGTTGTATGAATGTGAAGAGGAAAGTGTTGGGACAAACACAAATACCAAGTCCCCGAGGCAGAAGAATTAATCAGACGCGATTAAAATCCCCGACCCGGCCGGGAATCGAACCCGGGACCCTCAAAATTGAAGGCCTCAACGCTGACCATTCAGCCAAGCAGTCGGACAGCCTCCGACAATGAATATAATATCTATTAGTCTCCCCAGAGTTGTCTAGTGCATCGGCCTCCACTGTGTGGTCTAGTGCACTAGCCTCACCAAAGTGCTCTGGTCAATCAACCTCCCCGGAGTGGCCTGGTGCTACAATCTACCCAGTGTTGTCTTGTGCATCAGCTTCAGCAATGCGCTGTGGTTGCAGACCCTCCACCGGGTCAGGAATGGAATGAATGAAGCCCCCATCTAGCGGCGAGGATAGGAAATGTGTCTGTTGCCGAGGCCTGTCGCACTCCTCTGGGGCAATGATTAATGAATGACAGATGAAATGAAATGAAACTAGGGAGTGTTGCTGGAATGAGAGGTGAAAGGGAAAACCGGAGTACCCGGAGAAAACCCTGTCCGGCCTCCGCCTTGTCCAGCACAAATCTCACATGGAGTGACCGGGATTTTAACCACGGAAACCAGCGGTGAGAGGCCGACGCGCTGCCGCCTGAGCCACGGAAACTAACAGCCTCCGACAATATCTTTACTATTTATTTTACGTCGCATCGACACAGACAGGTCTTACGGTGACGATGGGTTTGGAATGGTATTGGGAACGAAGCGACCGTGGCCTTATTTAAGGTACAGCCCCGGCATTTGTCTGGTGTGAAAATGGGAAACGACGGAAAACCATATTTAAAGCTGCCAACAGTGGGGATCGAACCCACTATCTAACGAATGCAAGTACACAGCTCCGTGGTCCTAAACCACGTAGTCTTTTCATTTACTCCACATCAACCCTTCAAGATGACCTATGGTGAAAGAGACCAACGAGACTTCACTCTGCTAGAAGGGTTCATTTAAGTATCCATGCCCGCTGCTAGCGATATAAGCATTACTTTACTCCTTTGTCTGGCCCGGGCTGCTTTAGGATGTGCGAACTAATTACTGAATCGGTTTGAATAATTATACTGACCCGAATAGTTCAGAGATCCGAAGCAATTAAACGACATAAATGATTCCCATAAACTATGTAACTTTGCCTGCCGCCGCCGCCCCCCCCCCCCGCCCCACCGCCACAGGTATTTTTTTTTTACCGGAGATGTGAATTATTTTGTTTGTTTTTAGTGTTTAGGAGTTGATTTAGAGTTAATGGTAACAATTCATTTTGAAGGTGTAGGATTACAGTTTTGTATGTAGATTCTGATGATCTCGCCAACGTAACCTGTCAGTGGCAGGTACGACATTTAGCGTTTAAACTGAAAAGTTTACAAATAATTCTCTTTGAAGACAATAACAAAAGTAAAATACGATAATTACAACGTTATATTGCAGAGCTACACAGAGCACCACAATTAGTGACTACCAAGTCAACCAGCAGAGAAGAAGCTGCAGTATATCATCATGAGCGTCACAAATCTTATACATATGCATCGACAAAAATAATTAACATACAATAAAACGATGATGTTAGCAAAAAGGTAATGTGACAAAGCAATGTCAGGATCATATACGAGCAGTGTTAAACTCTCACAATAAACGTTTCTACCAAGCTGAATACATGTAAGTAGAAACGTGACAACACATTCTGGTTAAGTACTCCACGAGTAATTGTCGCCGTAGTTAGTTTCCTCCTCCACTCATTACTTCCTTGCTGCAGGCAAATGATCGGTGTGATCACATTCCGCCAGATATTGTATAATTCATCTTCTGTCACCCTCGGAGTAAATATCTTGAATGCATATCGTTATAAACAAATAACTAGGCATAACTAAATTAATATAGAATAATCATAAGTTTTGCATATTCTTCTTCTTCTTCTCTCAGTGCCTATCCGTTTAGGATCTTGGCGATCATGATGGCTATTTTTGTATTCTTTGTGGCAGCGCGGAACAGTTCAGCTGATGACATATTATGTAATTCAAATGGCAGACGACATTAACATCGCCTTACTCCAGGTTGAAACATTAAATATTTAAAAGAACTAGCTAAAGCCGCCGGGCTGAGTAGGTCAGACGGTAGATCACTGTCCTGAGTTAAAGTTGGTGGGTTCAATCCCGTCTCAGTCCGCTCGTATTCGAAGGTATACGATAGCCTCGTGTCGGTAAATTTACTGGCACGTAAAAGTGCTCCTGCGGGGAAAATTCCCGCCACCTCTGCGTCTCTAAAAACCGTAAAAGCAGACCAATAACATTATTATTACGAAGTAGCTAAAGCCGTAGAAAAAAACATGCGTTGCATTCATTTTAAGGCTCTTGGAGAGGTAACTTCTTTCAATGCTTAAGAGAAGGAAGCCCTGAAATATCGTGCCAAGCGCACGGAGACAACTTTTCACTTCTGGAAAACCTACTTTTCAGTCCAGGTCGATCACATGGCACACCAAATACCGCCACTACACCACACTAGTATGTCCTGAAACCTTATATGCCACCGAGAGCTTGGCCCTCACTGAGCACGGGGAGATAAGGAGGATCCAAATCAGAGCAAGGAAATTCCTACGAAAGACCCTCTACTCACGTCAAAATTCTGAGGGCGATTATCACCCGAGGTCGAATGCAGTACAAGTAACCTCCAAATAGGAAAAGCTCTCACTTTCTATGCGGAATCACCTGTTTTACAGTAATCTCTCTCGAATGTATAAAAGCACATTATCACGCAAAATTCTCGACTTCTCATATCTGGAGATGCATCCTGAGTGACTGGTACAAGAAAGAAGAAATTCAGGTCTTGGGTACGCGACAATCTTCCGAAAAGAGTCGGAAGAACTGAAGCATAGTGGTCTGAAGAGCGAAGAACTTCATTCTCGAAGAGGTACTGTAAATGTAGAAAGTCTGACTAATGTTAACCGTGGTCCTAAGTGGCTGAAACGATATGAATAATAATAATAAGAAGAAGAAGAAGACCTTTTGGAGAATTTTGATGTGACGTACTTTAGACTGCCTGTATGTCAGTTTCGACTTTCCGTTTTACTCAATTATAACAGGAAACCGGAACTTAATCGGACGATAAACTGAAGGATGTTAAACTAATTTTGTACGATAAACAGCAACTATCACCCAATTTAGTTTTCATGCCGTCATCTTACTATTATAGTCCCGATGGACTTTCTTCGGCTCTTTAAAAATACGACCACCTCTGCGATGTCAGAATTCTGATCTGCAAGAGTTTTTTTGAAGTTTCACAATTCACGGAGGTGTCACACTTAAACACCCTTAAATGCCACAAACCTCAACCGCGATCAAATCCGCTATTTGGCGAACAGAAGGAAAATGGCTGGGCTAAGAGGGTTACTGCTGCCTGACATTTCAAACACGCAGCTTCGAAAAAGAGCCAAAGAAGACAGAAAGGGACAAAGCTCAGAGCAAATTGTTACTGGACTTCGAAGAATGATAAAAAAAGTGTCAAAGGATCTTGGTTCAAGAATTAAGAATGATCTCATCCAAAAATATATTTTTCGGTCACATTATGCCATCTTTTACAGCTTATATTACGAGGAAAAAACGAGGGTTATCGAGGAGTTTAACTCTAAAGGAAGTCATGGGTAAATGACATATGTAACGACCAACAAAAAGCTTTTCACCATGACAGTGGTAGGAGTACGAACAAGCAGAGTTTGCTCTCAAAAACAAAAAAGAACGCTGAAAGAATACAATTTTGATGTTCCTGCCACAATGCTCAGTGCGTCACCTGTGCTGCAAGTATAAGGTGAAAATGTATACAGCGTCTTGGGAATAAGCAGAACATCGTGGCTAAGGAATCTGAAGGACTGGAATGGAAAATGCACCTTCGAGGCGTTTCGAACACCAGTCTACATACACATGATTGCCAACATTCGCTAAGCGGACACTGGAGAATTATATATACATTTATTTGTTCACTTCAGGGACAAAGTCCTCTGAACTTAATAGTCCACAAATAAAGTGTGATATATTCTGCTACTATTACGTCTGATATGCTGTGCGTATATTTAGCGCTCTCCGACAAAGTATAACGGGAATAAATGTAAGGACCTTAAGTAACTCAACATTTTCTTCCCATAGTACGAGAATAAAGATGAGAAAAACACAACGTTCAGGATGGCTGCAATAAATGGTTGATCTGGATATCAGCCACTCGAATTTGGATTCTGAATTTCCCTATCGCACATGATGTAATGTGCACAGCTAAGAGGTATGCAAACTTCATATGAATCACGCCCTTATTGCCATCTCTCGTGACAGACATGATAAATGAGCAGCAGCTCTATTATAGCCCAAACGAAGACTAATTTAGCCAATTCATTAGGTGCTGTATTCGGCAACTTCATATTGGTACATGAAAGGAACACATTATGCTATTATTATTTGCTCACAAGGTCGTTGCTGCTTGATGTGAGGGGTTTGGAACTTAAATGTGTGTGTCATGTACAATGCTCACACGAATAAGCTACATTGGAGAGTTGAATGGCCAACCAGAAAAGCCCTGTTACATAAGAGGACCCATCAGTCGCGTAAAGTAAAAGATAGAGAGCAGAAAACTCTGATCAATATTCGCTAGTAAATTGAGCAAGTGATAACTGGAATGCATTATCTGCAGCAGTCTCAGAGTTTCCTCCCAAAAATGTAAGATACTTCAAGAATGGACTCCAATATCCTGTAAACTTCGAGTAAATTTTTATGTGATGTACTTGAATATTAAAACTAGTAGTGAGTCATCGTAATGCTCAATCTAATACACGTCGTAGCGTTAAGGCAGTTGAAATACTTAAGTCATCTGTGATTTTCTACGTGATGGTAGTGTATTTTCACTGTACCACTCAATACTGTATATCGCAGTGACAAGGCGATGGAAATGTTTAAGTTACGGTACCTGTGAATTTGTATGTGATTGCTCTGTATGATATATTACTTGTAAACGAATATTTTGTAAATTTTGGGTGAATTCAATGACTACGTTATAATTATGTTACGCTACATATACTTGAATAAATTATGTTATTTACCGCAAATTTCGTATCAACTGGGCGACTGCTTTTAGTTGTTATGTTACGCCACTCCAAAGACTTTAATATTACCACTCGTATGTCATATTTGTCAGCTTCTCCTTTTTAATGTACTTTTGAGTTCTTACGTTCTCGTGAAATTTCTTCTTTATGATTTTTACGCGTTATAATTTCTTGCTATAATCTGTTTTCATGCGATTGTTTGTTGTTATGGAATTCATGATTTTAATTTAATGTCATTATTCTATGGCAAGTAAGCAATATCATCGAGATATAACAATAATAGTCAGTTTGATATCATGTGTAGATGCAGTGTCGGTTCTACAATATTTGAGACTGTGACTAGGATTGGGTAAGAAGCAGTCGTGGTACCAACCCAGCATTCGTTTGCATCTGAAGAGGGCAAAACCACGGAAGGCCACACCTGTACGTATATAGGACTATACATATTTATGCTGATAAAATGGATATGAACAGCCTGAGATTGAATTCGCAAAAAACAGCTCAAAGGGCATGCGGAAGAGGAAAACCTCTAACAGCAACACACATTAAATGCAAGAATATGGAACTCGTCAGGGTTAGTTCCTATTTAATAACTCTGCGTGACCTTTCAAACAAAGGGACAAGCTTTCACCATGCATATAAGAGATAGAGCAACTTCAGCTGTTGGAGCAATACGAATGAAATTAAAGTGGTTCGCCCGCAATCTAAAGGCCTTATTCCACATCAAGATTTTTTCCATCATGACCTACGTCACCCCATCGAAGTTAACGTATGAGCTCACACTACAGCCGTTCTACATCGAAGATAGGCGTATGAGAACGCTACTGCCCTCCACAATACAGTACCAAGCTTTGCTTCAGGAACTACATGAAATAGAAACCACTTTTGCCTTTGCGAAAATCAAATTATCAGAAATATGTCTCTCAGTCGTGGCCATCCATCAACGGCTGCTAATTTCAGATGACCACCAGCCATAAGATATAGTCTGCACGGTTGTTAGGTAACACTGTCTTGGTCATCCAACCATACCTTAAGACGGTCCACACGCAATGACGCAAATATCTGCGCAAAGATTGTTGCAAACAAGACTGTACAAACCAAATGTGTCAGCATGGCACAGCACCAATTTTACCACTCAGTTTTGTGGAAATAATCATGGAACAAGTTTTACTCTGGACAATTTTCGCAGTTTGTTTTGCAAGAAAACGGGGAATTAAACTTCATTCATGGTGATTTATGAATCTCATAATTGATTCATACTAACTTTACAGAATAGAAATACGTAAATTAAAAGTCCACGTTAGTCAATACACAAACAAAATTAGTACATGTTTCGGCCCTTTTGGGCCTTCTTCAGTCTTTAAGAGAATGTAAAGTTTGTAGAAAAGAATTTGGAGAAAACATCACATTAAGGTTGATGACACACGGAGCGGTTTTTCTACTGTACTGTATCATGGGATGAAACAAACACAGCGGTGCTCGCCGATAAGCGGCAGATTTGCCGACTCGGCCTGTCGTTTGCTGGCGGTGCAGCGAGCGTTTTGAAGACTGTGCACGCTTTAGCGCCATAGATTGAATACATATATTAAACTCAATTCATGTGGTGTAATTGGTAAGTGCTATCAATTCATCCATTATTAGGTCGCTCCTTGCTATGTCAGTTTTGGCGCGGCACTGCAGCCATGTACGTTCTGTATTTTGGTCTGAAAATTGTAGTTTGTCTTTTCTCATCTAACGTCGCGCTCGCTCATGTGTTTTGTCAGTCTATAAAAAAATTATTGTTATTATTATTATTATTATTATTATTATTATTATTATTATTATTATAAAAGCGTACGAATGTGCATTACATAGATTATTGACCATTTTAGTCTTTGCTACAATCACATAGAGATTTGTCGTTGTTTTTACATCTTGTGATGTGATATATGTCACAGAACTGATCACACAACGAGCACTCACAGTTTTCATTTGGGTCGCGGTAAGATATATTTTTACATATTTTATGGTGGTACCCGTGCACTGCTAACTTTAGTATCAACTGTCTTGGCCTCTGGTTGGCGTTCGTCCAATTTCGATCAAACACAGAAGAAAACATTATACTAGCAGGAGAAATGAACTACAGACTAGACAAAACTGACTTGAAATGTACAGCTGTCCTCACATTCCTTGATGAAGAACATTTCAAATTACCGAGCGACCCAAAATGTAAAACTTATTTTGCCCACAATGACAGTAGCATCATCGACCTGGCATTCCATAACGGAGATGATATACAAATTCTAGAACAAAAGGGGTTATGGACTTCACCAATAACTCCAATGAAGAAACACATCCCCATACAGACCAAACTCTCACTCACGATTCCAAAGGAATTTCTAACAACAAACGTAAAAATCACCGTATCCAGAAAGATAAATTTGGCAGCACTAGAGAGAGAATTAGGAAAAGTAACTGAAACAGAAAAGGCAATCGAGGAGAGTTATTTAAATACAGCCCTAACAACAATCAACAATATGCTAAAAGCAAGCATAACCCACAAACCGAACACAAGGAAAGCTAAAACCGTGGTTCGACAAGGAGTGCTGTGCAGAAAGACAAATCACATTAAATGCACTGCATAAAGCCAAGGTGACATCAAAACCAGAAGACCTACGAGTATACCGCGAAAAACGGAGATATTACAAGAACCTATTAAAACAAAAACGTACTCAATACACACAGAAAGAAGGTGTAAAAAACGCTGAAGAAGCAATAAAGGACACATATAGCGCCATCAGACCCAGTAGATCAAGACCTAGCAACATGGAGATAGGAACTTGGGAAACGCACTTCACTCATATTCTTAACGATACAAGGAAACAAGCGGCGAATGAAATTGAATACAGCAACCAGCTTGAAGCAATATCTCCCATCACCAAAACAGAGGTATTAGACACTATCAAAGCTACAAAATGCAAAAAAGCCGCTGGACCGGATGAGTTTTATAATGAACACCTAAAAGAATCCACGCAGTACCTAGCAGAAGTATGGTACAAACTAACTGTTTAACAAATCCCTAGAATTAGGAAATATTCCCGATGAATGGAGAAAAATCAATAATTATAACCCTCTACAAAGGAAAGGTGAAACCAACGACCCAAACTAATACAGAGGAATCGCTCCGGAAAGCAAATCTTCAAGCTGTTAACAAGAATTCTAACCAACAAGATAGTTGAAGAAGTACCTAAACTCCAAAATGCCAGAGGAGCAATTTGAATTTAGAAGAGGAAGAGGAACCTTGCATGCAATTGAAAACCTACTTAATGACATAGAAGAAGCACAGCGGCTTCACAAAGGAAAATTTTATGCAGCCTTCATAGACTATACAAAAGCTTCGACATAACAGACAGGAAAAAACTAATGTCAAAACCCCCTTACAGTTATAATACGAAATATTCTGGCATACAACCAGATCACCACAGACGATCCGACCTGCAAAACAAAGGAAATAACCCAAACTAATGGAGTGCTGCAAGGCGACCCCCCAAAAAGGAAGAGCTCCAACACGCCTTCTCAGCACTGGCTGAATGGTCAGGAAATAACAGTCTGAAAATAAACTGGATAAAAACTCAACCGATTGTTTTTCGGAAAGGTGGGCGAAATGAAGCAAACGACAACGTGCAATATGAAGACTGCAAAGTGGAAATAGTAAATTCATTCAAATACCTGGGAATAACCTTACATACTACTGGGACGTTCAGGACTACACATAAAAGACTAAGCAGTTGCAGCCATGAAAGCCATGTACGACATCAACAATTTACAGCAGTTATCCTTAAAAACAGCTATGCGCCTATTCGACACAAAGATCCTACCAATACTCACCTATGGAATCCATTTGATATGGGAAAGACTAACAAAGAAAGACCTGGTCACCATTAAAGGAGTTAAAGCAAAATTCCTAAAAACCATTATGGGTATCTCAAAATACACGCATTCCCGCCTAACATACGAACTAGCACGGGAACCCTTCCTTATTGAAGAACTGAGGATAAAACTCCCATTGCCATCCACAAATAATGTAGAAGCACACCTAGCAGAGAGACGGAAGAAGAGAGAAGAAATTCCGCTAGAGTTCTACAGCACAGATGCCATAAAGAAAATCTTATATTATAATTTACATAACCACAGCAACTTATTTTTCAAAGATCTAGGTCACTCTAATTTTTCATTTTACAAGGCCGTTTCTTCTGGTCCTAACCTACAACATATGTACCGTTGTTGATAGCAAATAGCAACGAGTTCAGGCGAGGAGGCACCAACTACGTCATCTGGTGAGCCAGCTGATCACATTGATTGTAAACTCCGTGGGGAGACTTTTACCAGAAAGAGTATTAATATACATTTGAGCAGCCTTGAATCCAAACACACCCCTCAGGAAGAAGAAGAAGAAGAAGAAGAAGAAGAAGAAGAAGAAGAAGAAGAAGAAATACACTTGACCAGGAGTCATGCAACATCCCAAACGCCTAAACAGTGTGAAGAACCTAATAGGGCGATTCCCTCTCTTAAACGTCCCCACTGTGAAAAAATCTGTCAGTCTGCACATGGTGTAAACATACACATTAGTGGAGCTCACCCAAAAGTTCATCGAGCAAAAATTGTAAACCGTCACCAACAGAACACTCCTGCCATTTCACTTCTCCCAGATCAGTTTTCTTCAACGACTCAAAAGTTACTGCTCCAGTTCATTCTAATCAAAACAAACAAACAACAACTCTCTGCATTTAAGGTAAAATTTCAATCTCAACGATAATAAATTTAATATCTTAGTAGAGGAATTTCTTAAATCCTTGCTACTGCAGTTGATATGGTACCTGGTCCGAGGCATCCCGCTAGGAAATACTATATAGCACGAAAGTTTAAGCATGATATTCATGCATCCCATTACTATAAAAAAAAAATAAAATAAAAAAACAGGTACCTAATCCGGAAAGAGTAATTAAGAGAACATGGGAACAAAACTGGTATAAATACTTTTGTTTCCTTAACTCAATATCAAGATTACAATCCATAGCAATAAGTAATGACTGGAACAGAAAAGCCAAACCATGGTTCGATTCGGCATTTTTTTTTTTCTGGGTAGAAAAGAAACGATATTGGCCTTGCATAATGCAAGAAAGCCTAGTTCTGAGGCAGACTTATCAAAGTAAGCTGATAAAAGGAAACTATATAAGGCCATCATAAAGGAAGCCAAGACTAAATTCTTCCTGCAAAAAGAAAGGAAAATGGTAGAAATGGCAACAAAAAAAGATCCATTTTCAATATTTAAAAAAAGATCACCGAAGTTCCCTAGAGATATCGGTATGGATACGTGGGAAACACATTTTTCCACAGTATTAAAAGACACTAGGCCAGAGATTATAGTCAAACAAGCCCCTGTAGAACTTAAACTATTCACCGAGGAGGAAGTAGAAACCGTAATACTTCAAAGTAAGGACAGAAAAGTCGGCGGACCCGATGAGATCCTTAATGAACATCTTAAAGCTAGTTGGCCTGTACTCAAAGAAGTTATAACATGCCTGCTAAACCAATGCCCCATTCAAGGAACCATACCAGATAAACTATCATATAAAGGAAAAGGAAATTCAAGTAACCCAAATTCCTATCGTGATACAGCCCTTGAATGTATATTACTTAAAATCCTGTGAAACGATTAATGCTAATTGCAGATCTAATTATTCCGGAGGAACAATTTGGTTTTCGTGTAAAGATCTACACTACAAGCAGTAAGATGTTTACATGACGAGGTTAGAGAAACGTTAAGGCATCCACGAGGAAAGCTCTTTGCTCTATTTATAGACGTTTCTAAAGCATTCGACTCCATAAATAGGACTATGTTGCTGGTAAAACTTCAAGAAGTTGGGATACCGTCCTACATCACTCGACTGCTTAGAAACATTCTATCAGAAAACTATCTAGTCATAAACGATAACATCACGACCTCTATTCCTTTACTACAAACAGTTGGAGTGCTTCAGGGTGATACACAGAGCCCCCTATTATTAAATACTGCGGCTTATGATGTGGTAACAGCCACGAGAACTGAACACGTAACAACGTACATATATGCAGATGATATGACCCTGGTTTCGAGAAGCCGAGAAAGACTTTAGGAATCCTTCAATAAACTGATAGACTGGACAGAGAAAAATGATCTTTTGATCAATGACAAGAAAACTGTGACCATTGTGTTTAGGAGAGGTGGAAGACAATCCAGAGACGATGTTATCTACTTGAAGGGAAGAAAGCTGGAATCAATAAATCAATTTAAATATTTGGGCGTCACACTTCAAACCCGTGGGGAGTGTTTTGGAGTGCACATGAGGGAGAGGATCACAGCGGCAAATATAGCAATAAATGACATCCCTCGCCCAAGACCGTAATCTGTAGAGTCTGCGATCAAGTTATTCAAACTCAAGATAATTCCAATAGTTACTTCTGGTTTCGAACTCACGTGGGAATTCTTAACCAAGAACGACCTAATAAAGCTGGAACAAGTAAAATCCCTCTACTTAAAGAGAGTCATGTGTGTCTCAAAATATTCCCGGGCAAGATTGGCATATTTTGGTATATGAGATGACAAGGGAACCTTTCTTCATCGAGGATTTGAGATTTCAAATGATGCTGCCGTGTTCACAGCAAAGCATCGCATTATTACAGACTCTATATGAAAAGAAGAGAAATATTCCTATCTAATGAATGGAAAAGCACTAACTATGAATTGAGGCATGCGATGACCCGTTTTGCGATACATGGATTTCACTTCAAGGTGTATACAAATATAAAATTCCATGACCCAACCTCGGATTTCAAGTGTAAATGGTGTAGGGGACAGTGTGACAGATATCACGGTCTAGTATGTAATAAAAGGACTATCTCAATAAGGCAACTTTGTAGCGAGTAATTGTAGAATTGCATTAATATGTATCATGCACATTGTGCGCTTTCTATTTAATAAATAAATATTACAATCAACGTCGTAAAGCAATTCGCTCTCTGCTGAGATCTCATCTCATGACATTTTCTGCACTACTGACTTTAATAATGAATTACACAATGTTCTAGTATTTTCTCTGTGGCCAATATTTCTGAGCGTGATTCCTATACTTCTAAAGTAAATGATGAGGAAAAACTGTTTATAAATGACACGTTTGACTGCAGGATTAGTAAAGAAGAGGTGGCCAAAGCAGTACACAAAATCGCAGTAGACGCAGCACCTGGACCAGACCATGTAGCCTATTAGCGCGTGCGATCAAGGACGATATACAGCTTATGCCATCATAGCTAGTATTGCTTCCAGAATGCTCAGTACCGGGAAAGTCCTGATTGTTTCAAAAAAGCTCGAACTATTCTTATATTCAAACAAGGTAATCCGACACAAGTTGGAAATTGGTGCCTAATTTCAATCTATTCCGTTGTTCGCCGTGTCACTGAGAATATATTTGATTCTCGTATTAGGTTTTATATTGTCTAATCAACATCAGAGAGGTTTCACATCATCGCCCGGCACACATATTAACACCTCTATTCTTTCTGAAGTGAAATAAAAAAGGAAGAACGCCTGCGTTATCCTATTAGACACCACACAAGCGTTTGACAACAATGGACAAAATCACCTTCGGAAAACACCATATTCTCATGAAATACCGTCGAAACTTGCCAATTGTCAAATGGCTTTGCAGGAAGCAAATTAAACACATTCAAACTGCCAGTGGAAGATCTAAACAAATTCACAGCAGAGCATCACTAGACTCATTTAGAGGAGTAGCACTAGAAAATGCATCCTTTAAAGTTTTCACGAAGATACTAAATGAAAGATTACTAGAAGCCTTCAGTGGGTACATTCCAGAAAATCAATTCGGTTTTAGGAAAGGCAGGAGCACGGTCCAGGTAGTGAAATAACTAATAAATCAGGTAGAAGAAGCCTTAAGACACAAAGGAGGGAAATATCACGCGGTATTTGTTGATTTCAAGAAGGCATTCGACTCAATCGACAGGCGAAAGCTAATCGAGAAAATGAAATTGACAATCGGCGAGAGAGATCCACTAGTGAGAATAGTTGAAGCATGTCTACAGAGGAACATAATCCGAATAAACAACAACGTAGAAATTTCTGAAGCCATAATACAGATGAACGGAGTTATGCAAGGGGATCCCATGAGTCCCACACTTTTCAACATTTACACAGCAGATGTGAACCGCATAGTAGAGGAAGGATCCAAAGCAGAGCTGATCCTATACGCAGATGACATGCTGAACGGAGCGAAAGAAAAGGAGGAGGTGCAAAGGGTAGTCCACAGACTAGAGACCTGGGCGGAGGAAAACAGCCTACAGATAAATGAAGAAAATACAGTACAAATGACCTTCAGAAAAGGTGGGAAATCAACGCCCAAAGACAACATAACATTACACCAAAAGCCACTACAAAAGGTACGAAATTACAAATATTTGGGAATAACACTACAGACAACGGCGGCGTCCTTTGGTATACATATTCAAGAAAGAACGGCAGCAGCAATCAAAGCCTCATACAGCATCCAAAACATTTCAAACCTATCAATCAGCACGGCGATGAGACTTTTCAAGACGACAGTAGCGCCAGTGATAACATATGGAATTGAGATCGTGTGGGAAAAGCTGAAGATCAGAGACCTGATGAGAATAGAAAGAATAAAAGCAATATTCATGAAGAGGATTACCCGAGTTGGAAAGACAGCGCCATCCCGGATGGTATACGAAATGATGCGGGAGACGTATTTCATAGAAGACATACGATCACAATTCTACCTACAATCAACGGAAGCAAGCAGGGCACTATAGTAAACATCATGGAAAGGAAGAAAAGTGAAATTGACCTAGACTTCTACACCTCACCAGCGATGACGGACGACAGATGGACTAGAGAGTGCAACACACAGCGCCACGTGATAACACGACTCTCCATACATGGGTTTCACCACAAGATATGCGTAAACCAGAAGTTCCATGAGCCAGACGAAGATTGTAAGTGCACTTTGTGTGGGCAGAAGTGTAGTAGATACCACATCATAACATGCACGAAAAGAACCAGGACAATTACAGACTATAGCAAAGACTGAAATGTGAAATTTATTTAATGCTCGAACTTGAGTGTACATTTCTCTATTAAATTAATTAAATTAATAAAGGAAAAGGTGTGGCGCTATTTGATCAGTATAAGGCTGCAAATAACTGAGTTAGAAATTATAAATCATACTGGGCTATCAGTCACTGAATGGCGTGAGGGAATAAAAATGACTGCTAATGTGTGCGCTGTTCGATCTCTTCCTGGTAGGTCGCATAACGGAAACCTCTGTAAACATTGCCGAGGAGAGATAGAAACACTTCCTCTTGTTTTGGGATCTTGCCCTCATGGAGAGATGCTGCAGAACGCCACGCATAACAATATTCGGTCCTTGATAGCAAATTCCCTCAGAAAGAAAAATTACAGGGTCGCCGAAGAGGTATCCGGACTTCCCGATAACGGTAGCAGTATTATCATAGCCTACAAGGAATCAGAAGGTGTGGGATATATAATGCACCTCACAGTTCGTTTTGAAATCTCCACAAACCAGCCAGAAGACGTTGATAGGGAAAATAAGCTTATTTATGAACCGACCACAATTTATTAGATAAATAAATTTGGATTGAAGGACATCAAAAGTGATAGAATTAACGATAGGAGCTCGAGGTACTATTCCTCGAATCGTTGTAAATTTTTGGAAGCAATTTAATTTAGAAATTATGGAACTACAAACTATGCCTTGTTAGGTTTACGAGGTTCAATTTCATTACTAAGAAATCATTGCTACGTGCTATAACTCTTATATAGTTCAAAAACATTATGAGAATAGTGTAATCAACAACTTCATTGTAAATCAAAATTGTAACTTCATTTTGTTCGTTATGCTTTGTCCACTGTAGCAACCTTCGACTGAGGGAAGTTTTGTAAATAAAATCGTAAGAAACAAAACATAACCAAAAACATAAATAAGAATATATAAAAATTACTTTTTCTTGAAGTCTTGTAGAAATATCAATTGTATCAGAATATCGTATTGCAGAAAAGTAACGAAGGTGGAGATTAGAAAAATGAAAAGAGGTATGTAGTCAATACAGAAGAAAAAGATACGTAGCATAAAACATGAAACTCAAGACTGCCAAAAGCACGTCATCTGCTGATCACGGTAAGGGAGGGGGAAGAAGAAATCGTGGGAGGGAAAACTTATACGAAACGACGGGAAGAGTTGTGACTATGTTTTATCAAGAATGATTAATAAAATGGGTCGAACAGAACGTTAGTTTGTTCGGTAATTTCATTTAAACTGAAAATGGGGTTAAACCTTTCATCTATATGGATGAAAATGTTTTCATATGTGTAAAGTAACTTGTCCCTATTTTGTCTATGGAAAATATTATTTTCAGGATATCCCATGTTTCTTCCGCAGAGCCCATATCATTGGTGGAAATATTTTGTAATATTTGCCGGATTGTTACCAAAGCTATCAACGGAATCTGTATTAATATGGCGCTGTGCCTATTTCTTCACTACTCTTACTTCAAGGCGTAAATGAATGAATGAAGAGGAGCCCATGATCAGATCCACAATAAACTCCAGGATTTCCATCGTCTTTTCAGTAATGTATATAGTCTATCTGGTTTCGAACGCGATCACCACGTGTATAGACGTTTGGGATGATGTTGGAACAGACTGCTGGCTACAACCAACACAACTGTAATAGACGTCCACTTATTTAATTTCTTATACCTAGCTCGTGACGACCTATGTATGGCCTGAGATCTTTATTTATCATTAGTGGTGTCACAATCTTGGCATCGAAATATCCTTGGACTGTTACGCTTTCCCTTCCTGATATGTTCTTATGATTTTTCCAATTGTCCATAAAATACTTCAATTTCTTCATCAGATGCTTCAGAAATAGGCATATAGACTTGCACTATACTTATTTTCCCAAGGCGTTGAATTGAGTTTGAAATAGTCCGGTCACTAATCGGGATATTGTTTGTACCACCTAATGAGAAATCTAGAAGAAACATATCAGGGAAGTATTTGCATTTAATTGAGAAGTTTGTCAACAATATTGTGCTGAATACGTCATATGAAAAGTCAATTTGGCGTTAAGGCTTAATACGCTCATCGTAGCCAGATTTTCAGTATAAGCCAAGTAACTGAGAATGAGAAAGTAATTTACTAAGTTCGCTGCAAGTCTTTTCTCATTTGCCAGAATAACAAATCAACAAAAATCTTCTCCTTTTTCTAAATGCAGGTCACCCTTTTCAACGACTTTCGCACTCCAATTTGTTGACAATGTCAATCCTTGATTTGGAGGCGTTTACGGTATCTTCAACACTGAAAAAGGTTAAGACATCTGATTTCCCTTTTTTCGCGTTGGACGTTATGACCATCTGCATCAGTCTGTCCTCAAATCACTCTCGTGGAATCAGAGATACCTTAAGCGATGTGGTGAAAACTGGAAGCTCAAATTCTTCACTTTTTTGTGTCACCTTCTTTATCACATTATTATGTTTACGAACAAGGCGCCGAAAAGCCATAATGCAACAACTCAGCTGACACACGACTCACCAAAGATAGTCTTTCCCAGGAAATAGTTAAAGGCTCTCTCTTCTCCACAGATCAGTAACTGATACATTTTTAAACGATGTGCTGCAAAGGTATCCACTTCTTCAAATATTATTATTATTTTAGAATTTGCTTTACGTCACACCGACACACAGCTCCTATGGCGACGATGGGATAGGCAAGGGCTAGGAGTGGGAAGAAAGCAGCCATGGCTTTAATTAAGGTACAACACTGAAAACAGAGTGGGGTTCGAACCCACTATCTCCCGAATGCAAGCTCATAGCTGCGCACCCCTAACTGCACGGCCAACTCGTTCGGTAAAAGGACTAGCTCGAGACCCCATACACATTCCCGTGATTGTTTCTTTGTACAATTACATTATATTGTCGCACTGAAGTTAGTTTATTCAAATACAGAAAATTTAACAGTCTCGTTTTTGGCACGTACCTTTAAAACACGACAAAAAGATCAACATTTCTTCAAGAATCTGCTGAAAACAAGAAATAACTACATTATTTTGTTTAAACAAATTGTGACCCATAAGTTTTGAATATCACTAAAATGCCACTGGATAGTCATTAAAACGTTTTAAGCACTTAAATTATTATAAGGCGAGATCAAAAAGTTTCCGTTTGAGGGCGTTGCTGCAGCGTACATGCAACGTAGCGCGACTCCGATGCGGGTATTTAAGCATGGGCATGTAGGCAAAGGTAAGGTTAATAGGAGGGCAAAGGGATTAGTATGGCAGTCGTGTCGTGGCGAGGTGCGTGCGTTAAATGCGGCCACGTGAACTATCGCGACGTTACTACAAAATGCGTCCAATCAGGACCAACGTACCGTTATTCTGTTCTTGGCTGCCGAAGGGCAAACGCCGGTGGACATCCATCAGAGAATGAAAACTGTGTATAGGGCAGCATGTTTGTCGAAAACCACCGTTGTGGAATGGTACACCAAGTTCCGTGCGCGTCGCGTTTCGACACAAGACGCCGGTCGATCTGGGAGGCCAGCCTCACCCATTACGGACAACAAGCGGACGGTAGTTGAGGCGATTAGGGCGGACCGGCGCATAACCTGATCTCTCCCCACGCGATTATCGCGCCTTCGTACCCCTCAAGAAAAACCTTGAAGGGTCGACACTTTCTGTCGGACGAGAATGTTCAGCAGGCGGTTACAGACTTCTTCCAGCAGGACACGGTGTTTTACCACACGGGGATCTTCAACCTGGTGCCTCGGTGGGATGAGTGGCTCAATGTTCGCGGCGAATCTGCCTGATTGCCATCCCAATTCAGGACTGTACGGCCATCGAACGGAAACTTTTTGATCGCCCCTCGTATACTAAAAGAGAAAAAAAACTTGATTGCTACATACATGTTCAAAGGAATTTCACCAGTATGAGTATCACGGATGGTAACATACTGACTACTTTTGCCTGAATATAATTACCGCTTGAAGAGGTATAACTTAGAAATTTATAAGACAAAGACAAAGTCACCTCCGTACAGGCCATGAAGGCCCTTGGAGGAGTGGAAGGTAAAGGCTTCCACCATTGTTAACCGCCGCACGTGATGGGGTACAGTGGTCAGCTATACGCCCGGCCGCCTTTGCCCCCAGGAATTAACCTGGTACTCATTTTTGGTGTAGGCTGAGTGAACCTCAGGGCCATATGCACCTCCGGAAGTGGAAATCTCGTTTCTTAAATTTTACGACTTCCTGACGGGGATTCGAACCCACGTCCTTCCGGGCGAACCGAGCACGCCTTTACCGCCTTGGCCAGGCAGCCCCTTAGAAATTTCTAAGATTCTGAAAATTTAGTCAGATTCTTAAATCGGCTTGATGACGGTCAGGGGGAAAGAACATCTTTATTTACTTCCCATGTAGGTCGTTGCATAGAAGACGTAAAGAGTACTCATCCTGTACACCACTATTTTGAGTGGAGGTAGGTCAGTTGAGTCGTAAATTTAACTACTTTATGTACTTACGACTGAAGCATCCTTTTTGTACTATACCTAAAATGGTGTATAAATGGAAGAGTTGAACTGCTCTAAGTGCTTCTGAACGTGTCGATTCTATTAACCTGTACTCATGAGTGTATGCAGGAATGAGAAGGAAGCAATGTGGCAGTGAACATGTTATCCTAGCTTACATGAAGTCGATTTCAAGGAAGACCAAAGGTGTGATACGCAAGATTCAGGCACGTCGCCAGGAGGTGGGGGTCGAAAGTGTCCAGATCAACCCCTAAATTTCCCCGAAAGTCCCAGGAAATGCGTGCAAAATTAAAATTTTTGGAATAACGGAGTCATTGAATCCGTGCTTATTTACTTTTCATAACTCCACAAATATAAAAATTCCTAATGATATACATAATTATTTGCTATGCCCATATGTGTTTTTTTTTACATAAAACACCTAGGTGAGCAATAATTTTAAAAATCCAATTTGGTTCTCAAATGGACCGAAACTAGGATAGTCGTACTTAACTGCTAGAAACAAGCTAACGAATAATACTCTATTTTGGATCCCATTCAAATAGATTTCCTGGCTACAAGTCTGTCCTGAAACATTAGCACATCGGATTACCCCTACTGAAACATTAACAGGTTGGCTGAAATCAGTCCCAAAGTTCAAGTCATTTGTCCTACCTGGAAAAGCTCCTCCTGAAATCTGCAAAAAATCTGCAAGCAGAATACATGGACTGAGAGTCAACAGACTGTCATCCCCTTGCTGGTATTATCCTCAAAATCAGTACTGTAGTAGTACTCTCATGTTTTCAAAAGCTCTGATTTTAAGCATCAAAGTGGAAACAAATACTTCATAGTTTGAGAGGTATCATAGTCAAAAATATTCTAAATTCATACAGCAACTTTACTGTTTATTGATCTATGGTCATCACTGAACTGTCTTTGTGTTGAAGGTTGGTGATCTGAGGTTAAGCTCTGAAACAAAAAGATACACTGACTGGCTGCAGCAAAGTTAGAAGTCAAACTCATTATGATTCATAAAAGTAAATGCAAAAGCAATATGCTTTTATACCTCTTTATTGATCAGAAGTAGTACTGACAGAATGAAAAAAAATTCACAAATAGTCCTTAAAATATTTTAAATTATTATTTATATTCGTTATCCGTTTGCCATACAGGAATCAGAAATACAAAGAACATACAGTACACAAAAATCAAACATCAGACAATGCATCAAAGATTTCTTTTGTTTAATTTGCACTAATTTTTGATTTTAAATTTTCAGATCCTTAACCACTGGAACATTAATTTAAACAGATTTTGAACTGAAGGGACACGAATTTTCTTTTCAGAAATCTTGCATGTAATGACCGGAACTCACTGCAGCTGTAGTGGTGATAGTCTAGTGGTGATACCGAGCTACCACACCTACAATGATAGATTCATATGAACTTTTAATTAAACGTGTCTACCAGAAGCAACCTAATATACAATCTAAAGTACTGTAAGTATCCCAAGAATCCCAAAGGAACACAGTTATGAACAGTGTTCTGCTCAGTACCCTAATCATAAAAGGTTGAAAAAATTAGAAGTCGAGGATCTTCTACAGTCGACCACTGTGAGCTCTTGTAGGGGTGACTTTTCTGCCCAACTGTGAACATATTCTGAATGTAAGCAGTACATGTAAGACAGATATGAAGGAGGACTCTGATTCTAGAAGATTTAGCCGTTATGACAGAAAATTTATAAGAGTCTGATGATGTACAAATCGTCAAGTCCTCATGCAGAGTACAGTTGATTTGCCGGGAAGTGTGGGTTTGGTCTTACCAGAAAAATTACTATTCTCCAAATAAGCACTCAATAAACTGAGTAACCAATTCCTGCTACAGATAATTTTCTATCAGTGCCTTGGGGTTAACCATATCATATGCTGCCATAAGATCAATGAAAGCCACACCAATGTGTTATTGCTTATATCCATATTATATACTGTATATATACTGCATACATTCAAAATATGTTCACAGCATGATCTAGTTGGACAACAACCTGATTTCTCCTTAACCCATTCAGACTGTGTCAACTACACAGATATGCCAAAAACCAGGGAATAGGGGTCTAGTATCGTGCCGCTCCCCCCCCCCCCCCCCCTAGCAACTTGTCACGACCGCTTCCACAAGTGGAAGAAACATCTGTGGAGAGATTCTAACCCATACAGTTTGGGTAGCTATACACAGCTTTCTGCTATTTATAGGTGCAGGATATAACCACCACATCCCACAAATGCTCAACAGGGTTCATATCAGGTGAACAAGGTGGCTACAGCAGTAGTTGAAACTTTCCAGAGTGTTCTTCAAACCAATTCTGGAAAACTTGGGCCCAATGACATGGTGCATTAACCTGCTAGAATATCCCATCGTCTCAGAGGTACGTGGAGTCCATCATCAAGGGCTGCAAGTGGTCTCCAAGCGGTTCAGTGTAGCAGTCATTGGTCAAAGACCTGTTCTGATGGATCAGCGGATTCAGCCCACGACACGTGAATACACCATTATAGAACTACCACCAGCCTGTATGGTGATGCGTTGACAACTGAGGTCTACGGCTTCATGGGGCCTGTGCCATATCCAAACCCTCCCATCAGTTCAAAACAACCGGTACAGTGACTCATTGGACCAAGCTGCATGTTGCCAGTCCTCCAGGGTCCAATTAGCAACATCATGAGCCCACGTGAGACACTGTACTCAGTGCCGTGCTGCGAACAAGGAGGGGGTGGTGGTGATGATGATGATGATGCTTGTTGTTTAAAGGAGCCTAACATCTAGGTCAACGGCCCCTAATGGGACGAAATGAGACGAAATGGAATGACAAATTAAAAGTCCAAAATCCTCCACTGACCAGAATGCAAAACGCGAGGACGAAGAATGAATGGATGGATATGAATTTAAAACAATCAGTGGATCCGACGCACAATGCCGCACATTCACAGAAACTGACGTAAAACAATAGTATTACTGACCAAATGACTGCTTCTATACACAATACTGAATCGATGATACTCGTAGGCTAAAGGGATCGAAAATAAAAGTCATCGGCCCCTCATAATGGTACTTATCGCTAGGAAAGTACAACCATGGTATTTGTCATGTTGCGGTACTAATCAAAAGTAATGTAGACTCGCGGTATTCCACACATGATAGCACTACTCACAGGTAATGAAATTCGCACATGTAATACAGACCATGGTCTTTCGCACATTGAGGCGCCCTTTACAGGCAACCCAAACCTATGGTGTCCATCGCATACGTGTACTAACCGCAGGGACTCGCGCTATCTCGTGGTGTTCCTCATACAGTGGCTACTAATCATACGCAAGCCAGAACCATGGTGACGCTCCTAAAACGGTAGTAAACACAGGTACTGTAAAAGCCGGCAACGCACTCTGTTATTACTAATCACAAAACTATTTTGTATCTAACATAGTGGTACTACGCGCAAGTAAAAGCGACCCACGGTGTTCCGCGCGTGGTGGTACTAATCACAAGTAGTTTCATCGTTCTAATACGATCATCTCTTGGTCGCCCCTTACGACAGGCAGGGGATACCGTGGGTGTATTCTTCGTCTGCGTCCCCCACCCGCAGGGAGTTGTGTGTTTGGTCCGCGAGAGGTATTTTATTTCCCTAAAGACCCCCCTATCCGCCACCTGGGACACGCCACGTGGGAGTATCACCTCTCCCCCTGCTACGCCAGCGTAGTAGGTTTGGGGATGTGAACACTGGTAGGTTTTCTGGGCCCATATCCCACTGATAATGATGAACTCTGCACTGACCTGCTGGACATGTGTCTGGTAACTCCTGCATTGAATGTGGATGTGATATGAACCACTGTGGGTTGTCTTATCATGGACAATTCTAGCCAGACGCCACTAAGTGCGATTATGAAGTATTCGTTGTTGATCACTGCAGTGTTCACTGTGCGTGATAACATCTTCCATGAAATATTCCCGACACACACATGACACAGTGGACTGAGGAATGTAAGGGGGTGTTGGTGATTATTGTTTTAAGAGGAAGTACAACTAGGCAACCATCATTTATATAATACTAATCAGAGAAAAAATGAAAGGGATCAGACACTTCGAAAAATGAAGCTATCAGCCAAAGAAGAAGAGGGCCACGAAGGGCGTGAAAATGAAAACTCCTTAGGCCTAGGAAACCTAATACTGTCTGGGTCGGAAAAGAACAAGAGCTGATCAAGGGAGGTCGGACAGGATAGATGAAAGTGAGGAACCTGACACAAGTGGAAGCAATGCCAGGACTCAGCTAAGGGTCACGTGGTCGTAAACCTATGCTCCGAAGTTCTGAGCCCGTGGGGTCTCTTTTGGTCGCCTCTTACGACAGACAGGGGATACCTTGGATTTTACCGCCCCCATTCATAGGGAGATGAGGAATGTTAAATGGTCACACAACTTCGGCAATGGAATGTTCCATTCATCTGTTCCCAATACAACCACCACATCCCATAAATGCTCGACAGGGTTCATAGCAGGTGAACAAGGTGGCTACAGCAGTAGTTGAAACTCTCCAGAATGAATTCAAGTCGCCTTGCCACAACCAGCACAGACTATGTTTGTATACTCCCGAGATGTCAAATTATAATTGATACAGGTCTGAGCATTTCTATGTCATGGTACGGTGGAACCACCTTTAAATACTGCTATCCCATGATTTTTGGCATGTCAGTGTGTAATGTACACGGGCTTTTGTGTTTCCTTTCTATTACTTCACTTTAGTTACAAATATTTTGAAAAGGCTGGCACTTATTCATGGACTTATCTACTTCTACACTTGGTACCATCATTCCGAGGATTGGGAAGTAAAGGATTAAAAGTAATAAAAATTACTTTTAACCTCATGAATATTTTAAGTAATTTATCAAATATTACAATAATTTACAAAATATAATTTTTACTTGTAATTTCTTGAAGTAAAATTGTAATCATTACATTCTAGTAATCAATATACATCGCATGGAAGCAGAAACAGAAAGAAATTAAGTGATTCTGAAGATAAATGTTCAGTTACATACTGCAACAGAACCAGTAGCTTCACCAGTGTTGGATGAGGCGCTTTCTTAGCTTTCCAGTACTTCCAATGACATGGAATTTATCCCACAATATTCATCTCCACTAGGGATGTTCTTAAAATTAAACAAAAATACTCCTTCAAATGCTCCTCAGGAGCAAATTCAAAAATGTACTTTCCTCCTCCTCCCCCGCCCCGCCCCAAAGGGAATAGAGGGTTAGAAAATTTTAAGAAACAATTATTTTGTAAAATAAATGGTAAATTATTTCAAATGCTAAGTCACTAACTAAAATAAAAATTAAAGAAAAAATAATTTTCGATGTTCCAAAGGATCATGTTCAGTTTCAGTGATGATAGCCACTACATGAGTCTATAAAACACACAAATTATCTTCTCTCCTTGCAAACTTTGGTATCATTCCAGCCCCATGAAAGAAAGAAAGAAAGAAAGAAAGAAAGAAAGAAAGAAAGAAAGAAAGATCAGTAATTTCCTTAAGATTGGCATTCTGTGATGTAATTGTGCTGATTACTTGTTGAAAAAGCAATTGTAATTGAATACAATATTTCACAGGTAACTGTAACTCAGCCAAATTACTTTTTCCTTGTAATTTTCCCATCAATGATTGTTCATACATCAGGAGCTGGTTACAGTAAAAATACCGGTACAAATGAAAATGAGATGACAAGTATGGCTGGAGATGCATGAGGAAAGACACTCCCATGTTGATTTTACAAGTAAATAAATGTTATTTAATGTTAGAGAACACCTAATTATCTTGGATATAATTTGTACTGAGTACATACAACTTACAATCATGAGTTGCAGTCAATGACCCTTCTCAATATAGAGGGTGTTTCTAAATTCCCATTACAGACTTTGAGGACTTGCTGTGAGGACCAGGATGGTTAAGTTTGTCACAGGAACTTGTGTCCGGAAGCGTACCGTCTTCCCTCTATCCGCAAAAAAACCACCACGACACACGTTTACAGCTCCTGCATTTTTGGCGCTCTGTCCAAATCCTAATGCTTGTCGTCTGGGTCCAATTACATGGTGGACTCGATGTGACGACCACCGACGTCAACACAGACACGGTACCTACGTATCATGTTCTCGTACACACGGTCACCAATCCCTGGTTGCGCAATATCTGCCGCAGCCATAACCTGCGCCAGTAGGTCTCTGTAAATCAAGTTTTCACGTGACCCCACAAGTAGTAGTCTAGCGGTATCAAGTCGGGTGAACGTGCAGGCCAAGCAATTGGGCCACCATGACCTATCCACAGTTGCGCAAATCTTTGGTGCAGATGAACTACTGTACGTACAGCTCACTGCTGAGTACATAGCAAAGAATTATTACTGTACTGTAGTATGAACGATTGCCTGCTGCCATTTCTTGATGGATACAGTACTTTTGTATCCATCTCTTAGCACAGGCCAGAGTAAAGTGTAGCTTCCACCGAAGTCCCAGTCTCATCCATGGCTGTGACAATATGGAAGCTGCTGGGGTATGGGTGGTGCTGAGTAATGACATTCAGAGCACGTCTAGTGCATCTGAGTGTTATGAAAGGTGTTGCTCAGAGGGTCAGTCGTGCTGCAGTAGCACTTTCTGACCCAGTGAGGAAAGCAATGGCAAACTACCTCACTCCTCGTCTTGCCTAGTACGCCTCATTTTGGTGCTGCCATTGGTTTTTGCGGTTTCCTTATAACTTCATAACTTTTGGTGGTGCTAAATGAGGATCCAACCAGCCTCTGGGCTGATGACCTAACAGACAGACAGACAGTATGAACGAAGATCACAAACAACAGCAAGTACAACACGTTCCGTGTAGATCACACACTCAACTCAATGGCGTGGAATGTCAGCAAACCTGTAGGAGTATGAGACTACACGTGATCGTTCACTGACGTACATATTCTAGTCAGTGGCGCGTACAATGCAGGATATTTGAACATGTGCTGTGTGGGGTTTTTACGGGACACAAGTTCGTATGCTAAACTTAACCATCTTGGTCTCCACTGCAAGCCCTTAAAGTCTGTAATGGGAATATAGAAACACCCTGTATGTGAACATGGATATCATAAATTTAAATAAAATTTAAAAAATACATTTTTAGCACAGATGGTATGCGTATTAAATCCTCTCAGAAAGAGAAATTTCTAGGCATAGTAGCACAGTGGCATCATCACTGGTTTCTAACCAAGGCTACCACGGTTCAAATCCTGGCTAATGCATGTAAAATTTATTAAATGAAGTCTGTTTTGAATTCCATATGAAACTGGAGATCCTGTTCTTATGATCAACAACTTTAAAGCTATACCCCTCATTAAAATAATTACTCCACATGCATAGAAAAATTCAGCCACAAAAGGCTTAATGATTAATGTACGTATCCTCATACAATTAATTCAATTAATTTTTCAATTATTTCACCACCCTTCATTGGATTTTCCGAGAATACGTGTTTCTTTACTTTTAAAGTAGATTCCAAATACCAAATTTCACGTCTGTAACATCTTCAGTTTTTGAGATATCAGTATCAAAATCAAAAGAATACATCCTCATTTTCAGTCACTTTTACACCCCCCCCCCCAAATGGCTTCGCCGAAAACAAAAAGTACACTTTTCTTTATTTTTATTGGATATTCAAAATACCAATTTTTACATCTGTACACTTTTGAAGTTTTGAGATATAGATACACTCATTTAAAAATTCCACCCATTATCTGGCTTCTTCAAAAAACAAAATACTGGTTTCTTTATTTTTAAAAATCTCAAATACCAACTTTTAGGTCTGTAATATCTTCAGTTCCTGAAATATAAGTAGCCTCATTAAGGGCACTCAACCATTTTACACCCTTTTTCATCCCTCCTATTGGGATTTTCCAAAAGCCAAAAATTACATGTTTCTTTATTTTTAAAGGAGATTATAAATACCAATTTTTACATCTGTAAACATTTAAAGTTTTGGGATATAGATAGGCTACACACTTTTTAAAAATTCACTCCCCTTTTCACCCCCCCCCCCCCATTGATTGGATTTTCTAAAAACAAAAAACAATATGTGTTTCTTTATTTTTAAAGATGATCCCAAATACAAATTTTCAGGTCTGTGATGTCTTCAGTTTCTGAGATATAAGTATCCTCATTATAGGCATTCAACCCGTTTTTCACCCCTCCTATTGGGATTTTCCGAAAACAAAAAAAATACGTATTTATTTTTAGAGGAGATTCTAAATACCAATTTTTAGATCTGTAAACTTTTACATTTTTGAGATATAGATACTCTCATTTCAAAATTTAACCCCCCTTTTCACCCCCTTAGCGACGGAATATCCAAAACTCCTCCCTTAGCGAGCACCTACATTGTAATATAAAATGTATCCTCAAAATTTATGTTCCGTAGTTTTGGCTCGGAGTCAGTCAGTCAGTCGGTCGGTCGGTCGGTCAGTCATTTTATATATATATATATTTGTTCCTTCCAAGGCTTTGGTACAACTTTAGTTTTGCACCAGATTCTGCACCACCTGCATTCTTGAAACAATTATTCATTAGGTTGTCTGGACCAATGGCTAAATGGTTAGCAAGCTGGCCTTTGGTCCAAGTAGTCCCAGGAATTCCTAATTCCTGGCTGGGTCAGAGATTTTTACCTTCAATGTTTAATTTCAACGGCTTAGAGGCTGGGTGCGTGTGGTGTTTTCAGCATTAGAAAATATCTCAATAGATGCGCAGGTTGCCTATAAGGCGTTGACTCAAAAGATCTGAACCAGGCTGTTCTACTTGATATTTAGCAGTAAGACCAGACTGTACCATTTGGTCTTTGAACAGATGTGGCAGGAAGGAGGGCTTTGCTTACTTGAGAACTTTCTTCTGAGACTGAATCCCTTTGAAAGAGTTCATACTCCTCCAGAAGAGTCTTTCAAACTCTATCAATCCCACTACCATAGATTGATTAACAGTCCCTATGTCCTTATATACGTGTATGACTGTTTTAATAAAGTTCAAAGAAAGTCATTTGTATAGCAAAGGAGTAAATTTCAATATTTCCTTCCCAACTTCCTCAATGGTTTTAAAGTGTTGTATTTATTGGCAGGCCATGACAAACGGTTTTAAATTTAGGAGCCAGCACTCAAACCTAGGAGCCAGGTAATTTTTTTAGTATTTTCATCATTAACATACTGGCATCTAGCCTTCAGAAAAAGAAAACATAGTAGTAATAAACAGCATTAGGCTCTAGGTATTGTGATTTTATACTTTTATATACACTACAACAGATTACCACATAATGTAAAGACAGCAGGACAATGAACTAAATAAGACATACCACTGTGTATACACATTTATGAGACCCACCTATTGTTGCATACTTATAGTTTGATACTGTTCTAAGAAACTTGTAAATGTTGTCATCAACACCATATTGTACATTTTCTTTGTATGTATTAATCTGACATGTTAAAGGATTGACAACTTAAAGCTTAAACATTATCTATCCACCTATCTAAATAAATATGCTACAAGGAGCAACCCATACTTTACAAGACATCTTTATTGTGCCTTTTGTGTTCATGCACATGCCTAGAAGCTTCATATTGCTGTCAACGCAGAGAAGTAAATTCCCCAAGAGTACGTTCTATTTCACTTTACAATAACAGCTCTGTTGTTGTTGTTATTATCATCAATTTAACAGCAAAAGAGATTATATTTTGATAGTAAAGGAGCATTGCAGGATAATATTCATGTCATTTACAAGAGAAGTAACTTATATCCGAGTTCTTTTTACGTTTTGCTAACACTTTATTAAGAGAGGTTTTCTCCAAATCAAACATTCGTACTTAACATTAATTTTTATTTTGCGTCAGTTGCTCTACCAATTGAGCTATGGTGGCCTAGTATTATTCTATTGCTTATACAATGCGGTCTTGATTATTATTTAAATGGTAGTAACATTAATATCAAAGCAGAAATCACCCATACTTATCAAGATCCTCGCCATTACCTAAACTCATTATCCTGTTCAACCAAGTTCGATAAATCGTATTGAGTGTCAAGGGGTTATGTATCATTACATGTGCTTCGCAACACTTCAATGACAGTAAACCGGAATTTAATATTTATAAAGAAGGCACCAAAGAAAATTTTTTTGGTAACATGGTGACCTAGCATTCGGGATTTGTTGTGCCTTGCTTGTTGGTAACTGTTGGAACTTGACATCACTGCAACTTCTATTGCCCAATTGTGTTAAAAGAAATAGCTTTCCTACTTATACTTTTATTAGAAAGGAATAAACAAGTACAAATCAAGTCATATATAGAAAGACAGGAAAATTGATAGGAACACATAACAGGATAAACACTGCGACAGATCAGTGTATGAAGAGGGAGAAAATAGAAAAGAAAAAAAAACACAAATGGACAGAGACAATTTTCACTGTTACATACACCATCTTCAAATAGACTGGCTCTCTCCTCATCAATATCAATTCCTCTACATCCATTTCTTCTTAACTCCTAAACAAGCTTGCTTTTGCTTCCCAGCTTCATCAGGATTATTTCAACACACTGCAGAGCCATCTTGACAGATCTTCAGTCTTGATGCAGGAATGCAGGATATGAAGAAAGCCAGAAAAGGGAACAAAAGGAAAACGACAAATACAGATGGTAAAAGATCAGGAACAATGGACAAACACACTTCCTGCATTAAGACTGAAGATCTGTTAAGATGGCTCCTGAATAAGAGTTGAAGCCTGCCTTCTTGATGAACCTGGGAGCAAAAGCTTGTTGAGAGCTGAGAAGAAATGGATGTAGAAGAACTAGGATTGATGAGGATAAAATCAATTTGAAGACACCAGTGTATGAAGACGTGGGCATTGTCTTTGTGTTTATCCTATTATGTGTTCCTTTCAATATTCCTATCTTTCTATTATATGACCTGATTTTATTATAAAGGCAATACAATTTCTAATAATCATATGTGGAATATAACTGCAGCTTTGTTGATCAGTTCTGTATGATGGCAACATTCTTTGTTTGTGAGTTCCAGTCCCATCCATTCAATTTAGACTTCAAAATCTTTTCCACTTTGATCCTATGTAAACTCCAGCCATCCAATGACATCTGAAATCTTTCACAACCAATTTCATTGACTTTAAGTAGAAATGAGATATTCTTAAATGTAAACATGCTATTTGATACTTTGCATATGGATATCACTATGATCGATTTCAATAGTGTAGAACTGTGTTCTTTTTGACAAAGTGTAAGCCTGGCTTGATTGATTGACACATGGTCATACTGTCCATTTGGTCCTTCCATTAACAAGTTCTCCTCATGTATATTTGAACTCGGATCATTCAGATGTCTAAAAGCCATATTTGTCAGTAGAAAGTAACAATGCTTATTTTGCAGATGTAGGAAAAGATATTTTTCTGGGGTGAAACTTCTATTAATAACATTTACAGTTGAAACTAACTTTAAAAATAGGTTTTCTGAATTCCCCAGCTTTTTAGTTTCAAATTTCTAGCTATGGAAAGTGTTGAAGTTAGGAATATTCCTATGTTGCTCAGTGTACCCCTGACTGTAGACAACTGTCTCTCATAGCAAAGGTATCACACATTATTAGCAATCGTTAGGGAAGGTCTTCCCCTTATATTTAGACATCACTATTGCTAAACGGTCATAAAGAAACACTGTAGCCCAAGGTAATATAATGACTTAGCCAGGGATGAAAAACCATGTGTTCATGGCTTCTTTGATAGATGTCATGTGTTGACTTAGAGAGAATAACCATGTCCTTAGTGTCTTGCATTGTACGTTTCTTAATTCTTAAATATATGGACACACATTTGAACCAAAAAAAATTACTGCCAAGTATAGACGACAGTGGATATTCTCTTGCCAGTTGAAATTGCCTGCTCGAGTTCTACCTTTGTTGAAAATAATGCGAAATAGTGAAATACAACTTATGTACACAGATGATATATCTTCAATTTGTATTAAAATTATATGGAAAGTCCTGGAGTTTTATTCATGTGTCATGCGTGAGTTGTAGAAGTCTCATTTATGCCTTGTGAGATGGCACAGCTGTTTCATACCTTGCAAATATTTTCATGTTCACTTATTGTTTTGCACAACAATACAATCTTGGTTGACATTGATGAAATACACGGTCTAGCAATGTTACGTACCATCTTCCCACTTCCATCTATACAGCCTTGGCAGACCTTTACAGAGCTTCTAAAGACTATACTGAATTCGAAAAACATATGGGTGTGGTAGTCAGTGCAACTTTGATGGAAGTTTGACAGACAAAGCTGACGAGTCGAATGATACGGTGGATGAACATTTAGAGTCGGATGCTCTACTTCAGATGCAACATGTTAATAGATAACTGCATAAAGAACACAAATGTCCCAGCCAAACAGCACAAGATCTGTATTCTATATTTCCAGCCTACTAATAA
The DNA here is from genome assembly GCF_040414725.1 of Anabrus simplex. NCBI lineage: Eukaryota > Metazoa > Arthropoda > Insecta > Orthoptera > Tettigoniidae > Anabrus > Anabrus simplex. The sequence continues at coordinate 400,728,965 of NC_090268.1, read as the reverse complement.
TCACTAATAGAGCTTTGAAGTGAGAGTTGGATTGGGTCCCGTGCTCTACAAGCCACTCCCACACTCACTTGCTAGCGGTACAGATTGATCAGACAAGTAATACTCCAAAACATAACCAACACTGATTCAGGATATATACTGGTATTCTGTAAGTTGTGTATGCCTCCTGGGCGGTGAAAAATGAGCAGCAAAAATACAGGGCACATATTCTCTCAGGATCTCCTGGCAATCGCACACTACGACAATGTCCTCTTTCACCAGATCACCAACCTAACACACGGGGGCAAAACGTGGCAACCAGGAATGAGTTAGCTGGAAAATTTATAGAGTCCAATAACGGACCATTTATATTGGTATTACATACCACTTAGTCGAGCAGCTCGTCATCTTACTCCCAATTCTTCCCAGCCCAAACTTTGCAATATTTTTGTAACGCTACTCTTTTGTCGGAAATCACCCAGAACAAATCGAGCTGTTTTTCTTTGGATTTTTTCCAGTTCTTGAATCACGTAATCCTGGTGAGGGTCCCATACACTGGAACCATACTCTAGTTGGGATCTTTCCAGGGATTTATATGACCTCTCCTTTAAACCTTACTACAACCCCAGAACACCCTCATAACCATGTGCAGAGATCTGTACCCTTTATTTACAGTCCCATTTTTGTGATTACCCCAATAAAAATCTTTCCTTATATTAACACCTAGATACTTACAATGGTGCCCAATAGGAACTTTCACCCCTTCAATGCAGTAATTAAAACTGAGAGGACTTTTCCTATTTGTGAAACTCACAACCTGATTTTTAACCCCGTTTATCAACATACCATTGCCTGTTGTCCATCTCACAACATTATCGAGGTCATTTTGCAGTTAAGGATTATGAACTTCATATTGTTGGTGCGTAATGAACTGAGATAACATAAATAAGGCACAGCAGAGTTTTCCAACTGTTCAATACTAAGTTGTATTTACAATATTTACATTACATGGGACTAGTTTCAACCCTACTCTGTGTCATCATCATCCATATTAAAACATACACAATATATGGCAAAATCCTAAAATATGTTTTCTAGCAGTAAGAATCCTATGAATATATAATTTTACAATATGAAGTGTGGTTGAAATATTGCAAATGAAAATGAAATATTAAGTGTGATGTAATAATAATGTTATTTGTTTTACGTCCCACTAACTACTTTTTAAGGTCTTCGAAGACGCCGAGGTGCCGGAATTTAGTCCCGCATGAGTTCTTTAACGTGCCAGTAAATCTACCGACACGGGGCTGTCGTATTTGAGCACCTTCAAATACCACCGGACTGAGCCAGGATCGAACCTGCCAAGTTGGGGTTAGAAGGCCAGCGCCTTAACCGTCTGAGCCACTCAGCCCGGCTAAGTGTGATATAGGTGAGTAATTAATACAAGTACGTTATACATGCTAAGAAGTTCCCAACTGTTGTTCCAGACTTCTTACCATGTGTAATGTACTTGTATTAATTATTACTCACCTACATCACATGTAATATTTCATTTTCATTTGCAACATTTCAACCACACTTCATATTGTAAAATTATATATTCATAAGATTCTTACTGCTAGAAAACATGTTTTAGGATTTTGCCATATATTGTGTATGTTTTAATATGGCTGACGATAACCCCGAGTAAGTTTGAAACTAGTCCCATGTAATGTAAATATTGCAAATACAACTTAGTACTGAATAGGTAGAAAACTCTACTGTGCATTATTTATATGCTATTTTGTAGTTGCTCACAATCTTTAACTTATTTATTACTCTACACAGAATAACATCATCCGAAAAAGCCTTGAATCTGATTCCACTCCTTTACTCATATCATTTATATATATGTATATATAAGAAAACAAAGGTCCAATAATACTGCCTTGAGGAATTCCCTTCTTAATTATTACAGGGTCAGATAAAGCTTCACCTGCTCTAATTCTCTGAGATCTGTTTTCTAGAAATATAGCAACCCATTCAGCCACTCTTTTGTCTAGTCCAATTGCACTCATTTTTGCCAGTAGTCTCCCATGATCCACCCTATCGATGCTTTAAACAGGTTAATCGCGATGCAGTACATTTGACCCCCTGAATCAAAGATACCTTGCTGAAATCTTACAAGTTGAGCTTCAGTGGAATAACCTTTCCTTAAACCAAACTGCCTTCTATCGAACCAGTTATTAATTTTGCAAACATGTCTAATATAATCAGAAAGAACGCCTTCCCAAAGCTTACATACAATGCATGTCAAACTTACTGGCCTGTAATTTTCAGCTTTATGTCTATCAACCCTTTCCTTTATACACAGGGGCTACTATAGCAACTCTCCATTCATCGGGTATAGCTCCTTCGACCAAACAATAATCAAATAAGTACTTCAGATATGGTACTATATCCCAACCCATTGTCTTAATTATATCGCCAGAAATATTATCAATTCCAGCTGCTTTTATAGTTTTCAAACTTTGTATCTTATTGTAAATGTCATTGTTATCATATGTAAATTTTAATACTTCTTTAGCATTAATCTCCTCCTCTATCGGGACATTATCCTTGTAACCAACAATCTTTACATACTGCTGACTGAATACTTCTGAATATTGAAGATCCTCATATACACTCTCCCCTTGTTCATTAATTATTCCTGAACCTGTTTCTGCCTTAAAACACCTATACGTACCCTTCCACTAAAATTTGTATGACTGCCAATTATGCTTGCCATCATGTTATCCTTAGCTGCCTTCTTTGCTAGATTCAATTTCCTAGTAAGTTCCTCCAATTTCTCCTTACTTCCACAGCCATTTCTAACTCTACTTCTTTCCAATCTGCACCTCCTTCTTAGTCTCTTTATTTCTCTATTATAATAAGGCGGGTCTGTACCAATCCTTACCACCTTTAAAGGTACAAACCTGTTTTCACATTCCTCAACAATTGCTTTAGACCCATCCCAGAGTCTGTTTACATTTTTATTTACTGTTTTCCACCGATCATCGTTACTTTTTAGAAACTGCCTCATGCCTGCTTTATCAGCCATATGGTACTGCCTAATAGTCCTACTTTTAAGACCTTCCATTCTATCACATTTATTTTTAACTACAGCAAAAACACCTTCATGATCACTAATACCATATATTACCTAAGTTTCCCTATAGAGCTCATATGGTTTTACCAGCACCGAATCCAGGATATTTTTCCCTCTAGTTGGTTCCATCACTTTCTGAATAAGCTGTCCTTCTCATATTAATTTATTTGCCAATTGTTGGTCATGCTTCCTGTCGTTCGCATTTCCTTCCCAAGTGACATCTGGTAAATTCAGATCTCTCAATACAATCACATTCCTTTCCATGTTGTTTCCCACATAGCTGATTATCTTATCAAATAATTCTGAATCCGTGTCAGTGCTACCCTTTCCCGGTCTGTACACTCCAAATATATCAAGTTGCCTATTATCTTTAGAAATGAGCCTTACCCATAGAATTTCATGTGTGTCATCTGTAAGTTTTTCGTAGCTTACAAATTCTTCTTTCACCAGAATGAATACTCCCCCTCCTACCATTCCTATCCTATCTCTACGATACACACTCCAGTTCTGTGAGAAAATTTCTGCATCCATTATATCATTTCTCAGCCATGATTCAACTCCTCTTGCAATATCTGGTAAATATATATCTATTAAATTACTTAATTCTATTCCTTTCTTTACAATACTTCTACAGATCAACACTAACATTTTTATGTCATCCCTACTTGATTTCCAGTTCCCTGTTTCCTTATCACCGCTCCCTAGGCCACCCCGTTTCCCTGCATGTACCTCCCTATTACCCTTCCAAACAAATTTCCTAACTTATACGTACCACTGCTGTTTAAGTGAAGGCCATCTGAGCGCAGATCCCTATCTCCTACCTACCCATTAGGATCTAGAAATTTCACTCTCAGTTTCCCACATACCCACTCCATAGTCTCATTTAAATCCCCAATCACCCTCCAGTCAGTATCCCTCCTACACAGTATTCCACTGATAACAACCTCCACTTCCTTACTAGATCCCACACATTTCCAACTATGCTGGTAGTTACGTTGTTGGTACCAACGTGAAACACTACCACCTTCTCATTCCCCTCCCCCCTCTCTTCTACTTTCCTCAACATCTGCCTCGACCTAATTCCTGGATAACACTCTACCCTGGTTCCCTTTCTTCCACACACTTTCCCCACATGTCTAACGATGGAATCCCCCATGACCAGAGCCTCAACCCTACCCACCTCCTTTGATCCCCTCCCCGCCTGGTCAGCCCTATCTTTCCTTATAGCTGAAGAAGCTACTTCTTCCTCCCTTTTTCCTGCCCATGATCCTGTTCCACCTGTCTTTTCCTATCCTCTACTCTACATTTCCCTTTCGTACCTTTTCCATTCCTCCTACTTCCACACATCTCAGCAACAATTCCCTGTCCCTTATCCTCCCTCTGTTGTTCTCCCTGGAGTGACTCGTACCGATTTCGCACAGACAACTGTCCTGAATTCTGATCCTGAATAGAGCCCTTAGCCTGCAATCTCCTTCGCCTTAAAACATTAGACCACCTGTCTTCTACAACTCCCCCCTTTCCTTCCCCTCCTTCTTGTACACCTACTGTAACCTGCACATTGTTTGAGGGAGTCCTATCTTCTTTCCTGTCTTCTATGAAAATCCTAGTTATCTCCCTGAAACTCTCCAACTCCTCCCTGATACCCCTCAATGCCTCGCCACACCCACAGTTTCTACACTTGCACTCCTTAGCCATTCTTTACGGAAAAATATGAAAAGAAAATGAAAAATAAAATAACTTGCTTGCAAAAAATAAATGAACGGAGGGATATATTGTCTGGGATAGTACTCAAAGATCACACGACAATAAAGTAATCAATACAAGACTACACTACAATACTACTTAGTCATACTCTATTTGTATCCTACAACCCCTGACAGGATAAAAACTACTGTTAATTACTGAATACCGAAAGGAATACACAAGAACTACTGCAATTAAGCCTATCCTAATTACAACAACAGAATTTTAGTAAGAGTTTCTACGGGTACCTCTACTACGCTGGTACTACACAAATATTTTACAATAATAAAATAAGCATGCTAAATTCTAATAGGATATTACTCGTACACTACTGTACAGTACACTACAATAATTTTTAAACTATGTTCAGATGAATCCTAATTACAATACCAGTACCATAATGTCACTACTAAGCACAAACAGAAAGCTAAATGCTTAGATTATTATTAGTACTACGCTTTAATAGATACACACGAATATAGCAGGCAAGATACGGTACGATCTAAATATACTGTATCAACACTACAATTTTCAGCTGAAATGTGGTTATATGAACTTTTACTGCTGGTGAATTACTATTATTTTCCCTACTACGTGGGACGGAGAATAAAAGTGTCCTTAAATGCTGAAAAATAAGAGGTTGTCTACAATAATTTCTGTCAAAACCACGCCAGGGGCTTGAACTGCAATATTAATGGAATATAGGAAATTGATTATTAACTTTTACTCAATGAATAAACAAAGGTAGAAAATACAAAATATGCAGGGAACTAAGACTACAAAATATCGGAATAATGTAATCAGCTGATTTTGTATTTATTTACACAACTACCATGTGCATGTAGCAACAATCATCAACAATCCAAAAAACTGTTAAGTACCATAATTATGTTATTCTGTACAGAGTAATAAATAAGTTTCAAGATTGTGAGTGGCTGCAGGGTGACCTCGATAGTGTTGTGAGATTTACGGTGGAAAATGGTATGATGATAAACGGGGTTAAAAGTCAGGTTGCGAGTTTCACAAAAAGAAAAAGTCCTCTCAGTTTTTATTACTGCGTTGATGGGGTGAAAGTTCCTTTTGGGGATCACTGTAAGTACCTAGGTGTTAATATAAGAAAAGACCTTCATTGGGGTAATCACATAAATGTGATTGTTAATAAAGGGTACAGATCTCTGCACATGGTTATGAGGGTATTTAGGGGTTGTAGTAAGGATGTAAAGGAGAGGGCACATAAGTCTCTGGTAAGACCCCGACTAGAGTATGGTTCCAGTGTATGGGACCCTCACCAGGATTACTTGATTCAAGAACTGGAAAAAATCCCAAGAAAAGCAGCTCGATTTGTTCTGGGTGATTTTCGACATAAGAGTAGCGTTAGAATTATGTTGCAAAGTTTGGGCTGGGAAGATTTGGGAGAAAGGAGACGAGCTGCTTGATTAAATGGTATGTTTCGAGCTGTCAGAGGAGAGATGGTGTGGGAGGACATCAGTAGACGAATAAGTTTGAGTGGTGTCTTTAAAAGTAGGAAAGATCACAATATGAAGATAAAGTTGAAATTCAAGAGGACAAATTGGGGCAGATATTTGTTTATAGGAAGGGGAGTTAGGGATTGGAATAACTTACCAAGGGAAATGTTCAATAATTTTCCAATTTCTTTGCGATCATTTAAGAAAAGGCTAGGAAAACAACAGATAGGGAATCTGCCACTAGCGCAACTGCCCTAAATGCAGATCAGTAGTGATTGATTGATTGATTGAATGATTGATTGATATCCAGTGAAATTTCCTCATATACTTCTTTTTAAATCAAAGTTTACAGGCGTATCGTGTTATTTAATGTAATAAATTATCACCTTCGTGATAGTTTGAACGGATATCTATACCGCTTGTAATCAAACAGGAATGTAAGATTACATTTCTAATTCTACTTGTACTGAATAGGTTGAACCATTATATATCTTATCTCAATTTAAATGTGAACTCAGTTCAATACGGAACATTATGAAATTCTTATCTTTAAATATTAAAGTAACGTTGCAAATTGCAATCTGGTTCCTTCTTCTATTTCTTTTTCTGGGTTCATGCTCTTATTTGCTCCTAGGTTGGGTTATGAATCACAGACCTCCATCATCATTGCTTATCTCTTGATCACTCTTTTCCTGCTTCCAATATTTCTCCTCTTTTCTAACTGTCCTCCACTGTATGCATTCACCTCTTTCAAGGCCTTCCTTGTGGTCTCTTTCTTGTTGGTTTCTCTGAATACTTCCTTTCGAACTCAAGTTTTAACCCACCCCCATCATGTGGTGGTGATTATTGTTTTAAGAGCAAGTACAATTAGGCAATCATCCTCTATTAAGTCCGGCTCCATGGCTAAATGGTTGGCATGCTGGCCTTTGGTCCAGGTGGTCCCGGGTTCGATTCCCGTAATTGACCTTAATTGGTCAATTCTGATGGCTGAGGGGCTGGGTGCGAGTATGTTGCCTTAAGCATTAGAAATCATCCTAAGTAGGGCCCCATCCTCATGGACACGCAGGTCGCCTACACGGCATCAAGAAGTAAGTATTAATAACCACCTAATCGATACTTTATTAATGCCTCAGGCAAAATTGAATAAAATTAAAACTTACAGGACATGTTTCGACCACTTAGTGGTCCTCTTCAGCTGTATAAATAAAGAACTGAAAAGAAAAACATTATGACAATAAGCACAAATAAAAGTTCTTTGGAGACTCCTTTGATAAAAATGGAGGTCATCAGAATAGGTCATCTTGCCTCTCGTTCTTGTTTGGAAAAGATGTTTATTCTGCGCTGTCTAGAGGGTCTGTTTTTGAGCGCGACCTGGTGAAGTAACGATGTAATACAGTTTGACAGTTCATGGAAAGCTCTGGAGAGAAGGGAAGTAGAGTTTTATCGTCATCTAAAATAACATGTGAGGGAGGAGGGAGATTGGGCTGTGCTTCTGCGATGTCGTGTTTGATTATATCTCTTGTTCGTCTAGTCTGTTTCATGTCTACCCATTCTAAGTATTTGCTAATATTCTCATATAAGATGTTTTTATGCTCGTTGTTTTCGTTGAGATTCTCTTCACCGTTTTCCAATTTATCAAGAACGATGTGGATGTTTTCCAGGTTGTTCACAAGATTACCTTTATTAATCATACAGATAATTTGAAGGTCCTGTTTTATATTGGTGAATTTGTGGTTGGACTCTTTCATATGGGATCCCATGGCAGAGAATCTTTTGTATCTTTCAGCATTGACATGTTCTTGATATCTAATTGAGAAGTTCCTTCCAGATTGTCCCACGTAAGTTTTTTTACATTGAGCACAAGTCAGCTTATAAATACCCGATTCCTGGAATTCGTCATCTTTAAGTTTATTAGCTTTATTATGACTAAAGAATCTATGTTTCGTGTTGTTGTTTGTAGAGAAGGCTACCTTGGTATTGTGTTTCTTGAATAAGTTGGTGATTGTTAATAAACTTAACCATGATAGGTTAATATTGTGTTTGGTCCGTATTGACTGGTCTAAATGTACAATATAACTATTTCCTTGTTAATTATGGCATAGGTATCATCAACATATCGAAGCCAGAGATAGTCCTTTAATGTGACCTACTATCTGAGTGTGTTCCAATTTCTTCTCTTTTAATAATAAAATATATCAGCAAGATGGACTTCCAATGGGAGCGCCGGCTTCTGGAATTTTAGCTAACATTTACCTCGACATTTTGGAACACACTCAGATAGTAGGTCACATTAAAGGACTCGATCTCTGGCTTCGATATGTTGATGATACCTATGCCATAATTAACAAGGAAATAAATGATAGTCACAGTATCCTTAACACTTTGAATAATTTAGACCCAAACATAAATTTACAGCTGAAGAAGAAGAGAAAAGCATACTCAATTTTCTGGATATCCAAACAATTCGTAAAGACAACCATTTCCAATTTAAAATATGCAGGAAACCCACTTTTACCCCGACTACATTAAAAAGTGATTCTTTACATCCCATCTCGCAAAAGAAATCAGCTTATTATAGTTTCGTCAACAGAGCCTTTGAAATTCCGCTAACAGAAACAGACAGAAAAAAGGAACTTTCTTTCATTCGTCAACAGGCTCTACATAATGGTTTCAGTTTGAAATTCATCAATAAAATCATCACTAAATGCAAATACCATCAACAAATTAAACTTAAACAGCATTCAGAAAAAGAAAAAGGATATGTAAAATTCACCTTTAATAACCCGAAGATTTATGAAATCACCAACTTATTCAAGAAACACAATACCAAGGTAGCCTTCTCTACAAACAACAACACGAAACATAGATTCTTTAGTCATAATAAAGCTAATAAACTTAAAGATGACGAATTCCAGGAATCGGGTATTTATAAGCTGACTTGTGCTCAATGTAAAAAAACTTACGTGGGACAATCTGGAAGGAACTTCTCAATTAGATATCAAGAACACGTCAATGCTGAAAGATACAAAAGATTCTCTGCCATGGGACCCATATGAAAGAGTCCAACCACAAATTCACCAATATAAAACAGGACCTTCAAATTATCTGTATGATTAATAAAGGTAATCTTATGAACAACCTGGAAAACATCCACATCGTTCTTGACAAATTGGAAAACGGTGAAGAGAATCTCAACGAAAACAACGAGCATAAAAACATCTTATATGAGAATATTAGCAAATACTTAGAATGGGTAGACATGAAACAGACTAGACGAACAAGAGATATAATCAAACACGACATCGCAGAAGCACAGCCCAATCTCCCTCCTCCCTCACATGTTATTTTAGATGACGATAAAACTCTACTTCCCTTCTCTCCAGAGCTTTCCATGAACTGTCAAACTGTATCACATCGTTACTTCACCAGGTCGCGCTCAAAAACAGACCCTCTAGACAGCGCAGAATAAACATCTTTTCCAAACAAGAACGAGAGGCAAGATGACCTATTCTGATGACCTCCATTTTTATCAAAGGAGTCTCCAAAGAACTTTTATTTGTGCTTATTGTCATAATGTTTTTCTTTTCAGTTCTTTATTTATACAGCTGAAGAGGACCACTAAGTGGTCGAAACATGTCCTGTAAGTTTTAATTTTATTCAATTTTGCCTGAGGCATTAATAAAGTATCGATTAGGTGGTTATTAATACTTACTTCTTGATTAAACATCGATACGGTCATGAAATGGACAACTTGTAATACACGGCATCAACTCGAAAGACCTGCACCAGGCCTCTCCGGAGGCCACACGCCATTATTATCCTCTATTAATACTAATCAGAAGAAAGACGGAATAGGCTCGATACTTCAAAAAGTGAAGGTATTGGCAAACAAAAGGGAAGGGCCACGAAGAGCATGAAAGTGAGAGAATCCCTAGGCCTCAAAAACCTAATGCCATTGGCGTCGGAGAAGAACAAGAGTTGACCATGATTGAATAGGAAAAATAAAAGCAAGGAACCTGACAAGTAAGTGAAAGCAATGACAAACTCAGCTAAGGGCCCTGTTGACACCAACCCACACTCCCATGTTAAGAGCCCATGGGGCCCCTTTTAGTCACCTCTTACAACAAGCAAGGGATACTGTGGTTGTTATTCTACTGCCCCCACCCATAGAGTGATCCCATTATGTGTCCATACCTTTTCAGGCCGTTTGTTTCCATCCTGTCCTGTAGTTTTGACAATCCAATCCTCTTTTTAATCTCTTCATTTTTGATTCCAATTTTTCTTGTCTTTCCTACAATACCTCTAAGGAAATTCGAACAATTAATACTGATCTGCATTTAGGACAGTCACCCTGGGGACGATTCCCTATCAGTCTTTTACCTAGTCTTTTCTTAAATAAAGAATTTGGAAAATTATCGAACACCTCCCTACGTAAATTATTCCAATCCGTAACTCCTCTTCCTATAAACAAATATTTGCCCAATTTGTCCTCTTGAATACCAACTTTATGTTCATATTCAGAATTGGGAAGTAATCAAGTCAAAGTAATCAAATTACTTGTAATGATTACATTCTGAGTAATTGTTAGTTGTGTCTTTATAAGTATAAATAACTGAAGTCGCAATAAGTTGGACCAGATTCTGGATGTGCAATTTTGGCAAAGAAGGCAAGGATTCCAAGTGTTCTTAGTCTGATCTAACAAACGAAGGTAGTTATGTTCCCCTACATGTGAAAGAGTGTTATCCAGCTATTTCAACCTATAAAAGTAAGGAAGCATTTACTTACATATTATACTGCAGAATATCCTTAGAGGCTACCATTTTCCTTTCATGGACCCAAAGCTTTTATGTGACACAGTAAGCACACCTCTTAGATCAGGTAGAGCACAGAGGTTATACGTTGGTAAACGCGTAAACGATACTTTAGTCATTGTGGACAAGACCGGGACTGTCTTGTCTGATGTTGTAGTGGGTCTTAGAAGAGAATTACAGTAACTGAAGATCTGGTAAAGGAACGAAATTTTATGCTCCATGTACTTTAAAATTTAAGTAATTTTAGGTCTTTAACTTTTCTGGTTACCTCATTAATTGACATCACAAGTTCTCCCAGTAAATAATTTTTTAGTAAGCATGAGGATTTCCATGTCCAGAATACACGTTCATATTTAAAATAGAACTAATGAATGGAAATGCTGATGATGGAATTGGAAGTCAATGTCCAAAGTGCAGTAAATACTTCCAGTCAGACAGAGGTGTAAGTACAATAAAGGCAGAGCATATACTGAAATAAATCGAAAGGAACTTGTGGCTTGGGGCAGCTCCATAGTGCAATCTTTGCTGGACAGCTACCAGAACCAAGATACTGAGACCAATGACCATCTTATTACCCATGCTCCAATAGACAAATTCAAACAAGAATTGACAGAACAGCAAAACTGACTGAAACAACGTGTATGTGACGAAAGATTTTAATGCAAAGGTGAACAACTGGATCAACTTCATGTTGTCAGGTCCCAAACATCGGCCCGGAAATATTTAGAATATAGAAAAAGAAACCAAACCGTTGATAAAGGAAATACAGGCAATCAACAAACCCCGAGTGTGCATCAAAACGAGACTGGGAGAAAAGAAGAGAAAAATACAGATACTAGCTAACACAGTTCCAATATTATAATCAGCATAAGAAAACCATACGATCTGTACTCAATTACAGGGCCAAATCCTGTAAAATACCTTCCGAGGATATATCCAGACACTTTTTGGCGATATGAAGTGAACCCAACAACAATGTAAGGACTGAATACCAACCTATAGTAACAGAGTCTGAGACGAGCAGTATTGAAACACATTCTCAGCTGAAATAAGTAAAGAAGAAACCAACTCAGCTCTTCAAAGAATTGCTGTAGACACTTCCCCAGGTCCAGACCATGTACTTGTAAGGGTGATCAGAGATGATGTGGCTGCTGAAATAACGGCCATCATCGCAACACGTATGCTACACACCGGAGTAGTCCCTCGAGCACTAATACAAGCTAGGACTGTACTGATTCACAAACGTGGCAAAACTACTGACCAAAGAAACTTGACGCCACTGACAATTTGCTCTACAATTTGTCTCATGATAGAGAGAGCTCTCAACCAGAGACTTCGAGAATTTGTCAGCCTTAACGATACTCACAGGGGATTCACAAACTCCTCAAGTACACACATCAATATGGCTGTACTTCATTCTATTCTTAGGGAGGCTACGTCTTGAAAATTTGATGTATCGATGATGATGCTTGTTGTTTAAAGAGGCCTAACATCGAGGTCATTGGCCCCTAATGGTACGAAATGAGACAAAATGAAACAACAAATTAAAAGCCCCAAAACATCCACTGACCACAATTCAAAACATGAGGACGAAGAATGAATGGATGGATGGATAGATATGAATTTAAAACGATCAGAGGAACTGACCCACAGTGCCTCACATACACAGAAGGTGGCGTAGAACAATAGTAACCGGGCGAGTTGGCCATGCGCGTAGAGGCGCGCGGCTGTGAGCTTGCATCCGGGAGATAGTAGGTTCGAACCCCACTATCGGCAGCCCTGAAAATGGTTTTCCGTGGTTTCCCATTTTCACACCAGGCAAATGCTGGGGCTGTACCTTAATTAAGGCCACGGCCGCTTCCTTCCAACTCCTAGGCCTTTCCTATCCCATCGTCGCCATAAGACCTATCTGTGTCGGTGCGACGTAAAGCCCCTAGCAAAAAAAAAAAAAAAAGAACAATAGTAGTACTGACCAAGGGACTGCTTGTATAGCACAATACTGAATCGATGATACTTGTAGTCAAAAGGGGTCCAAAATCCAAGTCAGCAGCCCCTCACAATGGTACTTATCGCTAGGAAAGTAGAACCATGGTATTTGTCATGTTGCGGTACCAATCAAGATTAGCATAGACTCGCGGTATTCCACACATTTTGGTACTACTCACAAGTAATGAAATTCGCACATATATTACAGACCTATGCTGTTTCGCACATTGCAGCGCCGTTTAGAGGGAACGCAAACCTAGGGGGTTCATCATATAAGGGTACTAACCACAGGGACTCTTGCTATCCCGTGGTGTTCCTCATATAGTGGGTACTAATCATAGGCAAGCCAGAACCATGGGTTCCTTCATCCCATGGTGTCACTCATATAGTGCTACTAATCACAGGTACTGTAAAAGCCGTTGAGCCCTCGTTTGCTACTAATCACAAACCTAGTTGGTACCCAACGTAGTGGTACTACGTGCAAGTAAAAGCAACCCATGGCGTTCCCCGCGTGGTGGTACTAATCACAAAGAGTTTCATGGTTCTAATATAATCATCCCTTGGTCACCCCTTTTATTCTCCTCTTACGGCAGGCAGGGGATACTGTGGGTGAATTCTTCATCTGCCTCCCCCACCCACAGGGTGTGTATGTTTGGTCCGCGAGAGGTATTTTATTTCTCTCAAATCCACCGGCAAGCCGGTTAGGACCCCCCTATCCGCCACCTGGGACACGCCACATGGGAGTATCACCTCTCCCCTCCTACACCAGCATAGCAGGTTCATGGAATTTGATGTATCTGTCATATTTCCAGACTTACAGAAGGCGTCTGACAACATAGGACATAGACACTTCAAGGAAACCTTAAGAGTATTGCAGGTTCCCTTTAAGCTCATTTTGTCATTAAAGTTACAGACAACATGACAAGGATTCAAACATGATGCAAACTGTGCTATCTAACTGTTCAGCAAGATAGGTCTTGAAATTAACACAACAAAATACAAGGGGATATGCACTGAAAAGGATCAACTGCATAAGGAGAACCTAGCCATCATACCTATGAAGAAAATAAAATGCCTAATGAAAAATGACTTGATTCACTACCTTGGCGTTTACTACTTACAAGTGATAGTGTTCAACTCGGAGTAAGTACTGAAACATATACAGTCAACTCTGCAGCTCCTCGTATCCTTGTCACTTTTACACGTTGATCAGCAGTTCACTGTCTACACCTCAATATTCCCACGTCTAACATATTCTTTCCAACATATTTTTTGCTATCAAAATCCTACGCAGATTCATTAAAAATTTGGAAGTTATGACGAGAGGGACTGCCTGCCAATGTCCCCAATGATTTGACATATGCGGGCACAAAATTTAAAGGCTTGGATCTATTTTGTTCCGCCTGGGAAGTCCTTTTGCAACATATCAATACATGCAAGATTCTTCAGCTCACAGATAATCACAACCTCAATATAGGAATTTCCCTCAAGGAAATTCTGGCAGTCTTAGAACATTAGGTATTTCTGAGTCTTACAGCATTAGGTATTACAGACTACTAATGAATTCAAGAGAAGCAGAACAGCTGCGATGAAACAAGGGAAGTAAGGCAAAAGCTGCAACTCGAAGCATTCGAGAACTGGAGTAATAAGCCTAATAAAGGAAAAGGCATAATCCTTTTTAAGCAATAAACTCCCGCTAACAAATGGATTAAAGACCGCAAGGGCTTGACATGCAGTGAGTGGAGAAGAGTGATCACGATGACTGCAAATATGTGAGCCGTACGCTGTGTACCGGGCAGATATCAGGACAATAGCCTCATTGGATGTTATCACAGAGAAATAAAAGCACTCGAGCATATCCTGGGATCCTGTCCAAATGGTGAACTGCTGCGCAATTCTCGCCATCATATCATCAGATCCCTGATTGCTGAAGGTCTATGAGGAGGTGTGTGGTCTCTCAACTGACTGAGGCAACAGATAAACAGACATCACCACCATCGACCCTCACACATCAGTAGGCTACATAATCGACCCGACTATCCAGTTTGAGACAAATGAAGACCAACCTCAAGAAGTTGACCCTGAAAAAAAGAAATCTATGAAACCACAATACCATACCACAAATACAAGTTTGAGTCCATAAGCATCACTGGCCTCATGATCTCTGCTCGAGGGACTATTCCCAGCTATTTCACAGACTTCATGAAAAGATCTGGACTAAGTGCTGACCTTTTCCACTCGATTGTGACAACTGCGTTAAAGAGGCTGATAGCCATCTTCAGAAACCATACCTATAGACCATAACAACCACACTGAAGCTACTCTGTTTTCATTTAAGTATTAAACAGCTTTTATGAAACCGGTTTAAATCTAGACATCCGCCAGTTAAGTTCGCTCAGAAGCTCACAGAAGACAATTTCAACCCCTATGCCCAATGGAAGGAAGATTGGATCTCAAAAACAGGTCTGGCCTTTCTTCCCACCTAATTCGAGGTCTGATCTCCCAAGAACAACTTGGACCATCCTTAATAGGATTCCATGTGGTCATGGCGTCTGTGCTGCATCCCTGTATAAATGGGGAAAGATACAATCCCCCAAGTGTGACTGTGGTGCTCCTTTTCAAACCATCGAACACATTGTAAAGGAGTGTAGCAGAAGAGCCTACCCTGGAAACTGGTTTGATTAGAATGGATAATATCTTTGGACATAAAAATATAATGTACTTGCTTTCTTGTTTCTGTATATATTTATATGCCATACGATAAATAAATAAATAAATAAATAAATAAATAATACTGGTTAAAGTACTCTTTGTCCTTGTGACAATTAGCAAGATATGTAATTTTTACTTGTAACTTACTTCTTGTCTTCCTGAAATAAAAAAAGTAATCGTTACATTCTAGTAATTGATATACATCGCACGGAAGCAGAAATTTGGAAAAATAAAGTATGATGAAGACAACCTTTTCGGTTTTACTACAGCAGAAACAGTAGCTTCACCACTTCTGGATGAGGTACTTCCATACCTCTCCGAGCCTACTGCTTTGTTATTCTTGAGCTGTCAGATGGCTATTTCAACCTCTTGAAAATAAAGTTTGCATAAATGGTTCTGTGTAGGTTTTGAGGAACTGTTGTAGGGAAGATGTTCCTATTATTATAGAAATTATAGTTATTGCAAAAGAAATGTGCTCTAGTCAGGCAATACAGAAGGTCGTTTGATTTTTATGTAACTGATTTTCACGCGTACTCACCATACGAGATACCTCACCCCCACCAGTCGTCGTGTTCTGTTTGACCCCTAGCACTGTGGACTATCGCCCAACATCAGTGTTTCCAATGAAGAATATTCCGGTGGAGTAGAGGCATGAAATTACTGTCCAATCAATTTTTTTTTAACCTTCGTACCCCCGAAGTACGAGTACATGCGATTATACCAGAAATAACAAACAATTGTTGCTGGATGTGAAATAATATTAATTATAATCATCATCATCAACAAATTATCCCGCTTGCTTACAGTCCCTGCATGCACTGAGGCATGACAGAATTGTGGCGAAGGATTTTAAGGTCACGTTAGTTTCCCTTCCCACACCAATAGCACCAGCAATCAAACCACAGTCCCGGGATGACAGGCAAGCAGCAAAGCCGCCACACCATGAACTTCCGCAATAATAACAATAATGTACTGTATATACAGTATATCGTTGCTGGGCAAAGGAAACCTCGTAACTCCTTCAGAGTAAAGTTTACAGAAGAAGCCCAAAAATGAGCAGTCAGCAATGGTCAGAGATCTGTTCCTGGCATTTTTATTGCTCAATGATAGCCGAATTATTTGACCATTGAAGTCAGGCAACACGGCAAGCCTTCAAAAGATAGATAGAGAAACTTGGTTTTCTCGTGAGTGGGATTATAAGGTTTTCATTGCCTAACAACAATATAAATATGAGTATAATTATTAATGCATCAATTACTATTGTACTATTTACGCTGCTACTGAAAAAAATTTAAGTAATAAGTGGATTTTTAAACAAAAAAGTAAAAAGAGCAATGCAGCATGAGTAAGCATTTTTACGTACCTAGTCAGTGGGAGGTACGAACTGACATATATTTTAGAATGAATGGTTCAGAAAGAAGACTCTGTGCAATGGTAGACAAAAACAATAAATCAAAACAAGTCCGGCCCCGCGATGTAGGGGGCAACGCGTCCGCCTGCCAGCCGGCGGCCCAGGCGGCTGAGTCAGGGGTTTTTAATTGTAAATGATTAATATCTCTGGCCTGGGGACTGGGTGTTTGTGTCGTCCTTAAAGTTCCTTTCCTAACATTCAACCTTCTACACTTCCGCAATTCCACTTGCACGCAGGTTCCTATCATATGGTGAAAGTAGTGGCAAAAGATCTGCAGAGATCGACGCCATGAACTAATATCATTCTTTTTAAAAATCAAAACAAGATTTCACTGAAAATGAGCGGGCTAAAAACTGTTCTGAACTGCTCACTGAAAACAGTTAGAAGCTACGATAAATTAGCGTACTCCTTGAGACGAACCCACGTACCCCTAGTGGTGCAAGTACCACACTTGAATACCACTGCCATAGACCATCCAGGATGTGTGGACAGCAATGTCGATGACTTTTCAACAGTCCATCTACAGAGAAATCCATTGGACTGACATCGGGGCTCTTCACAGTAATGTCTTGAAATGGAATTACATGAATTCCAAATTCCTGTTTGATTTCCTGATAAAAACAGAGATGTTCTGGCAGTATGACTTGAGGCCTTGTCTGTATGGATCTGCACCTGGTTCAATTCCACTCTGTACAATTGTGGGATGTGTGTCCGACAGATAGGTGTCATAATGGTTTTCTGCAAGTATTTTGAATTCACTTTCACATTTCTTTAACCTTACATATGATCAACTTTCCAAGTTGGGTCATTGGATTTTTGTTCTGCACCAATCTGAGAATTCCCTGAACCTCCAAAGTGACAATTTCTTTAGAGCTCTCTTCCTGGTGGATTTTATTGGCCGTTGTTTCGCCAAGGGCTCCTGTTGTGCGTAACAGGCCACAATATCTATTGCTGTAGGCACCCCAAGTGTTAATCCATTCTCCCGAAACTTTTTCATTATTCATGAGTACAAAAAATAAGCATGGAAAGGGACCATAATGGGGACGGTAGAAAAACACCCATGGTATCCCCTGCCTGTCGTAAGAGGTGACTAAAAGCGGCTCTAGGGGCTCTCGATTTGGGGCCCGTAGCTGAGTCCTGGCATTGCTTCCACTTGTGTCAGGCACCTCTCTTTCATCTGTCCTATCCCACCTCCCTTGGTAAACTGTTTTTTTTTTTTTTTTTTTTCTGACCCCGACGGTATTAGGTTTGTGAATCCTAGGGAGTCTTATTTTCATGCCCTTCGTGGCCCTTGACTTTCTTTAGCCGATACCTTCAATTTTTTCCTCTCTGAGTAGTGTTAATAGAGGATGGTTGCCTAGTTGTTAGTGCTAAGTCAAGCCAATATGAAGATGGTGGAAGTACATCTCACTAAAGGACATTCAGCTTTTGTTTCATTGTTCTTGCTATACAAACTTTAGTCTTGTCTGCTGACCAAGAAGGCTGCTCTTTAGACAAATGCTTATGAACTACTTAAATTTCAGCACAGTACACAAGTATAAAGGGAAACTGACACAGTAACAACTCTGACATCATGTACTCCCTCCACTCCCCCGTCCCAGCACGCTACGACATGGAGCGCTGTCAGGGCTACCAACAAGTGCTGGTGCTCCCTGCATGAGACATAGGTCTAACCTAACCCTGTTACTACGCATTTTCTGATAAATCAGAAACGAAGTTGTCACTACCAACAATCATCAGGGCTTACGAGGGGGGCAGCTATAGCCTCCCACCAAAGGTATTATGACTAACAGTAAATTTGTCAACATTGTGTTTAGTGTACTATGAATTCATTATACTGTCAGCCATGAAAAACCATCATCCATCAGTGCAGAGTGAGGAAGAACTTGTAATGGACAACACGTAGTGCTGTCCACCACATTAACAACAAACCCTTGAGAGGCATCAACTTTGTCAAACTCCCAAATACTTCCTAAAACCAAACATCTACTCACTGCCTATTTTCCTTGCAATTATCCTACAGGATTCAATTCACATCACATGCTACAATACAGCTGGATGATGAGCTAAAAGATGATTTCAGATGCCCATCTCCTGCTGTTTGTAATGCTATCTCTGTTCCTTTGGTACCCCGCTATCCACTTTTATTTTCTTAGTACAACTTTGCAATAGCTTCTCACCCAAGACAGCTACAGCAAGATGCAGTGGCATGCAGTTCAATGCTCTTTTGTTGTTGCTAGCACCTTACTTATTTGCTGTGTGATCACAATGCCAAATGTTGACAAAAATAATTTATTTCTTTACTGAATATATGCTGAGTAAAGTGCAGCATAAGAGGCTAGACTTTGTTTAGGTGTGTGATATTAATTTATCACCACTGATTTTTTTTTCAGAATAAGGGATGAGACTTATGTTTAGGTTTTATTATTCTGGTGCAGTTGTCAATGACATCTACCTGGTTGAATTCAGCGAATAATGCCATATTTAACTAATCTCAACCATTAGCAGTTGCTGATGACATACATGGGTGCTATGGAGAATGTTGCACGATTTCTGATAGTAAACATGTTTCTCGGGGCAAATTGGTGGGTCCCCTTGGCAACGAACACACCTTTCTCCTACACGTAACACAAGAAAAGATTTTATTAATCACTTCCATGAATGGCCACCTCTGTTGTGTAATGGTTAACACTATTAACTGCCATCCTTAGAGGCCCAGGTTAAATACGAAGTACTGCCAGAAATTTAAGATTGGCAGGATGGTTGGTATGCAGTTAAAAAGATAGATGCGACCCACCTCCATGAGGGTATGCCTGAAAAGAGCTGCATCACCTCTGGACAAGAACACTAATTTTCATAACATTTTTACCTTCCTGAATTATGAATTCTATGCTGAGGCGATATTGTAAAGCTTTACCATTTTCTCAACATACTCTAGATCATCAGTAATGGTTGAAATGGAAATATTGATCAAGTTCCCCAAGAGGAGCACAAAGTTTTGCCTCCAGACATGCCTTTAAAACGGTCCCTTCCACAACAATTTTCAAATCAGGAATGCACTCATCATCATCATCATTTCCCTTTATCCAGCTGTATCCGCGTAGGGGCAAATATGGTTCCTCTCCACTTTCTTCGGTCTTTCCACCACTCCTCCTCTAACACTGTGTCCCAGTCCAGATTTCTTTCTATAATGCTACGTTGGATGGTATCCTTCCATCTCAATCGTGGTCGTCCACGGCCTCTCCTTCCTTGGATTTGCATTTCCAAGACCTTTTTTGGCATTCTTTCGTCGCTCATTCGCTTTATGTGCCCAAACCATCTTAGTCGGCTCTTCTCTATTCTATCATTCATTTTTTCCACTATCTATCCTAAAACAGTAAGCAAACTGGTAGTTTAACATAACTGTTAATATTGTGGTCTCTTTCTTCTGCTTCTTCCTGGCATTGTCCCCATCAAGATGCAGGGTCCGCCTTTCTGCATCTCACTCCCTACTTTGATCTACAGCATTGGTGGTGCAGATGTCAACGGCTCACACATCTTGAAACAGTCCATCTATCTCTTCCTCAGCCGACTTGGAGGTGTCTCTTTAATGGAAATGAGAGCAAATGCCCACCTTGCAATGCTTTCAGCATCTGATCTGACGATGTAACCATACCAGTGCAACCTTGCATCTTGTCAGAAATGGAGACAATTCTGAAAGGCGCTCTGCACTGTTTCATTTCTGATATGGTTGAGCTGTGTTACTTCCACGGACCATCACAGAATCTTGGCATACGCATCTCCACTGAGTGAAATATCTGCTCATGTCTCTTCATTGCTGGCCAGCAATCAGATTCACAGAGCACCACTGGACGCATTATCGTGTGGTACATCTTCAACTTGAGGCACAGGGAAATCTTCAGGTTGTAAAGGGTACCCGTGACTTTGCACCGTTTCATCTGAGTGGGATTGACACGGGCTCAAGCATCCAGGAGAGTATCACCATCGGATGTTATGTGGGAGCCAAGGTAACAAAAGTCAGAGGTCTTGACAAGCAATGTATCGTCAACTAACTACAACAGTATCATCCATTTGTTCGCCACATTCCAAGTATTCCGTCTTGGTCAGGTTGAGCTGCAGTCTGAGGTCACGAAGCCTGGTTTTCCATTGATGAACTCACTAGACAACATAACATAGTCAGCATACAGCAGGCTCCATGGATGAGGTACTTGCAGGTCTGCTGACACTATCCATGAACAAGATGAAAAACAATGATGACAGAGCAGATCCTTGGTGGACACTGAATATGATGTTGAATAGTTTGGTGATGCCAGCAGTGCAACAGATGTATCTAGTGGTGCTGTTGTAAAAGAGCTGCACCCGGTGGACATAAGCTTCTGGTACATCATGGAAATGAAAGGAGTACCAAATTAACTCTTGAGGGACTCAATGAAACACCTTTTCCAAATCTAAGAAGGCTAGGTGGACTATCTTTCTTTTCTCCCCTATATTCCTCTACAGGAACTGAATTATCACTTTGTATCCTCACACGTACCATTAAACGAAGAAAGAATTTTGAGTCCAACTTACAACACACCATCTGCGCGAAGAGAAGTTTTATTTTAGCTATGTCTCATTTCTGCAAGTGAAAGTTGTGTGAATTAAAACTAAAACTAAAGGGTAGACAGTATCAGTATAATAATGCTATAGAAAATGAATGATTATAAATCTTTACAACCTGTTTTACGCTGCACCGACACAGATAGGTCTTATGGTGACAATGGGACAGGAAAGGCATAGGAGTGGGTAGGAAGCGGTTGTGGCCTTATTTAAGGTACAGCCCCAGCATTTGCCTGGTGTGAAAATGGGAAACCACTGAAAACCATCTTCAGGGCTGCCGCCAGTGGGGCTCGAACCCACTATCTCACGGATGCAAGCTCACAGCTGCGCGCCCGTAACCATACGGCCAACTCGCCCGGTAATGACGCTATCATTTCAGTATTACTAACGTTTGTATATAACTCTCCCTTCAAAACAGTATATTCACTGCTGTCTGGAAAATAGCCTATCTAAACAACTCACACTGTAAATATCACCACATTTAAGCTGATGACATACTATATATGGACATGCAAAACCAGCATCTGTTCTGATAATAATAGAACAAATGAACATGGATCTTGAAACAATAAGCAACTGGTCTTCCCAGCATGGACTGCTACTAAACCCAGACAAATTCCAGACTATAGCAATTGTCCACCCAAGACTCATTTCTAACAATGACCGCGTGTTCTCCCCTCATGTGCTAATTCAAAACCAAGTTTTGCCTTTTCTGTCAGAGCGTTAGAATCTGGAATAACCACCGACCAGCACCTCTCTTCATCAGACCAGACAACGTCTGTATGCAGAAAAGCTTCTGCCATGCTACATATATTAAATCATTAAATTTACTTTTATGTTTGGTCTAAAGAAGAAACTAGTCAAAAGCCTCATTTTCCCAATATTCAATTACTGTGACATGATTTACAAAGTCGCAAAAACAGAACTGTCAGATAAACAACAGAATGTCTGCATGAAATTCATGTGTAACTTCTAATTCCCTGATCTTCTTGACAACACTGCAATGAACCCTTGCCTTTCAATGCCACACCTAGCTATACAAATGATTTCACAGCCTTTCAGAACATCATGATAAAAATACCAGAGTGCTAAACATGATAATGCTCGCTATTCCTAAACACGAATCCTCAACCTACAACAACTCCTCCATTGTTGTGGCCAGCCGAGAATGGAACCTTCTTCCAGCAGAGGTCAGAGGGACATCAAACCACAGAAGTTTTAATAACTTTTTAAGAGATGTTACATCTCTTAACATAAATACAGTCAATGTCAATACAGAATTCAATATGTAGTTTATTATATGCATGGAAATTTTAACGAGTGTGCTCAAATAATCTCCATGGGATGAACTCTTAGGACAAGAGTAATTCTTCTTCTTCTTTATCCACTTCACATTCTTCTCCTTGTCCGTTTCACCTCTTTGGGGTACGATAGATCTATCAATGGTTAGCGAGTCGTGTTTTCCTGTCCTCCCAGTACTTTTTCATTCTTTCAGATCTTGCCTTCCTATCTTCTTCAGAAATTCTGTATAGTCGCTTGGGCTTCACCCTGTCCTGAAACCTCATTTCATCTTTGGTTATTTTCTTTGCAGATCCATCTACAAGCATCTCTTCTGTAATTTGGAATTCTCGTAGGTCCTTCTCAGTTTCCTTAAACCAGTTCGGCTTGGTTTTCTTATTACAGAAATAGTCGAAGATTCTTTTAGTTATCCTTTTCGGATCCATTCTTAGGATGTGGCCATAGAAGTCAATTCTCCTTTTCCTTATTGTGTCGGAAATCCTTTCTGATTTCCTATACAGAGTTTCATTGCTGATGTGTGAAAGTTCGTTATTATGGAATTTGGGGCCTAGAATTTTTCATAGTATTTTCCTTTCCTTTATCTCCAATTTTTCCATTGGACCATGCATAGTTATAGAGTTTCTGCAGCATACAGGGCTTCAGGCTTGACTACTGTATTATAATGTCTGATCTTGGAATTCCACGAGAGGGATTTTTTGTTATAGGTGTCTTTCGTAAGCTGGAAGGCTGTTTCTATTTTGGTTCGCCACTTCACATTATTATTATTATTATTATTATTATTATTATTATTATTATTATTATTATTTAAATTGTAGCAGTAATACTCAGCTGGGATCCTCAATTTACTAATCCTTATTCAAAGTTTCTAGCATTAATAAATTTTAGTACAATTATCAAGGTGGTTATTATTACTATTCCTGTATCTTTACTCCTTTATGATGAGGCCTGCTAGGGACCACATGTCAATTTCAATTCATTCTTCCTTGTTGTTTCCTAATCCATTCTTTCCAGTATTCCTTCATCAATTTATTCTTCTCTCCTCAGACCACTTTAAACCGGGTTTCCTTATCATTCTTCCTTGGAATCCTTCCATTCTTAAAATATTCTTTTTTAAAAATCTCTCTTTCTACAGTTTCATCTTCTCTTATTTTAGCCTATTTATTACTAAATCTTTCTTCACCTTTTGTATCTAGTAAGGTATGGTACTTTAATATCTGTTTTGTCAATCTGTTATCATCCACTCTATACACCTAGATATCTCCAGAAAATAGCAATCTCCTTTTTTTTATCGTTTCTGTTATATTTTCTATGCTCTGATGTCATTCCTTATTATTTCTTTATTCCTATTGTTCTGTTGTTTCAATTTGACCTCACATTTTTATCGTTACTATTATTATCATCATTACTTTACTAAAAATATTATTTCTGTCAATTTCCACAAAATTTACGTATTATATCATTATTGCATTTATGTAAGGTGTCCGCCTCCGTAAAGTAACAATTGCCACTGTTGTTTGTTTATTGTTTAAAGGGGCCTAACAGCTATGTCATCGGCCCAGGTTGCCACTATTAGCTGCCGTCCTTGGGTTTGATTCCAAGTACTGCCAGAAATTTAAGAATGGCAGGAAGGCTGGTATGTGGTTAAAGTGATAAATGCAGCACACAAAAGAGCTGCACCACCTCAGGATGAGGACAAGAGTTTACATTTACACTGTATTTACAAAGCAGTAAGTCATTTTATTTTTTTAACATTATGTAGTATATTAGATATATTATGTATAGGTCAATTAGTTCAGTGTAGTAGTGTAGGAATTAGGTTCATTTTTATGTTACTACTGTACCGGTAATAACAGTACTGGTTAACAGTAAGAGAGGGACTTTGCCAGGTAAAATAAATTATATCTATCTATCTATCTATCTATCTACCTATCAGAAGTCTGACTCCATGGCTACATGGTTAGTGTACTGGTCTTCGGTCCAGCAGGTCCCGGGTTCAATTCCTAGCTGGACCAGGGATTTTAACCTTCACTGGCTAACTTGGATGGCTCAAGGGCTGGGTGTGTGTGACATCTTCATCACTAGAATTCATCATAAATAGGGGACCCAATCTTCACAGATGTGCAGGTCGCCTATACAGCATCAACTCAAAAGACCTGCACCAGACCTCTTCAGAGGCTACACATCATCATCATCATCATCATCATCATCAGCAGCAGCAGCAGCAGCAGCAGCAGCAGCAGCAGCAGCTGCTGGGTGGTGTGAATTGCATCTGTTGTACCATAACCCTTCATAAAGCCACACTGGTTTGATGAGATGTTAATGATGCTGTGCAGACAGGTGTCAGTGATACAGTACTATTGATGATATGATCATAGACATGGAACTTTCAGTTTTATGTGGAATCAGAACAACAGACACACTATTATTCATTTCAAAAATCCTGCTTATGTGACGGAATTTGAACCTGGCCATGAGACACGCCAGTAACTATGTCAATCTTGATTCTCCTACACAATCTGTTCTGAAGTTGGGTCTGCGGCCTATTCCCTCCCCATACTGTGATACACTTCTGCTGATGTGTGTCAAAATTTGAACTTGTACAATAAAATTACCCATAAATTATATTGTTCCTGCACAATGAATGACATACGGTCCATCAATCGAAAACAAGGCTTGACAACTTTGGACTGCGGCTCAATCTAACTGGGTTCGGAATAATTGGAGTGTGGTATATAAATGGATGGTACTAATGCTGTAGAAGGTAGACAATTTGTCAAGACCTGACTTTAATTACCTTAGCTTCCATATAACAACCGATGGTAATAGTCGCCTTGATGCTTGAGCTTGAGTCGATGCCACTTAAAGTGATGCCACGTCTCGAGTGTCCTCTGAGACGGAAGATACCTTTGTGTCTGAAGTTGAACGTGTACTGCACATTAATCCATCCAAAGATGCTCTATGAATCTGAATGCTGGCCAGCAATGAAGAGAGACCAGCAGATGCTTCACACAATGGAGATGCATATGCTAAGATAGCCCATGGGAGTACCACGACTTCACCATATCAGAAATGAAACTGTGGACATATATTGTGGACATTTATTCCTGAACAACCTGGTAAAATGAAATCGGAATTTCTCAGGAGATCAAGATAACTTTTATTTTACATCTAGGACGAAAAGAATATATTATGAGCAATGGCTCAGTAAGATATCGCCGTTGCCAGGACAAAACCTCCAATGTGATAATATTTTTGGAGATATACTGACCCGCAGCACATACATTATGTAGAGCGAGAATGCCTTGGCAATATGCACACAATATTGAACCTTAGATGACGGAACCATACCGGCCAAAGTTGTAAGCTGAAATATTTCACATGAGGTTTTGTCTTGGCAGCGACAATGTAAACTAGAGATCCCCAGGACAGTCCCAGGTTTTTCATATTTTTGTAGCGTTATTCTGGTGTTCCAAACAAGCATACCCAGGATGCTGAAAGTTCTGATATTTAAATACGCAGCTGAAATGAAATTCCTACACACCGTAGTACAGAACAAGATCCATGAATCAAAACAAGTAGTTTGGCACATGTAAAGGATGCCAACAAACCGAACTGCAAGGAGGGAACTTCAAAAGGAAGTAGAAGGAAGTCTATCTGTGACAAAATCAAGAAGAACAACAAGGATCAATTTACTGAAGAAGGGTATACTGCAGAGAAGTCAAGACTGGAAATCAATACTACCGTTCGTGCTCACCAATATCAGTGCATCAGCTCCGCGCAGAGTGAGTGTCTTTTGTTTACTTCTCGCTGCTTCCTCGCGGAGGACGTGGTGAGGGCAGTCGACAAGGCTGCCAACCCTTCTAGTTAAGAACAAAAACAAAGGGGATCTGGGAGCCATAAGCCCCCAGTTCAGAGCCACTGCAAAGCAGTGTTAGGCCTCTAGTTTTCTGTGTAAACACCATTGGCCTGGGCAAGATTACTGGTCTGGATTGATTAGGGTAGGGCTGGACAAAATCATTGGCCTGAATAGGTTCGGGTAGGGGTGGACAAGACCAGTGATTTGGGGACAAGCAAAGGAGGTCTGAGGGTGTAAGCCCCCAGGTTAGAGCTGCCACGAAGCAGCGTTATGCCTCTAGTTCCCTGTTTCCCTGTTAAGGAGCTCCTTCCAGAGTGCATGAATTCCTTAAGGTAAGTTTGATATAAAAACATTCCTATCCTGTATTCAGCATCGTTTCCTTTATATAAGGATCCCATTTTCTAAAACAAGAAATGAAGACTATCAGGCAGAATATTAAGGAAACTTTCATTTCTTTGCGTTTTTATTCTGCCGGGGTTGGTAATACGATCTAGTTATTATGATTGACATGAATGACATCACAAGCGACGTTGCGTTGGCCAATAGGAATGCAAATTTGTAGTTTAGCAATAGACAACGGCGGGTGCTTCTCTTCGTTAGGTTATAAAAGTAAATGTAGTTTTTGGGAAGGGATAGTACGTTCCAGGACATTGCAATGAACTCTCTCTCCTCTGAAAGGAATTGCAAATAAGATTTGCTTAGATTCTACTTCCTAATAATGCTACTAAGGCTGGTGAGCATGAGCAGTATTTCTTTACACACTTAATTAAATTGTAACTTTCCGGTAGGTCCTAAGGTTATTTATCTTGAATAATTCATAATTTATTGATTACATTGAGTTTCCTTAATATTCTGACTGATAATCTTCGTTTCTTGTTCTAGAAAATGGGATCCTTATACAAAGGCACTCAGCTAAGGGAATTTGCAAAGGCACCTTCCCATACCAACCTCTTTCTTAGGGCATTTGAAGAGAGGTTTCAGTTCAAGGAAGCTCCCATGCTGCGGAGTGATCCTTGTATGGATCTATATCCTCGATAGCTTTAATTTCTTCTTAAGGTCAGCATAATTCATCTACTGCAACTGATATAATCATTCTGTAGCATAGGCCTACCTCTACCCCCAACATCACCCTTCTAGACATTGGTTTCTTTTTCCATGATAGTTCCATCAAAATCTCAACTCGACCACCGGCTATGGCCGCCATGGCCATTATATCCCCAGCCAGCAGCCTGCAAGTTGTAGCAGAACACTTGCTTTTGTCTCTTAACACACTTGAAAGTTATTAACAGCACATGCCTGGGCTTCTAGTATAGTATGCACACTTTTTAGTGATAGATTTTTGTACTCGTTGGAGAAGTAAGAAGGGTTCCGTTAATACTGCCAACTGAATGGAAATGAAATCTGAATTGAATCGATAATATGATCGATCGATACGAATTTTATAAACCTTTATTATTTTAAGCAAACAACTGTGTCACACACACAATATATAATACTATATAACATTTCCCGTTGCGAAACGTGTTCCTAGCATGAATTCTATAGTTTGGCTTTACTGTGTAAACAACAACAGTACGAGTACTTAAAGTGTACGCCAGATGTCACACAGCGATGATAAGCGATTCTTACTTTGTGTTTCAAAGGTTGCCAATACGAATCTCGAAGATAACCGAAGTCGACCACTTCAGCACTAGGGTGTAAATCTATCACTAAAAAGTGCGCAGATAGTAGATGGTCCTCAACCGGTCACTTCTGCAGAAAATCATATGTTTATACATGCATCTTACAAAATTGGGCTTCCACAATAACATTAAACATAGTTGCATGAAATCCTAAAACACGTGGGCAGGCCTACTGCTTTAGATACCGAAAGGAGGAAAGATATTTGGCAGCAACATTTGTTTCGAGGAAGCCCCCCTGTGACACTTAGAAGGTGGGCCCACAAGGTTGCAAGGTAGGTTAAGACCATGCTTCAAAGACCTTCCACTCACTTTAATGTCGGCTGGTAAATTATACTAAATGCTTCCTGCCATGCAAGCTAGCCATGCAAGGTACATTGTCTATGTCTGAACAAGTGAAACCTAAGGTTAAATAAATTACTTTTGGCGCAAAATGTAAATAATTAACACCTCTGAGGAGGTGTCTTGCAGCTTACAGAAAGCGCACTGAAATAAGCAGAATGTCGCATATGGAAAACATACGATATAAGAGAATCACGAGAATGGTAAAAGAAATAATATTGTAAAAATAGGATGATTCCTTTCTTATTTTTCTTTGGATTGCATATAAAATATTCTTTGACCTCTAACAAAGATACACATCCATCTAATGAAGACCGAGCTCGATAGCTGCAGTCGCTTAAATGCGGCCAGTATCCAGTATTCGGGAGATAGTAGGTTCGAACCCCACTGTCAGCAGCCCTGAAAATGGTTTTCCGTGGTTTCCCATTTTCACACCAGGCAAATGCTGGGGCTGTACCTTAATTAAGGCCACGGCCGCTTCCTTCCAACTCCTAGCCCTTTCCTGTCCCATCGTCGCCATAAGACCTATCTGTGCCGGTGCGACGTAAAAGCAACTAGCATCTATAGATCTACAGATATACTCCAGGAAATACAATGCGACTACTGCAGTAACTCATATTGAATTTTCTCAAACTGTTTGTTGCAAATTTACTTCCAGATTTGCAATTTATTACACCATGTTAAGTTATTTATATATCTAATTTAGTTAACTATGACCCCTTGATATCTGTTCTGGAATGGAAATAGGGCTACCACAACTTTACCTTTGAAGTTTACAGCAATTTTTCTTCCCTTTTAACTATTAACCCTTACAAATTCTCTGAATGAGCCAGTTAACAAGGAGACAAGAAAAAAAAATCTTAGGAAGAATAAATTAACACTTACTTATGCATAGCCTACATTAAATAAAGATAACCTATGCACTAAAACAAAACTGAACGTGGAAAGAGAAGAAAATATTTATACAAAGTAGCTGTCATTTGCAATGTATTACAGATGGCTAGGTTAATGTTAACCATGTCGTTATCGTATGAAAGACGATGTTTACAACCCAGCTCATTTAAACGTTAGGTTTGTAAATTCTCGTCACATTTCATCCCAGTCGAAATACGGATTAAAGTAAGAATATACGTAAACACAAAATCTGACGGTCGTAACCAACCCTGATAAATGATGACTCTGAATAAACCCTACATATTATAATGTAATTTACTGCCTACGATGAGTAATTGTAATGCAATAATATCTGGCTCACCTGGAACTCGCATTCCACCACTTCTGTATCTTCCAGTAACCGCACCGTGCATTTGTAACTAACGTTTATGTCACTCTTACTTCCAAATTTAAGCATCGTTGTGGTTGTTTTTACATTGGATTCACAGACGAGTCGCTCACTTCTCTAACTCACTAAAATATGACATGTACCATTCTCACATCTGAAAACAACCTGACGGCAACCATAACGTAACACAGGGAACGCCAATTGATTCTAAGGAACTCGGAACCTGAACTGTGCATTAGTCCAAAAAATAAGATCATTCTATATATTGCACGAATGACAACTCTCAATGAAAGTACCACCGCTACACTTGGGACAAATCAAATGCATAAGTATAGTATTTCAACCATTATTATAAATCTAAAGTGTAAATTATAACTCTTTACATTGATCTTGATAAAACTTCCAGTCCAGCTCCTCATGACAACGTTTTAACGGAAGGAACGTGGAAACTATGAGAAAGTTTAGATCCAAAGCTTTGGTCTTCTGTCAGAGTTCTGTCAACATACTTTCCTTTTCTTGAAAAAATTATCAAGTAGACTGAGAAAATTAACTATAATACACTAATATATAACACATATGATCAGGTTTATCCTCTAATATCTCTCAATAACGTAGAAAAGTAACTGTGTAACTTTCAAAACATTGTGAGTTTGGATCAAAATGTTTTCATACCGCCTTAGCTATCAATTAACAAAGGGTGCCGTACAGGCGGTTTTACATTCAAACATGGCAGCGGCGACGAGTGTTGTTGTGCTTGACAGAGGAAATAACACAACGTGCACGATAAACTTGCACGGTAAGAAATTTAATCTCTGTATCAATCATTGTATTCATACAATTAGATGTATATCCCGTTAATTTGACTTGAACTATATTCATTTTATGCATGTAATGTTCCAAATGCTGCCGTAGTTATTGCAGTCATGCCTATGTCATGAGGCACCGTACTGTAATTTTTAGGGAACCGATGCTCTGATTTTTTATGTTTTGACAGTCTCTAAGGGAATATTTTATGTACAATAAATGCTTTTTCAGGGGCGACGGTGGTTTCCTGGCGTGTCAATAATCAGGAGCAGTTATTTGTAAGGTAAGAAAAATATGTTATTCGAATTTTGTACAGTTTTGTTGGTGATATTGTTGTTTCTTGTGGTCGCTTGCTGTCTAGCCCGCAGCATTTGAGTTGAGTGTGCAGTTCAGTCTTATTTTTTTATGCGTCTAGTGTCTGGATATCTGTTACTAGTAGTGTGGCATATTGAGGTCTCGTTCAGAAATTGTTCGGGAATTCTATTTAGTTACTTTTCTAGACTTCTACCTCGTAGTGTGTAGCTTATTTCTTAGATTATCACTGAATTGCGAAACTTCGCAGCAGGATTATACGTTTTCTCCTTCCGTTAGCATCGCCTTGTTAATAATCCTGGGTACTTAAAAACCTCATATTCTTCTACAATTATTATTAATTACCTAGATATTGATCTGATTCATTGACGCCGTAAATGCCTAGCAGTACGGTACCGGTATCCGATTAGTTGCGTCTCGATGGTCTATGGGGTAGCATGGTAACATTTTAATTTTATTTGGGCCGATAACGTAGTAGTCCACTTGAAACAGAAATAATCTAGTACCCGTCTAATTTTCATGGACATATCACCGATCATATAGGCTAGTTAGCTTCTGTGTTTCTGCAGAAGGCTGAATACTGGAACCTACACATCAGATTCACTCCCTTTCGAGGTATTGGATGCTTTTCTCGGATATATGATTATAAATAACTCTGGATCTCATTCGTTTACTGGGGCCGATAACCTTCGATGTTAGGCCCATTTAAACAACAATCATCATCATCATCATCATCATTAATTTACTGGTACTGTAGCATGCGGTTATGGTGATAATCAAGCTACTCTCATATCTCGAATTGCTCTAAGAAATGGCTTACAGTGCATAATTCTGCATACGAATTAGAAGCGCTTTCACAGAACACACCCTTCGCAATCTTCCCCTCTGTCCCCATATCTTGGCAAAGTGCCCCCAGCCAAGACATTTCACACCCCTCTTCCCACACGAATCTCACCTACCCCTGATGTCTGGGACTTACGGTGGATAACTATGCTGGGCTGCGCTGACCTTGAGCGACTGTAGCTTTAGGAACCGCAGCGAGCTGCTTGAGGCTGAGCGAGTCATGGAGTGAAAATGTCATTTTAACACAATCATCACGTTGCCTTGAGAGATTAACCCGTATGACCCAGTGTGAAGAAATCTTCGTCGGGACTTGAAAGAAGAGGGATGTTCATTCTCAAAAATATTATCTGTACAACATGCCTAGCTCTTGCTCTGAATCAGTCGGAGAACATGGTCGTAATAATTATCAGAACTGAAGTAGGCCAACGGTGAATGTTATATATACATTTTTTTTTTTCAGCGGTACGTACAGTACTATACGTTATAAAAGACCAGTTCCTTTGCTTAACTTACTTGGCTCTCGTTTCCTGTGCTCGAGTTAATGAAGTCGAATCCCACCATTGTCGGTTGTCATTTAAGTGTTTAGATTCATGCATACCGGGCAAGTTGGCCGTGCGTGTAGAGGCGCGCGGCTGTGAGCTTGCATCCGGGAGATAGTAGGTTCGAATCCCACTATCGGCAGCCCTGAAGATGGTTTTCCGTGGTTTATTAATTAAGGCCACGGCCGCTTCCTTCCAACTCCTAGGCCTTTCCTATCCCATCGTCGCCATAAGACCTATCTGTGTCGGTGCGACGTAAAGCCCATAGCAAAAAAAAAAAAAAAAAATCATGTAAACAGAAGACCTATGCCACTAGATTTACTGACATATTAAAGAACCCGATTTCGTGTCAGAATTCTGGCACCTGGCGGAACGTGAAATGGAGTAGTAGTATACAGTCCGAAGAATGGGCGAGTGATGTTTTGGTTCAAGAGGCTTTATTCAAGCCACGAACTCTACTTAATGCGGTAACATTCACGTCTCGTCGAATACCGTACTGGTACCGAATGTATGCAAGACAGTGAAAGATGGACGTCGGACGTCCTAAAGCAGGAATTGTGTCTATCGGGCTGAATAGGTCGGACTGCAGGGCGCTGAGCCTGATGAGTTGTTTTCGAATACCTGCGAACTATAAATTCCAGCACCTTGGCGTCTCCCAAAACCAAAAAGTAGCCAGTGCACCGTAAAATAATAATAATAATAATATATTATTATATAATATTATATAATATAATGATATATTATATATATAATATAATGATATATAATATATATTATTATTTATATAATATAAATATTATTATAATTATTATAACTGGCCTTAGAGGCCGAGCACTCAAGACTCACAATCAGTCAGCCAGGCAATCATCAATGATTTGCATTTAGAGCTGTCGTCCAGGTGGCAGATTCCCTATCAATTGTTTACCTAGTCCTTTCTTAAACGTTTTCAAAGAGCTGGGAGGAAATTTGTCGAACATTTCCCTTGATAAATTATTCCAATCACTTATAGAGGAACCTTTTAGGCATGTAAAATATGTACCAGATTATGCACGGAGTTCTTTTGTCATCAACCATGCCTAACTAGTACCGGTACTTCATTCCTGGGAGAAAGATTTCATAACTTTCGGAACTAGAGGTGGCATGCTGGAGTTTCTCCCCCGTGTCCTGGTAGAACTGATTTTTTTTTTCTTCAAACTTTCTCATGATATTGTCCTGACCTTGATGAAGGACTCTCTAACCGTTTTGCATCATTTAAATTGCTTAATTTAAAAAAATGAATTTCATACTGTTTTTGTGTAACGTATGAGTTCAGTCTTATTACACGGTCGTAATAATTATCAGAACTGAAGTAGGCCAACGGTGAACGTTATACTCTTTTTTTTCAGCTGTACGTACAGTACTATACATTATAAAAGACCAGTTCCTTTTCTTAACTTACTTGGCTCTCGTTTCCTATGCTCGAGTTAATGAAATCGAATCCCAATATCGTCGATTGCCATTTTATGAGCTATTTGGTATAATTACTGAAATAACCGATATAGTATATGCAGAGAACAAGAATAAAATTAACTTCCTCCATAAGACTTTCAAATGTTCAGCAGAAATGACACAGAAGGGCTATAGCGATTTCAGACGAATTGACAAAATGAAAAAGTACTGGGCAGATCACAAGAACCAAACAGTACAGCCTTCAAAGAGAAATTGAACGTGAAACGACGCAAGTGGCCCTATGAACCCAATCAAGTTAATCTATATAAATAAAGTTGTAGGGGTTCCGCTGTCTGTAATTTCGTTTGTTTTGCCAATTTTTCAGATATGTATCCGTTTTAGGTCAACTCAAGACCGAATCGGTGGTTTTTACTCTTCGTGTTTGTTTGTTTGTTTGTTTGTTCCACCATCACGTCGAAACGGCTGTATAGATCTCAACCAAACTTCATATTTAGAGTATACTCATCCCGGGGAAGGTTTCGATATGCATATCATTTTAAAATACTTGAATAGACGGGGGGTTTATAGGAAAATCAGAACGGTTTTCCTCCATTTTCTCTTATACTATTGATTTTCCGTAAACTCTGTGGACCGTACGTGAAACGCCTCTTCATTATAAACAACTTTTGTTATGTTCATAATTTACCTTACTCTTCACATGACGGAGAAATTTGCTGTTATCTGCGGGTATCATGCTCTGCATTGAGTGACCGACAGACCGACAACGAACCTGTAGGTTACCATGGCAACGTCTCTGACTGCTTGCGAGCAGGGAAGTAACGTATTGCCATTTTCCTCATCATGCTTTTAAATTCGTGGTTGTTCCTTGGGTAGAAGGCAAGAGAGGCGTCAATCGGTCTGTCTGCGGGATATTGGCGGAATATCGTTGGAGGTTATAACCGCCCTCGAATAGATTAAGTAATAACCACCATTAGTCCATCTTCTTATCTGTTTACCTAAGAATCCCTACGCCTAAATTTCTCCTCTGTTACCGCTTTATTATATCTATAACTCACACCAGCATAATTTATTGAGGGGCATTTGATTTTCCAATACATTCAGTTGGCGTTTACATATTTGTCGTTATCCGGTTGTCCTCAGTTATAATCCATTTTCTATTGATTTCAACTTTCTTAACTGTATTATTTTCTTCCTTAATTACTCCGTATGTACGCGAGTGCTAGAATCTACTGGCTATATTTCCACCGAACTTCATATTTAGAATCCACCTGTCCTTGGGTAGATTTTAGGGCAAATATTGTTTCTAAATCCCTGAACTGACTGGGGGTTTATACGAAACCGAAACCGTGATTTTGCACTCCCACAAAATATACACAACCAAACTTAATGGAAATCTACCTGCCTTAATGGAAATTAATTTCCAAACCTTTTTTCTCATGTGCATCATTTCGATACGAGGATTAATAAGGGAGATATCATTAACGGACCGTTTTTCGGTACAAGTCCCATCAGACTTTAACTCAAGAGCGGGTGCGTGTAAAGCGTATTTCTTACTACTTGAAAACTACTATAGATATTCGAACCAAACTTTAT
Organism: Anabrus simplex; assembly: GCF_040414725.1. NCBI lineage: Eukaryota > Metazoa > Arthropoda > Insecta > Orthoptera > Tettigoniidae > Anabrus > Anabrus simplex. The sequence goes on along the minus strand of NC_090268.1, from coordinate 400,693,133 downwards.
ATTTAGCATCCACCTGTCCAAAGGTAGGTTTTAAAGGTCAATAACATTTCATGTTCCCAGAATGGACTGGTGGTTTATAGGGAACCTAAATGGTGATTTTACTCTTCCACAATATATACATTACAAGACCAACCTGACTGGAAATCGACCAAACGTGATGGAATTTCATTTCTAAAACTTTTCTTTCATGTGCATTTTTTCGTCAGGAGAATTAATAAGGGAGATATCATGAATGGTCAGTTTTGTAGGTTAACTCCAGCGGACATAGCCCAAAAGGTGTTGTACTTTGAGCAGATTCCTTATCTATATAAATACATTCGTAACGACTGTGTGCCTCTACATTGACTATTTTGGCGAAATTTTTGCACAGCTACCCTTTTAAGGGGTAATAATGATCATCTGAATATTTTTTTGGTTTAGTTTCCTGAAATTCCTAATTTTTACCCTCCTCCACCAAAATCCAGATTGCGGCATAATCTGCCAGACGAAAAAGAAAATTGAAATTTGACAAAATTATACGTTTTAGCCTGTAACGGACGGAAAACTTCCAAGATCTTTAAATTGTTCACTTTTTATCCCCGAAGAATATCGAAATATGGAGGCAATTTTAATGATGGTGCAGACCTTCGGGAAGTCCTGTCACATAACGGATTGCACAATCTCTGTTCAATTTGGTCTTATGACCTTCTGTCGTATCTGTATCCCATTTACGTTTCATTTTTCTCTATTAATCGATGTTGAGTAAATTTGGACTTTTCACATGCATAATTCATACTTTCATACTTTCAATCACTTATAGGAAATATAGAATCATCAAACTCTTCACGAAAATTGGCCCACCCAGTAGCCATATGTGAGCCAAATGCTATGTATGTAGCTGTCACAAAATTATCCGAAAAGTAATGCAATGTGAGATAATCTTACAAAAACTTTACCCTGTTCAACATTTCTAACTCAATCTGACCCAAGAATAGATGAGATATCATAGGACCAGCCATTTAGGCCACTAAATCCGGCGTCTTAAGGTAAATCCTTTGTCGATTTGATGTACGTTTAGCAGCAGCTTATCTGTAAATGAAGGTCTGCAATATTGTAAACACGCACATACTTTCGTATGTCGATCTATATATATTCACTTATGTCGATTTGTAGCGATCGAGAAAAGGTGTGTCTGCTATTGTAATCAGTACTCTCCACACCGACTTTGAATGGCAGTAGGAACGGGGTCCTTCTCCAACTTCTGTGTAACTGGCATTAGCAAGGAAGGTCTACCATTGTAATGAATAGTTCATTTCTCGATTTGACTTGCAGAAGGCAAGGGAGCATGCAGTTTTGTTTAAAACTCCCCTACCCGATTGTGTTTGGCTGGAGGCCAGGGTGCCCGCCATTATAAACTAATGTACCCATCTAAAATATGACTGGCATTAGGCATAATGCCCTGCTATTTTGATGGAAACTCACTAACTTGGTGTGACTGGCAGTAGGAAAAGGGGCCTGACATTATAATGATAACTGCACAACTCAATTTCGACTGATAGTAGGGTAGTTGCCTCCCATTATAATAGAAACTCATCAACTGTTATTTGTCTGGAAGTAGGAAAGGGGGGGCTGCCATTGTAACGAAAACTCCCCAAATCGATTGTGACCGCGCAGTAGGCAATGGGGCCTGCAATTATAATGTAAACTTCCCAACTTGATTGTGAATGGCAGTAGGCAAGTGAGACTGCCGTTACCATCACAGATACGTAACAAACACTTTACATTAGAAACAACGTATGGGGACCTCCCCATGCTGTTTCTGGGATAACGCTAAGAGACACGCAATTTTAAAACAAACTTATTTACTGCATGTACAGTATTTACTTCGATATTCGAATACAAAGTAGAATACCGTAGCGAAGCACGGGTACATTTGCTAGTAATAATATAATACCGGCCGGGTTGACTGCGTTTAGGGGCGCGCAACTGGTGGCTTGCATCTGGGAGATAGTGGGTTCAAACTCCACTGTCGACAGCCCTGAAGATAATAATTAGGCGGTGGTGGTTATTGTTTTAAGAGGAAGTACAACTGGGTAACTATCCTCTAATAAAAACATTTAAGCTCTTTAGACCTTTCCTATCGCGAAATTGCCGGCGTATCGCCCCAGTGTAGCAGTGGGCTCATCAGTTGGACTGCTACACCATTCCAAGACGCTGGCGGCTAGTGCGCCGTTGAAACACCACTACAAGCCTCCTGTGTAGGACACTGCAGTGACGGTGCACTAAGGGAGCATATGCCTCCCCTCATATAAATGCCTGTCTCTGGCTTTTTGCAATCGATGAAATGAAATTATGGTTTCCTTCTAAGAAAATTTTTGACATCCTCTAATAATATTGAAATAGCATGTTAATTATGCTGGTTCCGTGTAGTCAGTTATATCTCCAGTTATCATCTAACTATCGAATGGCTTTTAGTGCTGGGAGGTCTGAGGACATGTTCGACTCACCTGGCGTAGATCTTTATATTTGACATCCATGGGCGACGTGCACGTCTGGATGTGGATAATGATGAATAATGAGGTAAGGAGAGTCAGGTGAATATATTAACTCTCTCAATTAAAACACTGATCAAAGAAGTTCTCCAATATTTTTTCATAATACAACAGCTAAGAATTGGTAAACTTCGTTACGTCGCGATAAGTATTACTCCTCGGTTAAAATAGTGATGACAATGTACTGTGATTAATCGGAAGCTTCGGGCTAGGAACTACATTTTCAACTCAAAGCCACAAGTTTACTATACATTCAGATGTCTCACTTTTGTTTTCAAATGAGTGGTTCTTTTGTCTTTCCGGCGGCGGCTGGCCTAAAATAATGGCATTAGCGGATTGAATGACAGTCGTTTTGGTGGTGGTGATTATATATACAATCCTTTATTTAGGAAACTGACCCTCAACGGGCTTTCCATAAGACACAGTATTGTAAGATTTTTATGTTTTGGAATATGCTGTAAATGGTTCCTTAAAAGAAGTAAGGGCCCACGCACAGCCGTCTCGGCAATCGACCCCCTGAGGGTGGGGGCGGTAGATTAACACCCCTGTCGTAATATGCGACTAAAAGGGGCCCCAGGTGCTCCCAACTTGGAAGCGTGGGTTGGTGACCACGGGGCCCTGAACTGGGTCTTGGCAGTGCTTCCACTTACTTGTACCAGGCTCCTCACTTTCTTCTATCCTATCCTACCTCCCTTGGTCTACTCTTGTTCTTTCCCGACCCCGTCGGTATTAGGTTGTGAGGCCTAGGGAGTCTATTTTCACGCCCCTCGTGGCCCTAGTCTTCCTTTGGCCGATATCTTCATTTTTCGAAATGTCGGATCCCTTCCATTTTTTCTCTCTGATTAGTATAATATAGAGGATGGTTGCCTAGTTGTACTTCCTCTTAAAACAACAATCATCACCACTACCACTCTCGGCAATCGTGGCTAGGTAGCTTTCCTTGAGGGCAAACCTCTTCCACAACTCGGCCATCATCTCCGGTATGGTACCGCTTGTGCCCACTAACAATCTGTAAACGTTGACGGAGTTTATCTGATATTTCTCCATGATGTAATTAGGAGGAAGTACAGTACTACTGGGCAACCATCCTCTCTTAACGCTAATCAGAAGGAAAAAATGAAGAGACCTGCCCTATCAAAAAATGATAATCTATAAAAGAAAGGGCAAAGCGCGAAAATGAAAGACACCTTAGGCCTCGCAAACCTAATACCGGCGGGGTTGGAACAGAACAAGAGTTCATCAAAGTAAAAAAAATAACAACATGGCGTATGGCCTTTAGTGCCGGGAATGTCCGAGGACAAGTTCGGCTCGCCAGATGCAGATCTTTTGATTTGACACCTGTAGGCGACCTCCGCCTCGTGATGAGAATGAAATTATGATGATGAAGGCGACACATACACCCAGCCCCCGTGTCAGCGAAATTAACCAATTATGGTTAAAATTCCCGATCCCGCCAGGAATCGAACCCGGAACCCCTGTGACCAACGGCCAGCACGCTAACCATTTAGCCATGGAGCCGGACTTCATCAAAATAGATCAGGTAGAAAAAAAGCAAAGCGAGGAACCTAACGTACGGGAAAGCAATGCCAGACTTATCTAGGGGAACTGTGATTACTAACCCAGCTCCTAAGTTGGGAACCCCTGGTCTCCCTTTTAGTCGCCTTATACGACAGGTGGGAATACCGTAGATGCATTCTATTGCCCCCACCCATAGGGCGTTGACAGTAGTTTTATTTTGAAAATAAATTGGTTATTCCTGGTTATACTGCCCAGAGCAGTGTAGTTTGTATAAATCCCATCTGGACCAGCCTTCGGCGCTTTTTCTCGGAGCTTTCATTGTGGGTATTGAAAACCATCGGGAATGTTGTCTCCGTTTTTTTTTTTTTTTTCCCTCGCTATTTGCTTTACGTCGCACCGACACAGATAGGTCTTATGGCGACAATGGGACAGAAAAGGCCTAGGAATGGGAAGGAAGCGGCCGTGGCCTTAGTTAAGGTACAGCCCCAGCATTTGCCTGGTGCGAAAATGGGAAACTAGTGGGTTCGAACCCACTATCTCCCGAATGCGAGCTCGCAGCTGCGCGCTCCTAACCGCACGGCCAACTCGCCCGATATCTCCCAAGTTTAGAGATTAAACAGTTGTAAAGCCAGAGCGGGATTCGATCTCCGTTTCGTCTAGGTATCAGTCGTCAATGATCTGCATTTAAGGTCTTTAGGACTAGAATGGGGATCATTCAGTCTCATGAGGTCAACTGAGGAACTATTGATGCGAGATGTAGTCACGAAAGTCAGAGCAATTCGGCTGAGAAAGTGGTCACACTGAGTATGTAACACTCCAATAATATAAAGGAGGCCATCTGATTGGGCAACAGTCGTCTTGACTGTATGTGTCACGTTTAAAAGAAAATAATAATAATAATAATAATAGTACGTAATTGATGTACCGATTGTTGTCGCCTGAAATGGAAAGAGCCCTAAATAACTTGATGTGATGGTACGTATGTTGAGTCACTGAAGAGCCGTACGAGGAAAATGAGTGATGTTTTTGGTTGCTTTCCTTACCAAACCAGAAGTTGCTATTACATATTAGTCTGCCAGGCCCACTGAAATGCACGCACCAACCGACCTTAGTTAGCGACCTTTTCACACCGTCACAAGGTCTGGCTACATAAGGAATGGCATTGGTAGCATCACTCATACCTCAGTCACTTTCATATTGTCAAAGCCAAGGATGATACAGTACTGAGACTGAGACAGGTCATTGAAAGTAACAACTTTGCTCTAGCCCGTACCACAAGCCATTGTGCACTGTAAATAGTAGGCCCCTCCAGGCCCTCCAGCAAGGGATGGGTGTGATGCTATACTACTTAAAAAAGAAACGTTTTGTCTGTTATCGGATTGTGAATACACGTACTACTTAAAAAAGATTTTGACTGCTTTTGTATGCAGTGCTGCTCTTGTAATGGGCGACGAAGCTCCTGTGCTTCTTAGGCTTACACGGCGATGTTTTCTTAGGAAATATATCATGGCACAGACACTTTTCTTTTTGGTTTACAACTATCGGAAATTGTTTCCAGGACGTTTTGAAAAAAGAAAACATATCTGTCTAAGAAGGCAAATGTTATGGGAAATTACTGTGAAATATTCTACAGATTTTGAAATATGTGACTTTTAACTAGTGACATTTATATATATATGTTCCTTCCTTAGCTTATCCTCAGAAGTAAATCTAATTGATGACATTAGAGGTTCTCGGGTAGTGAGTGCCCTGTATGATGTGAGGATAATCAGATTTCTTATTTTATCAATTACTTTGGGTGTTATCCCTTCATTACTGGCCTTGCAGTCAGGGTTAGCCAGCCCGCCTCTTTCTTGGAGGTCCTGGATTCAGTTCCCGGCCAGGCGAAGGATTTTTACCTCTATCTGAAGTTTGTTCGAGGTCCAGTCTGCCTACATGCGAACAACTAAGGAGCTATCTCATCGTGACTGGCCCCGATCTGGAAACCTAAGAATAATGGCGAAGAGGATTGATCGTGCTGATCACGTGCCACGCCATAATGTGCAGGCCTTTGCGCTGAACAGTGGTTACTTACCACCATCGGATGTGCTTGTTTCTGTTTTGTTTTATGATTTTTTAATCCCTTATTTTCATGCTTGGATCCATGTGCAGTTTTCACCGGTTTCCTTGGGTGCGGTAGTGGCGATTTCTGTTTTAAGAGGAAGTACAACTGGTCAACCATTCTCTATTAACACTAACCAGAGAGGAAAAAAGAAGTCTGACACTTCGAAGATGAAGGTATCTGCAAGAGAAAGGAAAGGGCCACGAAGGGCCTGAAAATGAAAGACTCCCTAGGCCTCGAATGCTCTAATACCGTCGGGGTCGGAAAAGAACAAGAGTTGACCGAGGGAGGCCATACAGGAAAGACGAAAGCGAGGAGCCTGTCACAAGCAAGTGGAAGCAATGCCAGACTCAGGTAGGGGAACCATGCTTCATCAACTCTCGCTCTCAAGTTGAGAGGCCCTGGTCCCCCTTTCAGTCGCCTCTTACGACAGCAGGGGATACCGCAGATGTATTATCTCGCCCCCATCCACAGGGGTTTTCCGTAGGTGTCTGCTGAGCTAAGAGGCTCAGACGATACAACCGCTGGCCTTCTGAGTCCAAGTTGGCGGGTTTAAATCCCTGCTCAGTCCGGTGCTCAGATACGCCAGCGTCGTGTCGGTGGATTTACCGGCTCATAAAGGAACTCGTGCTAGGCAAAATTCCGGCGGCTCCGGAAACCGTAAAAGTAGTTGGTGAGATGTAAATACCAATAACATGATTATATTCATGGGTGTCTAATCCATTAAGTGTGGAATGTATTAAAACTAATGTTGTTTCATAGTATTTTATTGTCCGACTCGTTGGCTGAATGGTCAGCGTACTGACCTTCGGTTCAGAGGGTTCCGGGTTCGATTCCCGGCCGGGTCGGGGATTTTAACCTTCATTGGTTAATTCCAACGGCCCGGGGGCTGGGTGTTTGTGCTGTCCCCAACATCCCTGCAACTCACACATAACACTATCCTCCACCACAATAACATGCAGTTGCCTACACATTGCCGATGCCGCCCACCCTCATCGGAGGGTCTGCCTTACAAGGGCTGCGCTCGGCAAAAAAATAGCTACACGGAAACAAAGTATTTTATTGTATCATCCCTCTTTTTTGAGGCTGTATAACAGTCAAAGCGGGAAATGTTCATACATAGTGAAATGGCCATACTTCCAAAGAAATGTCGTAGCTGTAACAGTATTGATCATATTTGGATTCAGATCAATTTGAGCATGTTTAAACATTCTGTCTCTCCAGATATAAAATTATGGATATATTTTATATATTTTTATGCCCAACACTTCTGAAGTATTTGATAAGTAATGAACAGCACACACAAGAAATATCTGAATTCGACACAGAAAGTTACTGTATCCTAAGTTTTGCTCAGTTTTACCTACGATTGGTGTAATAAATCAAATCTATAGGCCTGTATATGAAATAAGTGTTACCTGTACATTACTCAGAATTTTAAAAGAGTAGTATTTCTGAATCAGTCGTATCTACCGTAACAAGGAAATGCAATCTTCCATTGTCCGTCATATGTCTGTCTGTCTGTCTGTCTGTTCGCGCGTCACTAGAAAACGGCTGAACAGAATTTAATGGAAATCGGTATGAAGTCGGGAAATAAGTCACTACAACCTAGGCTAGGGATGGCAAACCTTTACCGACTAGCGTGTCAATTAAGGTTTTGTTTATTACTTTTTACTGTCTATTGTGCCATCGGTTATTTAACTTTAAAATCATCATTTAAACCCCTCGTTTGACTTCATTAAGATATTAGATTGCATTATGTATAAATCCTTTCGACTGAATGTTTCATTATTTTACTTTGCCAACATCACTGAAAATTACATTTTTTAAACAGGTCAATTTTAAGAATAAGGCATATTTTTGCTTTAACCTAATATAATTTGCAAAAAATATGGCCATAGAATTGAGGCATATTTCTTTTTTAAACCGTAATATTAAAATATACTATGTTGGTAGATTTTCGGTCTGCCTCTGTGGTGTAGTGGTTAGTGTGATTAGCTGCCACCTCCGGAGGCCCGGATTCGATTCCCGGCTCTGCCACGAAATTTGAAAAGTGTTACGAGGGCTGGAACGGGGTCCACTCAGCCTCGGCAGGTCAACTGAGTAGAGACGGGTTCGACTCCCATCTCAGCCATCCTGGAAGTGATTTTCCGTGGTTTCCTCACTTCTCCTCCAGGCAAATGCCGGGATGGTACCTAACTAAAGCCACGGTCGCTTCCTTCCCTCTTCCTTGTCTATCCCTTCCTATCTTCCCATCCCCCCGCAAGACCCCTGTTCAGCATCGCAGGTGAGGCCGCCTAAGCGAGGTACTGGTCATCCTCCCCAGTTTTATCCCCCGACCCAGAGTCTGAAACTCCAGGACACTGACCTTGAAGCGGTAGAGGTGGGATCCCTCGCTGAGTTCGAGGGAAGAACCAACCCTGGTGGGTAAACAGATTAAGAAGATGAAGAAGGTAGATTTTCGACCTATTTATTACATGTTAAAAACATTAAAATATGTAGTTTGCTGTCTGACGTGCCACGTAAGTCGTGTTTGTATGTCAACTAGTGGCACGCGTGTCATAGGTTCGCCATCCCTGACCTAGGCCATAAGTAATTTTATTAACGATGAGTGAAATGGTAGTTTAGGGGAAGGCTTAAAATGTACTGTAATTCTCAAATATTTATGTTATTAGTGATCCTATCGATAAATACTAGCCTACATAACTAAAGTTATATAAAATTAAATTTCCTATATTTTATGTCTTATACATTGTTACCGTACTGGCGTTGAAAACAGGGATATTCATGAATTTGGATTTTTGTTGCTAAGTCCATATCAACGCCGAGCCACGAGATAATGGGTAAACAGAATTTAATTAAAATCGGTATGTAGAGTCGGGGAATAAGAAACTACAGTCTACGCTATAAATGATTTTATTCACCGTGGATGAAATAGTAGTTTAGGGGAAGGCGCCTAAAATGTTATTTTTAAATAATCTACTTATGTTATTGGTTCGGTCGAAAAGTACTACATAACAAAAGTTATTGAGAATACAGTTTCCGATCATTTATATTTTATTCAGATTTACCGTAAGGACTGTGATTATTGTGGAATTTTAGTCAGAAGGAAGCTAAATCTGAAGGCCTACAATATCGAAAGCTCATAAAATTGATCAACAATAACATTACATTGGCCATTGTTTGTTGTGATGTTCTTTGTCTCTTCTGCTGCCACTCATCTCCGATAGGTGGGGTTACTGCTGCCTACAGAGTATAACAGCTTGCCTGAATAGTGGCGGGAAGTAGCTGGGGAGTTAGATAACTTTCTTCTTTAGCATTCCGTTCCTCTGGTTCATACATTTTCTGACACTGCTGGTGCGTAACACACTGGTTCATCATACTATTCCAGCTGTTCGATCCCTACTCCGAAGCGCTGATTGGAATGAGCAGTGTGTAGACGTGATAGAATAATAGCATAGATTGGCAGCGTAGTACTGTTCGTTAAAAGTGAGGAAATTTGTGGGGACATTTTTCATTTAATCGCACCCCCTGTGGGTGGGGGACGCAGACGAAGAATATACCCACGGTATCCCCTGCCTGTCGCAAGAGGCGACTGAAAGGGTCCCCAGGGGCTCTCAACTTGGGAGTGTGGTTTGGTGACCACGGGGCCCTTAGCTGAGTCCACGAGTCCTGTTATTGCTTCCGCTTACTTGTGCCAGGCTGCTCAGTTTCATTTATCCTGTCCGACCTCACTTGGTCAACTCTTGTTCTTTTCCGACCCTACGGTATTAGAGCATTCGAGGCCTAGGAAGTCTTTCATTTTCACGCCCTTCGTGGTCCTTGCCTTTCTCCGTCCGTTCCTTCATTTTCTGAAGTGACGGATCCCTTCTTTTTCTTATTTTTTCTCTCGTGTCTATCCCCTGTGGGTGGGGGACGCAGATACCCACGGTATATCCTACCTGTCGTAAGAGGCGACTAAAAGGGGCGACCAAGGGATGATGACATTAGAACCATGAAACTATTTGTGCTTAGTACCGTTACGTGTTGCGTTACACACCGTGGGTCTACATTGCCTATGATTAGTAGCACTATGTGAGCAACACCATGAGTATATATTGCCTGTGATTACTGTAGTTCCAAGTAGTGAGGGACACCACGAGAATACCGGCGCCCGTGATTAGTCCCACTATGTGCGGAGCGCAATGAGTCTGCGTTTCTTGTGAGTAGTACCCTTATGTGCAAAACATCATTGGTTTGTGTTACCTGTGAGTGATGCCATTGTGTGCGACATACGATAGGTCTACATTTCCTGTGATTAGTACCACCATTAGAGAAACACAATTAGTCTACGTTGCCTGTGAGTAGTACCATTATAGGACGAACACCATGGTTCTACCTCCCAGTGATTAGTACCATTATGAGGGGCCGGCGACCTAGATTTTGAGAGCCTTTCGATAATATATCCCAGTAATTCAGGCTTTGTGAATTGGATCTACTGACAGTTTTTGTTTCACTATCATTTTTTCATCATCATTCGTTTCAGATTCTAGTCAGTGGATAAATTTTGAAGTATTAATTTTCGTTTCGTTCACCTCTTACCGTTAGGGGACGATGACCTAGCTGTTAGGCCACTTTTAACAACAAACATCATCATCATCATCATCATCATCATCATTTAATCGCAAAATTCCTACACGTCATTGTAATGACCTATGCTGATTTCAGTTGGAAAAGCCAGTCTTTCTGAAGTTGTAAAAAGGCAGGTGGAGAGTGAGTGTCTACCATTATGATGAAAATTCTCAAACTTGATTGTGACTGATGGTAGACAACAGGGCCTACCATTACATGAAAATTCCGTAACCCAGAAAAGACGTATGGTGACTTCCCCGTCGCGTTTCTGGGGTAACGTTAAGAGCTATGCAATTTTAATAGAATCTTACTCACAACGTGTACACTACATAACCTAGAATTCCGTAGCGAAGCACGGGTACCGTACAGCAGCTAGTTTGATAATAAACTAAGATGCAGTGCAAAATTGAATCATTTTAAATTTCAGAGGTAGATGGTATTCTTTGCTTGACAAATGCCTATGACAGGTATTATTGTTGGCAAGGAGTCGGAGCATAAGAGGCTTGGGAGTAGATGGCTAAAATATATCACTCTCCAAACCCAGAATTAAATTCGTGATGTTGGAAGACGGGGGAGTTCTATAATGTAGGATACTGAAGTAGTGAATGGAAACAAAGAAAAAGCACTTGAAAATTTGTCCAAAATATGGTAATGAGAATGGAGGCTATGGAAGGAGATTCAGAGACTCCATTATGGTTTGTTCAAAAAGAAACCCTAAGAAATGAAGAAAGTAAACTGTGTGGTTAATCTTCATATTTAAAATTTCATTTCCATTCAAGGACGGCTATATGTCCATGCTTGAAGAAGTATCCATGAATGTACAGTACCTCGTTTAGTCTATTTTTTTAGTATTAAGAACTTTTCTTCTGGTAGTATATTTATAGTATATTTGTGTAGAAACCTCCTTGGCTCAGACGGCAGCGCGTCGGCCTCTCACCGCTGGGTTCCGTGGTTCAAATCCCGGTCACTTCATGTGAGATTTGTGGTGGACAAAGCGGATGCGTGACAGGTTTTTCTCCGGGTTTTCCCGGTTTTCCCTGTCATCTTTCATTCCAGCAACACTCTCCGCTATCTTTTCATTTCATCTGTCAGTCATTAATTATTGCCCCAGAAGAGTGCGACAGGCTTCGGCACCCGGCACAATTCCTATCCTCGCCGTAAGATGGGGGCTTCATTCATCCATCCCTGACCCGGTCATTGACTGGAAAACAGGTTGTAGGCTTTAATTCAGTATATTTGTCAAAGACGTTAAGTGACTTCTCAGTTCAACCCATTGAGAATATATATTTATCATGCCATTATAATGCTGCTGAATGTTGCCTAAAACCCCTGCATTACGAGTCTTACGAGTCTTCAGGCAATTGTTACAGAAAATGGACATCCAGATAAAAATGATATCGGATATTTGTTGTGTGTTAACGTAATAAAATTCATACAAACGTTGTTTAGTTATTAGTTTATAATCCGTTTCTTATGCTTCAGCATTTTGTAAATAAATGTTGTAACTTAAGTATATAGAGAGCGGCCGGGTTGAGTAGCTCAAACGATAGAGTATTGACGTGAGCGGGTTCGATTCCGGCTCAGTTCGGTGAATATAAAAGTGCTCAAAATAGATGGGCACATAAAAGAGCTCCTGTTGGACGTAAAACTAATAACTTTTTAATTCGTATTATTATTTAAGTGATGCAAGCAGCTATTGACTACACAAATTAACGGCTTTTTCCTCGACCTTAGGCTTACACCTTTTCCTTTACATTCTTGCCAGAGGTTTTTCAACGTTATAATACTAGGATACCTGCAAAGTAAATGCAGAATATTATACATACATGCATGCAAACAGTACATTTATGTATTTATTTTTGTTGTATTCTGCGACGATGCCAATCCTTATGCAGCCAGTCCCTGCTATGAATGGTTTGAAAATTTTGCTCATAGGGTCGGTTGGTGTATCCATTTCGGTGGGCTTGGCAAACTAATATGTAATAGCAACTCTGACTCGGTGAGGAAAGCAACGGGAAACTACCTCACTCCTCATTTCCCTAGCACGCCTCTTCAGTGATACCTAGGCCATCTATGATAGCTGATGGCAGAGTTGTTGAGAATCCCACCAGCGGAATCGTTGACGGACTGAACATACATATGTACTCTGCGGTGCCTTTCAGCGTTCATTCTGCTAGTCCTGTGAGAGCCTACTAAACATTCTGTTTACAAATAGCACTGGAACCTCTTCTGGCGAATCTTCATCATTTCCGAAGTCTGCTATTTTTCTTATCGTCCACGACCAAGCTCCTTTCTCTCCTATATAACCTATCCTATTCGCCTAACATGAAATGCCATCGAAATAGGTTCGTGTACGCAGTTACATTTCCCATGTCTGTGCCTAACTTTAATTTTGTTTTTTTCACGAATGCCCTCTTGTTCCTGTTCCCTTGGTTTGTACCCGCGGCATTATCACTGTTTTCGTCAGTTGCCTCCAGTTTACACAAAATATAATTCCGAGTTTTCCCGACCACCTTTCCCGTACAAAATTGGCCTGAAGATGGGTAAATATTAAATGGTCTTTGAACTTACTTCCTTCTTTCAGAATACTGTACCTTTGATCACATTATGGAACTTTACGTCATTGACCCTGCTACAGTTGTTTATTCAAACTATACTACCATCTTGGAAGTAAATATATCATAAATAAATGAAGTGGTCTGTTTGTTCCAGTTTCGTATTTCCTCTCCGGCATGCAAGGCTTTTCCCTACTGATACCACTTACATCTCACATCATCACTTGTTATTTTCTTATAATAATCACTTTTCAAGTTCTAAGACATTGTGTTGAGATTCTTGTATAAGTAGTCCTATGCTCTTAAAACTAAATTATTGTCAAGCTAAACTGCTTACTACATTTTTACCTCAACTGAATTGCAGTAGCCTGGCGTTTTAAGCCTTTGAGTAATTGATACACCATAAACTCTGAACAGTTACGGTGTAAGTACCTCGAACAACACATTCTGTCATTAGATCCCATTACAATGTGTCAACGTAAATGCCTTTGACTAGCTGCTGGCTTTCTACCCAAATGTTCGAGGTCCTGTTCCTGGTGTATCCTTGGATATAATTTTCACCTTAAAATATGGTGGCTCCAACGATCCCAGAAATGACTGAAGTTGCTGAGGGAGCTTAATGTCCTAGTTACTCCAAGTCCCCCTTCCTCCAGGATCTCCTTGTCCTGAGATAATTTTGACTCGGAATCGCTAGAATTAATGAACAATTTGGCAAGTTCTCTTTTCTGACCACTGGATCATGTTCGTATGTTTGACGGGGTCAACAGAAATTACGTGAAGTGAACGATGACTTGACAATGTAGAATCATGTGTAGTGAGGCATGAACCGGTCCTGGAAGATGGGGGAAATATTTTCAACTTTCTCATTCGAACATCGTTGATCTTTTGGCATTTTTTAGTCTTTGCAATGTACGTAGAGCCACTTAAATACTGCTCGTGTCCGTAGTAGTTCCATCACTAGCATTTGGATAGTTTCCGTTTTCCATTCAGTGTTTTAATTTTTCTATTTATTTTACATCGCTCCGATACAGACAGGTCTTATGACTAAGATGGGGAAGGAAGCGACCGTGGCCTTTATTAATTTACATTTGCCTGTTGTGAAAATGGAAAACCAAATTCAAGCCTGCTAACAGTGGGATTCGAACCCCGAATGCAAGCTGACAGCTATATGACCCAAACCACATAGCCATCTCGTTCACTAATGTTTTAATTCTGTGCAATTTTTATCATCTAATATTCATTGATTCGGATACTAGATACGATTCTTTAAGGATATTTGTGGCAACTTACCTTTGGGTAAGGTGAAATATTCTGGCCTTGTGTAACCCCTGTGACTACTGTACTTTGAACGAAGAACTCATTCTACCATCAATTCTCGCCGCAGCCCAGTTGTCAACATAAGTGCCTTTGATTGCTTTTAATAATCTACCCTTGATCCCATAGTCCCCCAGGACGGCGAATATCTTTACCATCGGCACTCTTCCATATGCCTTCTCTAGATCTAAGAACCATAAATTAACCGTCTTTTCCTCTCGCAGCATTTTTCAATTACATGGCGCATGCTGAAAATCTGATCCTGACAGCCACTCTGTGGTTTGAAACTTACTCCCAACCAGCTGATCACACCCTCCCTTCCAAAATACAGTGAACACCGTACCTGGTATACTGATCAATGAAATACCTCGATAATTATTGCAATCCTTCCTGTTCCCTTGCTAATAGATGGATGTAATTCCTGCTTTCCTTCAATCAGAAGGTGCCTTACTAAGATTACATGCTAATCTTACTACTCTGTAAAGTCATTTCACCCCTGCCTCCCCAATGTATTTCGCCATTCAAGTCTGATTTTATCTATTCCTGCCGCTTTGTAACAGTCAGTCAATCAATCAATCAATCAATCAATCAATACTGATCTGCATTTAGGGCAGTCGCCCAGGTAGCAGATTCCCTATCTGTTGTTTTCCTAGCTTTTTCAGAAATGATTTCAAAGAAATTGGAAATTTATTGAACATCTCCCTTGGTAAGTTATTCCAATCCCTAACTCCCCTTCCTATAAATGAATATTTGCCCCAGTTTGTCCTCTTGAATTCCAACTTTATCTTCATATTGTGATCTTTCCTACTTTTAAAAACGCCATTCAGACTTATTCGTCTACTAATGTCATTCCACGCCATCTCTCCGCTGACAGCTCGGAACATACCACTTAGTCGAGCGGCTCTTCTTCTTTCTCTCAATTCTTCCCAACCCAAACTTTGCAACATTTTTGTAACGCTACTCTTTTGTCGGAAATCATCCAGAACAAATCGAGCTGCTTTTCTTTGGATTTTTTCCAGTTCTTGAATCGGGTAATCCTGGTGAGGGTCCCATACACTGGAACCATACTCTAGTTGGAGTCTTACCAGAGACTTATATGCACTCTCCTTTACATCCTTACTACTACCCCTAAACACCCTCATAACCATGTGCAGAGATCTGTACCCTTTATTTACAATCCCATTTATGTGATTACCCCAGTGAAGATCTTTCCTTATATTAACACCTAGATATTACAATGATCCCTAAAAGGAACTTTCACCCCATCAACGCAGTAATTAAAACTGAGAGGACATTTCCTATTTGTGAAACTCACAACCTGACTTTTAGCCCCGTTTATCAACATACCATTGCCTGCTGTCCATCTCACAACATTTTCGAGGTCATGTAGCAGTTGCTCACAATCTTGTAACTTATTTATCACTCTATAGAGAATAACATCATCCGCAAAAAGCCTTACCTCCGATTCCACTCCTTTACTCATATCATTTATATATATAAGAAAACATAAAGGTCCGATAACACTGCCCTGAGGAACTCCCCTCTCAACTATTACAGGGTCAGACAAAGCTTCACCTACTCTAACTCTCTGAGATCTATTTTCTATTATTTACCACCACTTCCACTTCCTCAAGCGTAATTTCACCAACATCATTGTCCTCCTCCCCATGAGCTCACTTGTCGCGAAGCACCAGGAAAAGTTCATTTTACGTTGAGAAGATTTTCCTTCCACCTGTCCAGTGATTCTCTGGGATCTGTTATGAGTTCACCTGATTTATCCAAAACACTATTCACATCCTTTTACCCTCCGTTTTAAAGATTCTCAATAAATTCATGAATAAAATATCATTGTACCAATATATCTAGAAAAATACTATTATTCATACATACGTTTTCAATGCCGTAGATTATTAAATCGCATTACAACGTAAGAGGGTGACTAATGTAAACGATTTCGCTTGATGACGAAATCGGAATCGTATTTCTTTTTGAACAGTGGATATTTCACGAATATCTAAGAAGAAATGGTCTTCTTTATTTGATCGCCTTAAAGTTTTCTCGTTACACTTCATGAATACTCGTCTCTTTCTCCATACTACAACAAAATGTTCTAAATATCTTGAATCGACTTATTCTTGGTGCAGATATTAATGATATACACTGGTAGGCGTGTGAGCAATGCTTTATTATATCTCTTACAATTAGTAGAAAATAACGCATTCCATTTCGACCATTCGAAAGGATCATTGGGAGGTGTTACAGTGAACCATCGACTTGGAAACACCTACGTGTACTGTAAATTACTGGTATAATAATTTACAGTACTTTATAACTACAGTACACTCCAAATTTCGAACAACATATTTTGTTGAGGTGCCTCTGCGAATCCTTTAGGTATAGAAACGTGGAAATTGTATTTAAATATCTATATATTGGACATCACCATGTGCGGTCCAGTGAATTTTTTGGAGACAGTCCTCGGATTTCTTTCGTACAGGTCAAAGAAAGCTTATATGTTTGTCATCCGTTTGTCGTAGAAAAACATTCAAAATAGAAAAAAAATCGTATGGAATGTGAACTATATAGAGCGTAGGTGGAAGAGCTTTTCTCTGGTTTAATAAAACATTTCTGTGTTATCATTTCCTATCGCCACGAAGATGTATTTTGCCAGCCGGAATGTTCCTAGAATTAGTTGGATCCTCTTCATCTGACCGCAACTCAGTGTTTCACAATGTAGTGAATGTAGCCTACACTGTATCCACTTGTACTAGGCTTATCTGTTTCATATTTCCAGTCCGATATCCCATGGTTCCGGCCTTTCCTATCCCATCGTCGCCACAAGACCCATTTGTGTCGGTGCGCCGAAAAGCAATTTGTAAATAAAAATCTACGGTCTACTTTTGTTCTTTTATAGACCTATATTTCAAGGTCAGGAGTGTTTCATCTTCTCACTTTTCATAGACTTTCTCTTTCCGACTTCATTCGTAATAATTCTTACTTGTTAGTCGCATCTGACGTTGCGTCCACTTTCTTGTACTAGAATCGACACCTTCATCTTTCCTATGCGTCCTCCGTTTGTCAACTCTTATTCTCTTCCGACTCCGGAGTTGCACGATTCCCACGCTTTCTTGTGCAAGGGAGCGGTGAGCTGTTCCCCATAATCATAAGATCAAAGCTGAACAGGGGTAATTACGGTATGTTGTTGATTGTGTTCTGTGGACATGTCTTCTATCGCTGCTATCGTTATGTATGAATATTTCAATACAGTAATTTTAGGCCGATAGTAAAGAAGATGCGTTCATTTTTGTATGCATCGACTGCGTACTTGTTAGGAATTGGATGATATCCATTATTCTGTTTCATCAAAAATAAACCCCACTTCCCCTTTCTAACTAATCCGCGAATGTAGGCTACCTAGTCGTGAAATTTAAGGACACCGTGCAGCCCGCTCATTGTTCATCAGGTAATGTATTTGAAATTAATTTCCACTTTGGCTTGGAGTATGCTTGGCGCCTCATGGAGAGAAATGGCGCCTCATGGAGAGAAATGGCAATAATACCACATGTTCCTTTACTGATGATGTGATGAACAAGTGGCTTTCATTCCCTTTGTTTCTGTGGTATGATGGTCCAAATACATTGTTCTTGAGAATCTGTTGAAAGTTGATCTGCGACCTTGCTCGAACAAGTTATAATTTCAGCTTACGAATGAGAGTACCATAAAAACAAATTCAGTTTTATTTTGCTATGGTAATATAACTCCACATTACTCGGTGGATAAGGCATGGCTATTACGGTGTATATTTACACCGCCATAAACATATGGTTGAACAGTTAGCAAGTACCCGCATCGTGATGTTGAGCTTTCCACATTCGACTTTGCACTACCTTGCCAATGAAGTATGCGCAATCACCATCATAAAAGTCGAAATAAAATGGTGGTTGGGGATAATTTTGTGTACGTCGTCTGTGCACCTGGGTTAACGAAACAAAACTATTATAATCTTCTTGAAAGGACAAGTCTTATTCTAAATAGCAGACCTGTTGTGAAATGCTCGTCCATCTTAATTGTCACTTCAGTGTTCAGCGGGCATGGTTTTCAACTGCTGTTTGCAACTGTTGCACTGCGTGCTGATACCTATTCTACATACATACATACATACATACATACATACATACATACATAATCATTACACACCGTTACGCTTTCAGCGTTCACTCTGCAAACCTCTGTAAATTTACTAAACATCGCCACAATCCTCCGTTTGCAACTAGTGCTGTGGCCTCATTTAGTTGTATACCTCTTATCTTTAAATCGTTAGAAACTGAGTCTAACCATTGTCGTCTTGGTCTCCCTCACTTCTCTTACCCTCCATAAGAGTCCATTATTCTCCTGGGTAACCTATTCTCCTCTATTCGCCTCACATGACCCCACCACCGAAACCGGTTTATGCGTACAGCTTCATCCATCGAGTTCATTCCTAACTTAGCCTTTATCTCCTCATTCCGAGTACCCTCCTGTTATTGTTTCCACCTGTTTGTACCAGCAATCATTCTCGCTACTTTCATGTCTGTTACTTCTCACTTATGAATAAGAACCTGAGTCCACCCAGCTTTCGCTCCCGTAAAGCAAAGTTGGTCTGAAAACAGACCGATGTAAAGATAGTTTCGTTCAGGAGCTGACTTCCTTTTTTACAGAATACTGTTGAATGCAACTGCGAGCTCACTGCATTAGCTTTACTGCACCTTGATTCAATCTCACTATGTTACCATTCTGGGAGAACACACATCCTAAATACTTGAAATTATCTACCTGTTCCAGCTTTGTATCACCAATCTGACATTCAATGTTGTTGAATTTCTAACCTACTGACATCAATTTAGTCTTCGAAAGGCTGATTTTCATACCATATTCATTGCACCTGTTTTCAAGTTCCAAGATATTAGACTGCAGGATTTCGGCACAATCTGCCATTAAGACCAAGTCGTCAGCATAGACCAGACTGCTCACTACACTGCTGTTTGTTGAAAGTAAAACACCAAGACCGAGAGTTGTGATTACAATGCAATTTATTCCACATATTAGGGACATGACAAGACATAAATGATTACAATTACAGAACTGTACATGTACAGTGACCGCCACCACGCACTGCAGTCAGAGCCACTAGACATCATGGCATGGAATCAAAGAACGCCTGAATATGCTGCTGAAGAATACTCTGCCACGCGGTTTGTAGGCGCGTCCATAAATCATCAACAGTGGCTGCAGGAGGTCCTGAATGAACAAGGTGCCGACCGACCATATCCCAGACATGTTCAATTGGTGACATATCCGGCGAACGGACAGGCCAGGGAAGCAGTGGTATCCGTAGTTCTTCGAAGAAGGCTTGCACATTCCTCGCCACATGCGGCCCGGCATTGTCCTGCTGGAATATGGCGTCTGGAACGGTCTGCAGGAGGGGCAGTGCCTCGGGCTGTAAAACCTCCCTGATGTAGCGGTAGCTATTCAGATTTCCCTCAAGACGTAGGAGGCGAGATCGCATGTTATAGACAATTGCGCCCCAAACCATCTCACTTGGCGTTTGTCCGCTATGCCGCTAAACAATACAGTCTGCCCGATGGCGTTCACCACGGCGGCGTCTAACGCTTATGCGGCCATCACTGTAGGACAAGTTGAAGCGGGACTCTTCCGAAAACACGATTTTGCCACTCAGCACGCCAGTGTCGGTGTTCACGTGCCTATTGCAGTCTACGACGTGGGTGGATGCTGGTCAATGGAAGCCGGCGCAATGGCATGCATGTCACCAGTCCGGCCCTCAGAAGACGGCGTCGAACCGTCGATGCAGACATCCTCACACCCATTGTAGTGCTCCAACGTCGAGCCAATACCGTGGACGAAGCTGTTCTGTCCGTTACGGCCAAGCGGACAAGATGGCGGTCATTTCACGCTGTGGTCACATTGTGTCGTCCAGTACCCTGTCGGCGCTGTGTACGGCCCTCTTCTCTCCACTGGTTTCACATACGCCTCACTGTTGAAGCAGCGTACCCTGTACGAGCCACAATGTCACGGAACGACAGACCCATCTCCCGGAGCCCTATCATTCTGTCCCGTTCGAACGCACTCACATGCTGATATTCCCTCCTGTGATGTTGGCGAGGCATAGTGGCACTTAGATACACGTTTTCACTTCGTATGACGGATCCGCACTGACTGAGCGTTGCGTAACACTACCCTGGCCGGTCACACACAGAAGGACACTGTTGGGCCTACGTGCACGCCATCTCTCTGCAATTTAAATCACTTATTATGGTTCCACTGTTCTACACGTCCTCTGATTTTGGCGTGTTTCAGACCATTGCTTCTGAGTGTTTCACTTTCTACAAACAGCAGTGTATATTTCCACCTAACTGAATCCCTCCCTGCCACGTTAAACCTTTCAGCAGATGATCCATGTAAACTATGAACAGCAAAGGTGAAATATTACAGCCTTGTCTAACCCCTGTAAGTACCTTGAACCAAGAACTCATTCTACCATCACTTTTCACTGCAGCCCAATTGTCAACATAAATGCCTTTGATTGATTTTAATAATCTACCCTTAATGCCATAGTCCCCCAGTATGGCGAACATCTTTTCCCTCGGTACCCTGTCATATGCTGTCTCTAGATCGGGGCCTCTCAGAGTGCATGCACTGTGCACGGTGCCAGAGACTACTTCGGTTGGTTGACCAGAGTGCAGACACCCACTCCTCGATTTGGAGCAATAACGCTGTCTCTCTCTTTCAACACGCCTGTCTCGCTCGCTCCGCTTGTCTCCCTCTTCCTCACTTGCTCCGTAGCGCTCCACATCCGAGCCGAGTTGAGACGAGCTTAGCCAAGTAGCCCAGGGACGAAGCGTTGGTCCGAGCCGAGCGAAGGGGGACCGATGCACTGTGCCCAGGAGCTCTGCGCCCCAGTTTGCACGCATGAGATTTTGGGCGTTTGAGAGGCCCTGTTCTAGATCTGTGAACATCAACATAACTGTCTATTCCTCTCATGGCATTTTTCAGTTACCTGGCGCATACTGAAAATCTGATACTGATACCACCTCTGTGGTCTGAAACCACGCTGGTTTTCATCCAACTTTCTCTCAACCCCTGATCGCATGCTCCCTTCCAAGATGCCAGTGAATATGAGATACCTCGATAGTTGTTGCAATCCTTCCTGTTCCCTTCCTTCCTGTTATTACTGCTTTTGTCCACTCTGAAGGTATCTTACCAACACTCCATGCTGATCTTACTACTCTATGAAGCCATTTCATCCCTGCCTTTCCACTATATTTCACCATTTCAGGTCTAATTTAATCAGTTCCTGCTGCTTTATGACAACGGAGTTTATTTACCATCCTTTCCACTTCTTCAAGCGTAATTTCATCATCATCATCATCATTTTCCTCCTTCCCAGGAGGTTGGTTGTTCGCGACACCACCAGAAAGATTTCCTTTTACGTTGAGAAGATTTCCAAAATATTCCGTTGTTGTTGCTTGTTGTTTTAAGGGGCCTAATATCGAAGGTCATCGGCCAAAATATTCCGTCCACCTGTCCAGTGGTTCCCTGGGGGATGTGTTATGAGTTCACCTGAATTACCGAAAACACTGTTCATTTCCGTATTCCCTCCATTTCTTTATTACTGTCCAGAAAGGCTTCCGTGCTGCTTGTCCTAGCCTTTCCCACTTCTTCTTTTAGGATTCAACAACTATTTGTTTCGCTCTGTTTTGTTTTATCTACGTACAATTCTCTGTTTGTATCGGCCCTTGTTTGGAGCCATTTCTGATAAGCCTTCTTTTTTACGTTTACAAGCTGCTCTCACTTCATCGTTCCACCAAGACGTTCGCTTTTCCCCATCTTGACACACAGTTGCTCCTAGACAATCCCTTGCTGTTTCTATTACAGTATCCCTGTATTTCACCCATTCTATATCCTGTACCTGCTTACTGGCCACTGTTTGATACTTCTCACTAATCATATCCATGTTCTTCTGTCTAATTTCGTCGTCCTGGAGATTTTCTACCCTTATTCGTTTGCAGACAGATTTCACTTTCTCTATCCTAGACCTACTGTTACTTAGTTCACTACAGATCAGATAGTGGTCTGTATCATCGAAAAATCCCCGAAAACCCCGCACATTCCTAACAGACTTCCTGAATTCGAAGTCGTTTAAGATACTTTATAGTCTATTATGGATCTGGTACCCCTAGCCTCCCATGTGTAGCGGTGAATAGCCTTTTGCTTGAATAATGTATTCGTAACTGCTAAACCCATACTAGCACAGAAATCCTGCAAACGTTTGATGGCAGACTGTGCTGAAAGCCTGTAATCTGGAGATAAAAAGGAGATGCAGTGAGTATGATATGAAAATTGGCATTTCCAAGACTAAAATATGGAATAATGTCAGGTTGGGAATACAAAACTTGAACAGTTAGATTATTTTAAGTGTTTATGATGTGTATTCTCCCAAAATAGTTGTATACTAAGTGCAAATCAATCGATGGGCAGCAAAGCTAACGCGATCAGTAGTTGTACTTCGTAATAAAGGAATGAGTTCTCGGACGAAATTATCTTTACATTGGCCTGTTTAAAGGTCGACTTTGCTGGAAACTTAGTGGAATCAGGATACCTTATTTATAACTTGGAAGTAACAGTCGTGAACGTAGCGAGAATGATTGCTGGTACTGGCAGGTGGGAGCAATGGCAGGAAGGTGCTCAGAATGAGGATATAAATGCTACTAGGAATAAACTCGATTGGTGAAGCTGTATGCAGAAGCCGGCTTCGGTGGTGGGGTCATATGAGACGAATGTAGGAGAGGTTTCTAGGAAAATAGTAAACTCAGCCGTGGATGGTAAGAGATGTAGAGGGAGACAAGGGCTACGATGGTTAGACTCAAATTTTAATCATTTAGTTACAAGAGGCGTGGAACTAAACGATGCCATAGAGCTAGTTGCAAATATTGTGGAGGTGCATATAGCTAACTCACAGAGGCTGATAGGCGCAACAGAAGTTGAGTAACTTCTTATCCAGAATTTTCATTTTCGCTAGGTTTCCATGATAGATAAGAGGAGTCCATTGAAAAGAGTCAAAATACGTTGTTTAACACATTTTGAACTGGATCTTATTACTGTGCCCAGGTTCTTGTGATCGTACGGCGCACAAAAGCGGCCGAACTTCGGTACCGAAATAAACGATCTGTTTAGATGGCTGAATTTCCAGTTAAAGAATTCTTACCGGGCGAATTGACCGTACAGTTACGGGCGCGCAGCTGTGAGCCTGTATCCGGGAGATAGTGGGCTCGACCCCCCACTGTCGGCAGCGCTGAAGATGGTTTTCCCTGGTTTCCCATTTTCACACCGTCCAAATGCTGGGACTGTACCTTATTTAAGCCACGGCCGCTGCCTTCTCACTCCTAGGCCTTTCATATCTCATCGTCGCCATAAGACCTATCTGTGACGGTGCGACGTAAAAGCATACCGTACGTCAAAGAATTCTTGCCGGAGTTGAAAGTCGAACCAAGACTCACCGGCTCATCCATTGTTATAACTGAACGCTCTGAAATGTTCCCTGATAGGAATGTGAAGTTCTCGTATGCAAAGTATGGAAAATAAGAACCGAAACATCCGTTAGATCTAGCTGCCGAAGGGACACCGTCCATTTTCGAGCTAACCAGCTGTTGGGACAGTTGTTGCGTAAGTACAGAAGAATGTTATGCGCGATTAGCTGACTTGCAGGTAAGGGAGGTAAAATTTGCTTTGTCTTTACTTATGTAGTTGTGAGGATGTGAGAAAAGCAAATTGGTAAAGGAACAGAATGGGATGTCGTTAGCCTGGAGCCCAGATGAACTTTTTTTTTTCGTTATTTGAATAAACCACCGGGTAAGCGAAGTATTTTCTTAAACCAGGCAGCCAATAAAACCCTCTCTTGTATTGCCATGCAGAACTTTTCTCGTTTTGTTCGTCTTTTTTGGCTTTGCAAGATTTTAAGCCAATGGAAAGAAATCACGTATGGTTGGGTTTATTTAT
Source organism: Anabrus simplex (assembly GCF_040414725.1). Classification (NCBI taxonomy): domain Eukaryota; kingdom Metazoa; phylum Arthropoda; class Insecta; order Orthoptera; family Tettigoniidae; genus Anabrus; species Anabrus simplex. The sequence continues at coordinate 400,668,450 of NC_090268.1, read as the reverse complement.
TGCCTATTGTTGTTGCTGAGCAGTTTAACAAAGACTGAACCATTTCTTAAAAGTAAATAAGAAAGAGACCAGCACGAAAAACGAATGACTTGTCAATACTCTAGAAGCGAGATTAATCTTCAAAGACGATTGCTGGGGTACTGTGTAACCTTCGATGCGTCTGCTGGGAGTAGAGCAAGGCGATCACAAAGTAAGATCACATCGGAATATTATTTGCTCTTAGCGCCTTACTGTAACGAACGGAATATGAGGCAATTGGACTGTGTACAAGGCCGTGCTGTAATTATTTTTGGATGACGTAAGTGTATGCATTTTAATTGGAACAGTTACAGATGAGGTCACGTACTCTTTTCTGGATAGAAATCTGCTGTATGTTAAATGTATGTTTCACTTTCCAATAAGCGTCTCCGGTCTTCACTTGTGTATATTCATATTATAATGTTTATTGTTCTCCCTAGATGTAATTGGTTTTACTAGTTCGATAGCTACTATGGGTACCGGGTCCGGCTCCATGGCTGAATGATTAGCGTGCTGGCGTTTGGTCACAGGGTCCCGGGTTCGATTTCTGACAGGGTCAAGAATTTTAACCACCATTGGTAAATTTCGCTGACACGGGGGCTGGGTGTATGTGTCGTCTTCGTCATCATTTTATCCTCACCACGACGCGCAGGTCACCTGCGGGCGTTAAATCAAAAGACCTGCAGCTGGAAAGCTGAACATGTCCTCGAACACTCGTGGCACTAAAAGCCATACGTTGTTTCATTTATGAGTACCGGGTTCTATACTATCTTTCAATGAGAATTTCCAAGCGACACAGACGAACATTGAGATGGGTTTTAGGAATGTTTAATAATAATAATAATAATAATAATAATAATAATAAGAATAATAATAATAATAATAATGCGATACAGTTCAAATAAATTAGGGGAACATGTTTTTGAATTTTTGAATGTATGCCATGCTTCACAAAACAATACCTCACACTCAGGTATATTACCAACTAAACCTTTATTCTTTACCGCTGAAGTATACAAAAGAACATCGATTGATTCGCGTTTCAGAACACAAACGGAAATGCCCAAATAGGGGTGAAAACAAAGTGATAACAGTCCTCCAGGATGGATTTTTATTACAGTTGGAGAGCTTCAGTATGGTGTATGTCCTCCACGAGCATTTATCACAGCTTGGCACCTATGTGGCATGCTCCGTATAAGTCGACGGAGGTCACGTTGCGGTATCAGGTCCCATTCTTCAATGAGAGCCTGTTCGAGGTCTTGAAGAGTCTGTGATGGAAGGGAACGCCCACGAAAACTTCTGTCAAGCCTATCCCACACATGCTCGATGGGATTAAGGTCGGGACTCACCGCTGGCCATTCCATCCCTTGAATGTCCAGTTCTCGCAAGACAGCTCTGGTGATGCGCGCTACACGAGCCCTGGCATTGTTGAGCATGAGTACAAATTCAGGGCCAACACCGTATGTAGCAACCAACACATGCTGTAGCAATATCTGCTCGATGTACCCTGCAGCGGTAAGATTACCACGGACGACGACAAGATCCGTACGGCCATCCCTCACCATCACAGAACCTTGTCCGAATCTGTCGCCTTCCTGGACAGCATTTGGCATGTACTGCTCACCACGGCGTCTCCATACACATTAACGTCCATCACGCTGTGTCAGAAGAAATCTGGACTCGTCTGTGGACAACACAGGTCGCCATTGGCGAAGTTGCCAGTTGACGTCTGTACGGGCATACAGAAGGCGAGCTGCGTCAAACGGGGCACTCGAACAGGACGTCTGGGTCGTAAGGACACTTCTCTTAATTTGTTCCTTACTGTCTGGTCAGACACCGTGACTCCAGTGACCCTCCAGAGGTCTTGTCGCAGTTCTCTGGCAGTTGCTGAACGACGCCGCAACGCACGGATGGTCAGATATCGGTCATCCTGTGAGGTTGTCATGAGTCCACGACCTTGTCCAGCCCTCCTTGTGAACTGGCCTGCCTTATTGTAGCGATTCCACAAGCGTTGAATAACTGACGGAGAGACATTGAGATTCATAGCAACACGACGAAAAGTCCATCCTTCATGGATCAAAGCGACGGCCATTGCGACTTGAATCTCGTTAAGATGTCTCATGAGATGTGCTGGTTTACGTACAACGTGCTCAAATGACCGCAGTAGTCTGTGTACCTCACAACGACACACGGACGCACTGCTATTCACTTTGTTTTGAGGGGTCACCTGGCAGATGGAGTATATAACTTCGATTTAACATAGGCCTACCATGAGTAGCTAAGGTCTCAAGGTATGCTGTACGACTATTGGAGCCCCATCTACCAAATTAACGTTCACATACCAGACGTTACAAAACATGTTCCCCTAATTTTTTGAACTGTGTATTTGCTTCACGGAGACGCCCAGGTGCCGGAATTTAGTCCCGCAGGAGTTCTTTTACGTGTCAGTAAATCTACCTACACGAGGCTGACGTATTTAAGCACCTTCAAATACCACCTGACTGAGCCAGGATCGAACCTGCCACGTTGGGGTCAGAAGGCCAGCGCCTCAACCGCCTGAGCTACTCAGCCCGTCTAGGAGTTTGTACTATTTAAGTGTGGAAGTAGGAATATGCCTGTAACTGTTCCCTTGATGGCGTACTCTGCTTTATTCTTGTATATTGTTTCTAGTGTAGTACTGTACCTTCGTTTGTATGTATATTGCTACCATGGTACTCTAATGCTGTAATTACCCCCATTATCCCAGAAATATATATTCTTCAGTATAGTTCTCCCTCTGAATATTTAGAAATTCAATTCAGTTCCGTCGAACTCTACCGTCGCCCCCCTGTAGGTGGGGGTGGTAGAATAACACCCACGGTATCCCCTGCCTGTCGTAAGAGGCGACTAGAAGGGGTCCCAAGGGCTCTAAACTTTGGAGCGTGGGTTGGCGACCACGGGGCCCTTAACTGAGTCCTGGCATTGCTTCCACTTGCTTGTGCCAGTCTCCTCACTTTCATCTATCCTATCTGACCTCCCTTGGTCAACTCTTGTTCATTTCCTACCCCGTCGCTATTAGGTTTGCGATGGCTAGGGAGTCTTTCATTTTCACGCCCTTCGTGGCCTTTGTCTTCCTTTGGCCGATATCTTCATTTTTCGAAGTGTCGGCCCCCTTCCATTTTTTGTCTCTGGTGTTTTATAGAGGATGGTTGCCCAGTTGTACTTCCTCCTAAAACAATAATAACCACCACCACCACCACCCTACCGTCGGCTGCTCTGAAGATGGTTTTCCATGGTTTCCTATTTTTACATGGGGCAAAGGCCGCTATCTTCCCAGTCCTAGTCCTTTCTCGTCCTTCTGTCGCTTCGAACCGATATGTTAGTGCGACGTTAAAATAACTAGCAGATAAGAATCAATTCCAAGTACATTAATGTATTCAATTATTTAAAATAACAAGCCATATTACTGAAAAAGTTCTCATCGTAGCGAGTGGTTTTCCGCCGGTGCAGGATCCGCTTTCCGGATCGTCGGCCATCACTTGGTCCGATCAACTGCGCCCTTCGAGAGGAGGCCGATAACTTTCGTGCCGTTGTTGATCACGTCCAGCCATCTGTGCTTACCGGTGATTTCCAAGTGGTCGGCATAATCTGAATGAGTCTAAATCATGGATCATTCCCTTAGCATCTACATCGCATAGGAGTTTTGGATTCACCGCGCTGTCGATGTCAGTATGCGGAGGATGGAGATCTCAGCCACATTTTGGTGTGACCTTTATGATACTTCTCGAAGCCGCTTTCTATCTGAATTATGTTTTCTGCAAGTGCCGTTCCCGACCAGCGCTGCATTACTGTTGCAAGGTGAAAACAATTCAGTTCTCAATGCTGTGATAGACTTTTTGAGAAGCGCGGATATAATAATTTGACTTTATGCTCATCGCATTGTTGCCAGTGTTTTGTTTGTTCTCCCCTCTCCTCCCGGAAGAGAGGTTCAATGCAATTTTATGTAGACTACTTGAAGAATGTGGACGATATGGTTTTTATTTCTTACATGTACTTTGCGCTGACAATATTTTTGTATGTGTGCTGTGAGTGTTCATTGTACTGTACATGGAGGATGACCAAATATTGTTACAATAAAGGTCAGTTAAACAAAACTTTAGAAAAGTGGTCGGCAGTATCGGCGACGGAAATAGGTTCGACATTCGACATTCCTCAATTTTTCAGTGATAGATGATGCACCACATTGATGTTGGATGTTGTGATTGGTGACATGGTCAAACAACCATGACCCAACGGAGCATGCGTATTTCCATGGTATGGTGACGTCTTTCGGTGCCCATTGTTACCGCCTAACACTCGTAGCCATAAAGTGCTACAGGGCATATAACTTTATTGCAGATCTTGGATTGACACCGACTGGCATGTATTTTATCGTAAAGCAAATTAATTACAACATGTTATATCACTGAAAAGTTGAACATGTAGAAACTGAGTGGGTCAAGAAAAGTACGGTATAGGCTACTGTATAAGCAAACCATTTACAGACTTAGGACTGACATTAACACCAACAAGATATATCGATGTTAGTGGTATGGTTAACATGTTTGCGTAATTCAGTTTATATTAAAATCAGGATTGCCAGACGACCCGGATTTTATGGGACAGTACCGTATTCGTGTTAAATATCCCGCGTCCCGGACAGTTCATATCCGGGACGGCAATTGTTCCGTATTTTGAACCGCGAGAGAAATACGCCAGTTTTTCAACCTCTGATAAGTACCAAGAACGTTTCTTCTTTCTTTCAAAGAAGATAGATTTCTTCACTCTTTGGTTTCTTCATCTGATGTGAATTCATAATTTTTAAAATGTTTTTTATTTTATTGTTTGCCGTTCTCGGGTTGTCCATCCTGGCGAATAAGACGCGTAATAGCGAAAATCTACGTGAGGTAGTCCGAGTCCACCGCATGTTCGTGTGAAATTGTCAGCTGTGAGAAATATTTTGACTTGATTAGGTCTGAGATGTCAATTTTTTTGTAAATTTTTCTTCAATGCCATGCAGAGATGTTTATGAATTTGCTACGAATGACAAAAAACAAACAAAAAAAACTGTTGACAGCACTTCAGAGAACTGAAAATATATTGAAATTGAAAGAATTGGTATGAATAATTAAGTAAACTAAGATTTTTCCTTCTGTTTTACGTCGCACCGATAGAGAATGTATTACGGTGACGGTGGGATAGAAAAGGGCTAGGATTGGAATAGACCGTGACCTTAAGACAGGCTACAGCCCCAGCATTTGCCTGGTGTAAAATGGGAAATCACGGAAAACCATCTTTAGGGTTGCCGACAGTGCGGTTCGAACCCATCGCCTCCCGAATACAAGCTCATAGTTGAATGACGTAAACCGCGCGTTCAGTCTGTGTATAAATCTTATGGCATGCATAAACTGACCAGACGTTCCGGATTCGCGGGACAGTTCCGCTTTTAGGCATTCTGTCCCGCTGTCCTCTCGAAAACTCTGGGGACGCTTAAATGTCCCGCTTTGCAGATTGAAAATTTATTCATCGCACTTCAGTAAAAACTGGTAAAAAGTCGTTTATCTATATCGATTCATTATTCACGATATCGGTACTCGAAACTTCCGAACTTCCGTTTCTCGTTAGACTTTACTGGCTTGATGCGGTGTGGTTCGGAACGTTTGGTTTCTTTTCTGTGATAGCGCAATGCCTAAACGCAAAGGCATATTTAATACGGATTTACGAAATAAATTCCCATTTACTAAGAGAACAGTATCCGACAGTGATGTTCGATGTCAGTGTTGTGAGGCGGCATTTATCGTTGCACATGGCGGTGGACATGATATAACCAAACATTTGCATTGTACCAAACATGAATCTGCTGAAAGAACTGTGCAAGTTAAGCAAAGCATTGACAAGTTTTTTCAAGAGTGCAACACCTACGTCCGAAGACTTGGAAGTCGCAGCTGCTGCAGCAGCTTGGGCTTACCATACAGCTAAATAAAATCAAAGTTTCGCTCAGGTGACTGCGGTTAGAAACTTCTCCAAACATGTTTCGAGCCCAAATTCAGATGTGCACGGACAAAATGTGAATGTGTAATTACTAAAGTGTTTGCCCCCTTATCTGAGCAACAAGTCTAACAACAACTCGGACAGGAACATTGCTTTACACTGCTAACGGATGCCTATTTTACTGCCCAAGTAACAATATTCATCTACTTCCTTTAAGACTTCATTTCCTAATCTAATATTTCCTACATCACCTGCCTTCGTTCGACTGCACTCCATTACTTTTGTTTTGGACTTATTTATTTTCATCTTGTACTCCTTACCCAAGACTTCATCCATACCATTCAGCAACTTCTCGAGTTCTTCTGCAGTCTCAGATAAAATAACAATATCATCGGCAAATCTCAAGGTTTTGATTTCCTCTCCTTGGACTGCGATTCCCTTTCCAAATTTCTCTTTGATTTCCTTTAATGCCTGTTCTATGTAAACATTGAAAAGGAGAGGGGACAAACTGCAGCCTTGCCTTACTCCTTTCTGGATTGCTGCTTCTTTTTCAAAGCCCTCCATTCTTATCACTGCAGACTGATTTTTATACAGATTGTAGATAATTCGGTATCTGATCCCTATCATCTTCAGAATCATAAATAGCTTGGTCCAATCAACATTATCGAATGTCTTTTCTAGATCTACGAATGCCATGTACGTGGGCTTGTCCTTCTTGATTCGATCCTCTAAGATCAGACGTAAAGTCAGGATTGCTTCACGTGTTCCTACATTTCTTCTGAAGTCAAATTGATCTTCTCCCAACTCAGCTTCAACTTGTTTTTCCATTCTTCTGTAAATAATACGTGTTAAAATTTTGCAGGCATGAGATACTAAACTAATGGTGCGGTAGTTTTCACACCTGTCAGCACCGGCTTTCTTGGGAATAGGTATAACAACATTCTTCCGAAAATCGGATGGGACTTCTCCTGTCTCATACATCTTACACACTAAATGAAATAACCTTGCCATGCTGGTTTCTCCTAAGGCAGTCAGTAATTCAGAGGGAATGTCATCAATTCCAGGTGCCTTGTTCCTATTGAGGTCACTCACAGCTCTGTCAAACTCTGACCTCAGAATTGGATCTCCCATTTCATCAGCATCAACAGCCTCTTCATGTTCCAGAACCAAATTATCTACATCTCTTTACCTTGATACAGCTGTTGGATATGCTCCTGCCATCTCTTTGCTTTGTCTTCTTTCCCTAGAAGTGGCTTTCCATCTGAGCTCTTAATATTCATACACCTAGATTTCCTTTCTCCAAAGGTTTCCTTGATTTTCTGTATGCAGCATCTACCTTACCCAGGACCATACAGCCTTCGACATCCTTGCACTTCTCCTTCAGCCATTCTTCCTTAGCTACCTTGCACTTTCTATCCACTTGATTCTTTAATCGCCTGTATTCTTTTCTGCCCTCTTCATTTCTAGCGTTCTTGTAATTTCGTCGTTCATCAATCAGGTCTAGTATCTCCTGAGTTATCCACTGATTCTTAATTGATCTTTTCTTCCTTTCTAACATTTCTTCAGCAGCCCTACTGACTTCATTTTTCATGATTCTCCACTCTTCCTCTATAGTGTTTCCTTCAGCCTTTTCATTTAGTCCTTGTGCAACAAGTTCCTTGAAACAATCCCTCACACTCTTTTCTTTCAACTTGTCTAGATCCCATCTTCATATGTTGATAACGTAATGTGCATTTATAACTACGTCACAAATGGGCAACACTTTATAGACACACTAAACACTTTACACAGTGCAGTCAAGTTCATAATGGAACCAGGAACAAATGGGAAGATCAACTTTTTATTTATCACAACAATAGAAATAAAGATAACGGCATTCGAAATAATTATGCAGGAAATCCTCCCGGACTTCACACACAATAGACAACGAATCCAATCACCCGAGCACACGCATATTAGCAGGACTGAACACAATGATACACAGAGCATTGACCATGCCAATGAAGAAAACAGATTTCAACTGCCCGGTACAATGTAAACAAAATTTAAAATAGCAGTATTGTATTCGGAAGATGGTGGGTTCGAATCCTACGCCGGCAGGTCTGAAGCTGTTTCCGTAGTTTCCCATTTTAACACCAGGCAAATGCTGGGCTGCACCTTCATTAAGGTCGCGGCCGCTACCTTCTCAATCTTAGCCTTTCCCGTTCCTTTCGTCGTCGAAATCCTTCGATGTGTTGGTGTGACGTTAAGCCACTAGCAAATCAATAAATACCTAATAAAACAAATCGGGGAAGAAAGCAACAATCCACCCAACACAGTAGACAGTTCATTGAGAAAACAACGGAAAAGCCTAAACAAACCCCCACCCGAAAATGACAAATATACAGTTCTCTTCGTGAACAAAAACACGTAGAGAATAGCTAACGTATTCAAAAAGCAGGGTTTGAAAAGAGCATTCAAAACAAACATATTTCAAAAACAAATTAGCCAGTACAATCTAAATAAGAAATACACTCTTTCCTATTTAGGAATACACGAAATCAAATGCCAAGAACCAAATTGTAATGCTACATATGTCGGCCAAATAAGATTTAATTTCCACACCACAAGAACGCAATTAGACACGAGAAATACTCAGCCTTATGTGAATGCATGTGTGAAAACGCCCACCACTTCCCGGACATCTTAAAATACCACTTATCGAAAATAATAGGTAGGCCTAATAGAAATATACATTGTGAAAAAGGTCAAACAGAATAAGCGCGCACGCGCGCACACACGCGCACACACACACACACACACACACACACACACACACACACACCTAGAAGATTCACTAACATTCACACTAAATTAAGTCACATACTGTATCAATAAAGCACAACAATCCAAACTCCATTGCATTTCTATCAGTTCGTCCCGATTCTTGATCCAGGGTCGAGCATGAGGCGAGATGAAATTACAGTATATGGGGTTTAAAGGCCGGATGCTCTTCCTGTCGCCAATCTCAGTTGAAGAACTAATGAAAATGAAATTAATTATGGTGAATGAAATAGCGGAAGGAGGTGGAAAGAATCGGGTGTGGCCCATGAGTAGGAATTGTCGCTGCATTTGCCTGGAAGTGAAAATGGAAAACCACAGAAAACCATTCAGAGGTCAGCTGACGGTGGGGTTCGCCAGGCATTTTCCTGATTCAGCTTCTCACTGAATGCATGTCCGCTAAGCCATTCCATTCATACGTTCCATGTTCGCCGTAGTTTACAGATTTCACTGTTCTGTTTTGTAAGAAAGGAAGAATTGTACTGAAACCGAAAAGAAGTCAACAGACTGGGCGGAAGAATGATACTGAGCACAAGAATTCAGTAGACTGAATGCAAATAAACAAACTTGCTGATAGGTGATTCTAAGCACATGTGTTAATCAAACGGGGTGATTACAGGATACTGAGCTGAGGGAGTAAACAAACTGGGTTGCAAAATGGTACTGCGCTGAAGGAATAAACAAATTGTGTGGTAGCATTAATGGCATAAACCCCTCTTTGTACCGTACTGAAACGAAACGTTGCAGTCCATGGGTTCTTTAACAAAAAGTGTCGGTGTAAATTAGAAACACCCCACTGTCGGCAGCTCTGAATATGTTTTTCCCTGGTTTCCCATTTTCACCCTGGCGAAGTGCTGGGGCTGTACATTAATTAAGGCCACGACCGCTTCCTTCCCACTCCTAGGCCTCTTATCCCATAAGACTTATCTGTGTCGATGCGACGTAAAACAACAAATTGTTACGTACCGATACAGTAAAAACGCATGTGAAATAAATGATTGGAAATCGTATCTTGCACAGCTTTTATTATGTTCAATTTTTGTGTGTGTGTGTGTGTGTGTGTGTGTGTGTGTGTGTGTGTGTGTGTGTGTGTGTGTGTGTGTGTGTGTGTGTGTGTGTGTGTGTGTGTGTGTGTGTGTGTGTGTGTGTGTGTGTGTGTGTGTGTGTGTGTGTGTGTGTGTGTGTGTGTGTGTGTGTGTGTGTGTGTGTGTGTGTGTGTGTGTCTCTCTCTCTCTCTCTCTCTCACAAACCCATCGAAGATTTTCGGCGACGAAAGGAAGGGAATGGGCTAGGGATTGAGAAGGTAGCGTCCGTGGCTTTTTATTAAGGTACAGCCCCGGTATTTGAAAGTACGGAAAACGATCTCCACGGTTGTCGACGGTGGGTTTCGACTCCACTGTTTCCCGAATGCAAGTTCAAAGCTATGTGACCCAAATAGCGTAGCGAATTAATTCGATGTGGTAAACTTAAATTGCAACAATGACGAAGCAGCAAGTGAATGTGAAACTGGTAACCAAGTATGTAGTGGATTATTGACACAATGCTATCCAATGAACAAGCCCCCTCTGTGGATCACTGGTAGAGTGTCGGCTTCCGGATCCCAAGATTGCGGGTTTAAATCTGGCAGGGCCAGTTGGATGCAGAAGAAAATCCTTTCGACGCTCCATGTCGGTATGTGAAAATGACTTGATGTGCCATGGAAAAACAAATCTTCTTCTCAGAATCATAATGGACATACAATAGCCCCCATTGTCCACAGAGAAACCCAGATTTTTATAATGGTTTTCAGTTATTTCAAGTATTGGCATGATTGAATGTGTGTACAACAACCGGTATTGTTTGTCGCAAAGTCGGCGAATATGAGAATGTTTGGTATATCAACAGTGGAGAGTTAGTATGCATGCATATCTTGTGTCCGTCTAGTTTTCCATGTATATAACATAATGAAAAGTTTAAATGTAAAATAATTCCTTCACTTAATGTTTATTTGTAGTAAACATTTTTTTATCCTTCCTCTACCCCCCCCCCCCCCCCGTTCCATGGACCACGATGTTACTAATTCTGACTTGGTCCTGGCGAGGGTTAATATTACATTCACAGGAAGTACTAATGTATTTACGGGCCTCATCATCAGCACGATCATGATAATCATCATCATCCGAGGGCCATTTCTCCAAGTATAAGACTACTATGCTCTATAATGGGCGTCTAGTTCATTCAATGCTCATTTTAAATTTCACGATTTTGGGGTGATATTATCATTATTTTAAATAGAAAATACCAAAATATTAAGTTGAAGTTTAAGAGGTTTAATTTAATTTAATTTCGTGTGGCTATTTCTAGCCGAGTGCAGCCCTTGTAATGCAGACTCTCCGATGAGGGTGGGCGGCATCTGCCATGTGTAGGTAAATGCGTGTTATTGTGGTGGAGGATAGTGTTATGTGTGGTGTGTGAGTTGCAGGGATGTTGGGAACAGCACAAACATCCAGCCCCGGTCTATTGGAATTAACCAATGGAGGTTAAAATCCCCGACCCGGCCGGGAATCGAACCCAGGACTCTCTGAACCGAAGGCCAGTACAGTGACCATTCAGCCAACGAGTCGGACATTTAAGAGGTTAAATTGGGGCAAATATTCTTTTATAGGAAGAGGCGTTAGGGATTGGAATAATTTACCAAGGGAAATATTTGAGACATTTCCAGCGTCTCTGAATTCATTTTTTTTTTAAATCTAGGTAAACAATTGCTCGGGAATCTGCCACCTCGGTGACAACCCTAAATGCAGATTAATCATGATGATGCTATTTGTGAGATAAAGTGGATTGGAAACACAGCTGCTTTCAGAATTCGAACATGAATTCTTTCTTAGGATCACCAACGAACAATAGTGTATTGAAATACTAGGCTACAGTGTCAGTTATACATCTAAACGTCAGAGGTAAACTATCATAAGTGACATTTCAGTAACTTTGCAGGAGAGCAGTAAGAAGCTGCTGAGGCGCATATTTTGCTAGCTTGAAGGTAGGTCGAAGTGACAGTTCTGACCATGGTAAACTATCGTAAGATGCGGCGAACGTCATAAGGCTGAACTGTTGCATGATCACTTACCATTGTTTATCGCTGGGCTCTCCTTGCACATACGGTAGTATCACATAGCTTATCTTCATTCCTGCGAAACGTACAATAGTGTACCCATAAGAAGGCACGATCAAGACAAGTCACATACGATAAAAATCTCAAAATCGTCGTTTTTGCATTTACAGGAATTTACCTTGGACGTCCAGAAATCTAAAATGTAAACCCAGTATTTGCAGAATTCATAACCTAAAATATAAAAATAATTGCATCCAGCGATGACTTTCCAAGCAAAGTAATCGTATATCAATGGGTAAGCTATATTAATTGTGAAAATAATTAAGATAGGTATATTTTATGTAATATTAATGTATAAAAAAAGCTGTTGTGTATATGTACGTTTTCAGTTAAAAATTGAGTCGCGTGCTAAAAACATGCTCGTTAACATTATATTGTCGTCGTGCCACAGTTTGCTGTCGGCAGTGACTGTGAATCCTTTTACATTTACCATGCATGCTGACTCGTCCTAGCTCGCTCATTACAATCCATGAACGAAAAGAAGAAAAAAAGTAAGATTTTACGTTCTGTTACAATCATAAGAAACATTAAACGTTTCACTCTTCATGGACTATTTAATGCCTTTATTTTACGACTCTGTAGAGCTATTATTTTCTGTAGCAAGAGAAATTAACACAACAACGACTTCAACGCTCAAAAGCTGTTTAATAACTCAAGATACGGGCCAGTAAAAAGTCGTTATCTCTTTTTGCTGGTAACCGTGAATGGAATAGCCTTATTTTTGTGAAATTTGATATATCCGGTTCCTTTCCAAGGTTTTGAAAATATGATATATATATATATATTTGGAAGAGGCCGGAAGCTCGTGTATCATTCGTAGTTACGAATAGATTGTGGTGAGAATAAACTCATAACTGTTTTGTAAGGTAGCTGAATTTTGTTATTGATAGTCTTATTCCACATGTTCTTAAGCTGTAATTTCAAGAATGGAGACTATGAGACGCTTAGCTGGTAGCCTATTTCATCTGTAAATGTACTAGTCTTTGAAACCTTTTACCACTCTTTTCATTAGCAGGGTTTTCCTCTCTCTCTCTCTCTCTCTCTCTCTCTCTCTCTCTCTCTCTCCGACTATGTTTGTCTCCGCCTGATGCTATTTCTTGATGCGTGTAAGTAGTAGGGCAGGGAGGGTTATAAAACAGTGGGAGCTGAATCAGCATTTTCCCACGAGGTCTTTCATCCCTGGCAAGGTCATTGTCCCCATGACGTTATGGTCACGTGACCGTGACGTCATGACCACGTTCTATTGTTTACAAACATGGCCACATGCTCGTGACAGCTGTCATCTTGACAGAGCCTAACCTCACTTTTTAGCACGTGTGTGCGGCTAACCTCATTGCTGCCATCTTGACAAGTCCTGACGTTCCTTTTAGGCCACATGGGTGAGGAATTTGAACAAGTGAACGTGGCTAACCTCACTGCTGTCACTTTGACAGGTCCTAACTTTACTTTTCGGCCACATGGGCGCGGAATTTGAACAGGTGAACGTGGCTAACCGCACTGCTGCCATCTTGACAGGTCCTAACCACGTGCACTTGTTTGGCGCAGAATTTGAATAAGAGAACGTGGCTAACCTGACAGCCGTCATCTTGACAGGTCCTAACCACGTGCACTTATTTGGCGCGGAATTTGAATAAGTGCGCATGGCTAACCTCACAGCTGTCATCTTGAGAGGTCCCAGCCTGACTTTTTGGCCACGTGGGGGCGGAATTTTGAAAAAGAGAACGATCGTAACCTTACTGCTGTCATCTTGACAGGAGTTAGCCTCGTGTTTTTGACATGTGGAATTTTGAAAATCTGAACGATCCCTAACCTCACTGCTGTCATCTTGATGGGACTTAGCCACGTGCGTTTTACAGATGGAATTTTGAAAAAGAGAAAGATCTTAACCTCACAACTGTCATCTTGACAGGGACTTAGCCACGTCGACTGGGGGCCTAACTGTACAGAACCTAGTTTGACGGCTAGATGCCCTTCACAACGCCTTCTTGCCAGATCCCCTTCTCAACACCATTTTGGAGAGGCATAACCTCACAAGGTCCCAGTTTTAAGGCTTGATGCCCTTTCCGACACTATCTTGGAGGAGCCTAACCTCAGAGGATGCTAGTTTTAGGCTAGCTGCCCTTCTCGAAATGGCCTTCCCGACACCATCTTAGAGGGGCCTAACCACAGAGGACTCTAGTTTTAAGGCTAGCTGCCCTTCTCGACACCATCTTGCCGGATACCCCTTCCAGACAACAGGGGCAACAGGTGGAATTTTGAAAAAGTAAACGACTCTAACCTCACTGCTGATATCTTGACGGGACTTAGCCACGTGTTTTTGACAGGTTTGTGGCGCGGAATTTTCAAAAAGGGAACGATCCCTAACCTCACTGCTATTATCTTGACGAGACTTAGCCAGCAGGTATGAGGCGCGGAATTTTGAAAAGAGAGAACGACTGGGGCCTAACCTAGTTTTACAGTCAGATGCCTTTCCCGACACTATCTTGGGGGCCTAACCTCACAGTGTCCTAGTTTTATGGCTAGATGCCCTTCCCGATACCATCTTGGAGGCTTTACGTCTCCTTCCGGTGGACAAATAACTATGATCACACCTCCTCTTTCTTTACCTAAAACGCATCTCTACTTAGATGCACCTGTGTTATCGTGAGGCTTTACGTCTCTGTCAGACAGATAGATACACACCTCATCTTCTGGCCCTTCCCTCCTCCTCCTCCTCATCGTCTGTCCCTAGTTTTACGGATAGATGCCCTCCCACCTCCTCATCATTCCCCTCCTCCTTCTCATCTTCTGTCCTAGTTTTACAAATAGGCTACCGGTTACCCTTTATAACGCAGGGAATATAATAAGACAAAATGAATGACGCAAAAACGGATTCAATCCTTTTTTCAGCTGTACCTATCGTAGTCGCCATTTTGTTTTTGGGCTTAAGGTCGGCTTTAGGTCTCTATCCGACAGACTTAGTTGTACAATATGCACATGGCTATGTGTCACCATCCGACGGACACTAATTTGGAGGGGGGCTTGGCCCAGTTGAGGGCTTTACGTCTGTATCCGACAGACAAATAACGTGGCGTCACAGCGTGACCTGTCTCCTCTTTACGAACAAATCTAAACATGACGACAGGGATCAGGCAAACTCTGCAGGTGCTATCCTGTTACAGAGGACCGGAAATGCAGGCCTAACTTTACAGTGCATAGTTTTATGGCGAGATAGCCTTCTCAACGTCATCTTGCTAGATCCCCCCTCCCCTACCCTATTTTAGAGGCTTTTCGTTACTATCCGACAGTCAGATAACTATGAACACTCCTTCCCTTTCCGTCTTGAAAACGCATCTGTGTTATCGTGAGGTCTGCTTCAGGCTTTGCGTCTATCTGACAGATAGATAGCCCTCCCCATCGCCTGGCGCTGATAGATAAAATAAATAACATGTTATAAGGGAGAAGGTAGTAACACATACCGTACCCCTTCTTCTATCGAATAGCATTGTGAGGTTAGCACAAAGGCTTTACGTCTCCATCCGACAAACTAACTATGAACAGCGACCTCTCGCTGCGGGGAGGATTTTTAAAAATTTAATCATGACTCACACAGAATGGTATATACTTACTCTGTTACGCTGAATGGCTCGGAAAACGCTGACCTCGTTGCAAAAAAAACGTGTTCAATCCTATTTTCTGCTGTGTGGGTAGAGGGAGGGGAGAGGGACTAGAAAAAGTATTTGGTAGTCTTATTTCGTATTATCAAAAATATCGTCCGCTATTGTTGCCTAAAAATTTTCAAAAATTAAGCGGTAATTGTAGTTATAGTCTGCTCTTATTATACTAAATTTATAAAAGAATCTCCTGCCAATGTTCGTTTAGAATTTAAAACATCTGAAAATATTCCGGCAAACACAACAGCCTATTGTCTTATTATTTATTTGTGTGATGACACCATCTTCTAACGAATATTGTTACAAGACAATAAATAAGGAAAATCGAAATAGACTCTTCTGCTGCAGTAAAGAATTAGTCAGTTAAACAATTATTGCACCTTTTTTAGCATAACTGAATGCTATTTTAACAATATTATTCCTGTCCTAACCGGAAATCGAACCCGTGAATACTATCTTACTTAGTTGTGCAACCACACCGTTGTAATAATTGACAGGAGGGGTGTGTGTGTGTGTGTGTGTGTGTGTGTGTGTGTGTGTGTGTGTGTGTGTGTGTGTGTGTGTGTAACCTGGCTTGGAATCGAACACGGCCTCGCGAACTAGTCCATAGTAATTACCAAGGAAATGCTAGGACTGTATGACGGTACTCCGACAATATTGTTCCGTCTTCTCGGTAAAATGATTAGCGATGTTACCATGCAAATGCTGGGGAAGTATGTCTAAAAGATAAGGGAACCTACACTCCCTCTCCCTTATGCTATTGGAAATCGACTATACAATCACATAGCTACTGAGCTTGAATAAAATATCTCTATCACGGAACCTTGATCTCTCTTTGAAGTAAACAACGGGAAACTACCTTATTGATTTTCCTTTGTATGCCTCTTCTGTGTTGCCTACGCAATAAAAAAAATTCCTTACACAGCTTGCGATCGGGCGTGTAGCAGATATTTACAACCACCACAGTCGTGTGCAATAAAATAATTCTACGGTTTTTCTACATTGTATTGTGTTAAGGAGATGTATTTGCTCCTATTTACGGTAAATAATAATAATAATAATAATAATAATAATAATAATAATAATAATAATACAGTAATAATAATAATAATAATAAATTACATAGCACATGCATTGGACTGTAACACTATCTTTTAATGTAGTGAAGATATGAACGGAAAAATACAGAGTGCGGCAGAAAATCCTGACGAATTTCAGACGTAAATAACTCAAAAACGCTACAAGCCATTCACAATTTTTTTTACGAATTTTAAAAGAGCGGGGTTTGCCATTTATGCACATACAGTAGATTGGAGCGAACTAAAGGTCGTATTAGCCACAGCTTTTAAAAAGGTGTTATTGTCGTGGTGCGCACGGTCTTGGCCGTGGAGAACACGTCCATCGTCTCTTCCGGGCTAGTCAGTCAGCCAGCCAGCCAGCCAGTCGATAGCATAGCATGGCGTGAAGTGGTGAACACCGGGGTTTTGTGATTGAGACTTATTTCAAAAATGCCGACTCTGTTACCACAACATAGCGTTTGTTTCGCAGACACTTTGCCTTAGGTCGACATGAGAAAGTTCCGAACAGGAACACCATTCCTTTATGGGTGAACAGTTTGAGAAAGTGGTTCGAGTGTGAAAACGAAGCCGCCTCGTAGGCCTCGTAGCGTCCGAACACCCGAGACCGTCCGCGCAGTAAGACACGACGTTACGCAATCTCCTCAACGTTCGGTGCGTAGGCATTCACGTGCTCTTGGACTCTCGGATCGCACCGTAAGGAGGATTTTACACGCAGACATGAAGTTCCGTCCGTGTTCAAACACTCAGTGAACGTGATTGGGCCGACCGCAGAACGTGTTGTGAGACTATCCTGGAAGCTGTAGCAGCTGACACCAGTGCCCTGGCAAGTAATGAAGCGCACTTTCATTTGTCAGGTAACGTTAATAAAAAAAAATATTCGGTACTGGTCCGCAACCAGTCCTCAACAGATCCATGAGCGACCCCTCCACAGCGAGCGTGTTAGGCCGGGCGCACATTGGGACGCAGGCGAAGCAGCTAAAGCAGCGCAGCGCAGAGCAGATTTTTGTAATCCACACAAGTCATTGCGCCACCGCAAATTGACAGACAGGGCAGGTCAGAGCAGAGCAGATCAGTTCTGCACCTACTTCCGCCTACCACGCGCAGTCTTCGAAACACAGTTTCCTGCGCACGTGTCGCGTAGTTAGTTGAGTAGTTGACGCATGGAGGAAAAAAAAAATATCAAAGCCGTGCGGTCGTACCCTGTTTTATACGATGTGAATCATGCGGACTATGTGAATAATAAAATAAAACTAGATATTTGGAGCGAAATTGCCAAGGACGTGATTGTTAACAATAGTAAGTACTATCAAAACAATTTATTTTTAGGAAAAGGACATTTATGTGTAGAAATCGAATAATCGTAATACAATAAAACAATAACTCATCTTTTTAAATACGAAAATTAAAAAGAAATTAAACAATGTGAAGAATATGCCAGCACACCAGGCAATAATTCGGCTTCCCCAGGTATATTTTTGATAATGCATATAAGACTGAAAAAGGGGAACACTGTCAGTTACCTGGAATTTCTTGTCATCGTTGTAAGTCAGTAGTTCGCTCTTGAAACTTTATCCGCTTGCCACGGCACACTTCCTACCGTGTTGAAATAATTGGTAAAGTTCTGTCTCACTGCAAAAGCACTGGATGCACTCCTCTTGTGTACCAATGGAAGCAACTGGTTCTCAGGCATTTTGACAAAGTCCTCATCTACATTATTTTCAGGCAAAGTGTTGTGAGAATGCACAGCCCGTATCCAGTCATTCGACCGGGTCAGGTGGTGGTGGTGGTGATTATTGTTTTAAGAGGAAGTACAACTAGGCAACCATCCTCTATATAACACAAATCAGAGGGAAAAATGGAAGGGGTCCGACACTTCGAAAAATGAAGATATCGGCCAAAGGAAGACAAGGACCACGAAGGGCGTGAAAATGAAAGACTCCCTAGCCCTCTCAAACCTAATAGCGTCGGGGTCGGAAAAGAACAAGAGTTGACCAAGAGAGGTTGGATAGAATAGATGAAAGTGAGGAGTCTGGCACAAGTAAGTGGAAGCAATGCCAGGTCTCAGTTAAGGGCCCCGTGGTCGCCAACCCAAAGTTCAGAGCTCCTGAGGCAGGGGATACCGTGGATGTTATTCTAGCGGGTCAGGAATGGAGTGAATGAAGCCTCCATCTAGCGGCCAGGATAGGAATTGTGCCGAAGTCTGTCGCACTCCTGGGGCAATGATTAATAAATGAGAGATGAAATGAAATTATATTGGAGAGTGTTGCTGGAATGATATACGACAGGAAAAACCGGAGTACCCGGAGAAAAACCTGTCCGCCTCCGCTTTGTCCAGCACAAATCTCACATGGAGTGATTGGGATTTGAACTGCGGGACCCAGCGGTGAGAGGCTCTCGCAAAGTGTTGTATCTCAGAAAATTATGCAACACACAAGCCGCCTTTCAACACTGTCAACTTTGATCTCGAACGGTTTTCGGAAAACACGGAACCTGGACGCCAGTATGCCAAAAGAACATTCAACAGTTCGCCATGCTCGTGACAGCCTGTAATTGAAAATCTTATTTTCATAGTTTCCGGTTACACTTCGTTTGGGATACGGCCTCATTAAATTTTCCAACAATGGAAAGGCCTCATCACCAACATAAACGTACGGCAATGGTTCAAAATTATTCACAAATGCTGGAAGCGGGATTTTCAAACACGCGACCAAGCGACTGCACGCTTGTCGTGTGGTCATTTGATGCGTAATTCAGACTCAGAAATGGTGGTTGGTCACTTGATGCAAAACTTCAATTTAATGATTCAGAGGTTGGCGTTTGGTCAAAATCCATTTCCCGCGAAATCATATTGAGAATAAAAGTCTGAACAATAACCTATGTAAAGTTTACGCCTTTAGCTACCAGGTGGTGCAATAATCTAAAAAAAAAAAACATTTTGGCGCTTGGTCAGTTGATGCATAACACCATTAAAATTTTGTTCATTCGGAACTTAGATCAACGTAGCTAGCCATTGCTCCATCCTTCTGAGAACTGACGCGAGACTGCGTGGCAATGTGCGCTCACATACACTTCGCAGTTTCGTCAGAGCTACGCTGCCCTGACCTGATCTGCCCTGCTCTGCGGCCACCTGCTTCTCAATGTGCGCCCGGCCTTACTGTTTGGTGCGCTGTCGCTGATTTCGGAATTGTAGGCCCTTACTTTTTTGAAGAGGATGACAAAACTGACAGTAACATCGGATCGCTACGTACAGCTGTTACGCAACTTCCTGCAGCCGACACTCACCGACTTACGGAATCCTGCTGTGTGGTTCCAACAAGATGGTGTCACTGCACACACAGCCAGGGCGTCGATGGGTTTCCTCAGTTAAATGCTTCCAGGACGTCTCATCTCCTTACGGGGTGACGTTCCATGGCCAGCCCGTTTCCTGACTTCGCCCCGTGCTTTCTCTGGGGATACAAGGATCGCGTCTTCCGACGTAAGCCGCGAAAACTACATGACCTGAAAGCTACCATCCGTGAAGAAATCGAGGCAATACCACAATACATGCTCAAGCGAGTCATGCGGAACTTCAGGGAGAGGCTTCAGAGGTGCATCGAACAGAATGGTCGGCATTTGGTTGACATTATTTTCAAAACCTAGTGTGTATGTGTGTTACGCAAATGGCAAACACTACTCTTACCAACTGTGCAATAAATCTTTAAATGGCTTGTTGCGTTGCCGAATGATTTAAGTTTGAATTTCGTCAGGTATTTCTGCCGCACCCTGTTCACACATTTTTACAGCTTTTCTGTAAATTCTGTACATTCACTTCGTTCACATTTTTATGTACTTACCTTATAGTAGCGTAATATATACTTGCATGTAAAAAAAACAAAAAAGAGGATTTATTCATGTTTTGAAATAATAAATGTAATCTCTGCATTGGGGTGATCTTATGTGTGCGTTGTCTTATCAAATGCGTGTGCCCGCCCTGCTTGCGCGTGTGTGTCTGCTGTCCACAACGGGAAACAGGACGTTTAAAATTTCTGTGGAGACAGCGCTTACCTACAGTCCGCTGCTAGTTGGCAGTATAACAGTCTCTAACATACAGTAGATTTTTTTTTTTTTTTTTTTTTTTTTTTTTTTTTTTTTTTTTTTGCTAGTTGCTTTACGTCGCACCGACACAGATAGGTCTTATGGCGACGATAAGACAGGGAAGCGCTTGGAGTGGGAAGGAAGCGGCCGTGGCCTTAATTAAGGCACAGCCCCAGCATTTGCCTGGTGTGAAAATAGGAAACCACGGGAAACCATCTTCAGGGCTGCCGACAGTGGGGTTCGAACCTACTATCTCCCGAATACTGGATACTGGCCGCACTTAAGCGACTGCAGCTATCGAGCTCTTAACTTAAGGCTACGGCCAGCATGACGTAAGAGGCTACAAAGATGGGAACAACTAAAGAATATTTACCTTGTCCGCCTCTGTAGTGTAGTGGTTAGCTGCTACCCCTGGAGCCCAGGTTCAATTCCCGGCTCTGCTACGAAATTTTTGAAACGTGATACGAGGGCTGGAACTGGTTTCGCTCATCCTTAGGAGGTTAACTGAGTAGTGGTCGGTTCGATCCCCACATTTGCCATCGAGGCTTCTAGGCAAATGCCAGGATAGCACCTAACTTAAGGCTACGGCCGCTAGTTCGCAGTCTGAGGAAGGCTCGATTCCCACACATCTGCTCCTCCGGGTTCGATTTCCGGTTAGGCCTAGGGATTTTTTACTTTGTTCTGTAGGCTGGTTTGAGGTCTACATAACCTAGTCTTCGGGGGCTGTGCAGCGGCCGCGTTATGGGGTTTGGTATTTGGTTCGAACCCGGTCACAAGCATCCGCTCGTAAGATGGAAGCCTCCTAGCACTGTTATAAAATAGCGTCTTCTGCCTACAGTAAAGAATTAGAGTTAACAATTATTCTACTTTTTATCCCGATATGAGCAATTTCTAGATAATAATAATAATAATAATAATAATAATAATAATAATAATAATATAATAATAATAATAATAATAATAATAATAATAGCATGCGACTTCCAGAGAGGAATTCACTGCAGTTCTTGTATATACTAGTAAATCTATTAGCTGGCACTAAGCAAAATGCTAGGGGACTGCAGTACTTACCCCCGGTCAGCACGACGGTCGTTATTCTTCGCTTTCTAGACCGGGGTCGCTGTCTCACTATCAGTCCCCCATAGTTGCAGGTAAAAATCCCTGACCTCTCAGATGTTTCAAATAGGCAACACAGAAAGGGCATACAAAGAAAATCAGTAAGGTAGTTTCCCGTTGTTTTGCTTCAAAGTAAGTTCAAAGTTCTGTGATTGAGATTTTGTTCAAGCTCAATAGCTATGTGATTGTGTAGTCGGCTCACTACCCCCGAAGGCCTGCAGATTACGGGAGTGTCGTGTGGTCGGAACGACAACTCCTCTCGTCCATTATTCGATTCTGATACTGTTGGGCGGTGAATCGAACCCGGGATCCTCTGAACCGGTGGCATCAAAGCTAACCATTCATCTACGAGTCGAATAATAATAGCCGGACTGGATGGCTTTGACGGTTGAGGCGCAGGCCTTCCGACCGCAATTTGTCAGGTTCGATCCTGGCTCAGTCCCGTGGAATGTAAATGTGGTCAAATACATCAGCCTTGTGTCGATAGATTCACTGGTTTATAAAAGAACTCCTGTGGGACAACATTCCGACACCTCGGCGCCTCTGATAACCGTCAAATGTAGATAGTGCGACGACAAACCAATAACTGTATTGAATAACTCAGAGTAATTCAAATCCCCGACTCGGCGGTGAATCGAACCCGGGATCCTCTGAACCGAAGGGTTCAACTCTGTCTATTCAGCCGAGGACGGAGCTGGCACAATTCCTACCTTCGCTGTTAGATGGGGCTTCATTCTATTTCGAACCTGGCTAGGTGACTAGAAACAAGCTTTAGATTTTTATTTTTACTTTGAACATGTAAATCGGATATTCCGAGTTATTTAATAATAATAATGTTATTGGTTTTTCATCTCACTAACTACTTTTACGGATTTCGGGGGACGCCGAGGTGCCGGAATGTAATCATGCAGTTCTTTTATGTGCCAGTAAATCTGCCGTCACTAGGCTGATATATTTGAACATCTTCAAATACCATCGGACTGAACCAGGATCGAACCTGCTAAGTTAAAGACAGAAGTCCAACGTCTCAACCGTCTGAGCTACACAGCCTAGCAGGGTAAGGGAGGTGGTGGTAAACAATTTCTTATTACTAGATTGTATGCCAAAAAAGCCTTGATTAAATTCCAATCCTCTCCGCAGTACACATATGTAGTGAGGGCATATAACGCTGTTGATCGTGTTTTAACCGTCGGATGGATGCATAAAACCGTAAGCTGACCTCTCGATGCTATTCGACGGGGAAATGCTATGTGATACTACCGGGTTTTACCCTCTCCCTCCCTACTATCATATATCATGTCATTCATTTCATCTTATTACCTTCCCTGATGAGGTTGACGTCAGGAAGGGCATCCAGTTATAAAAAAATCTATCTTAACAGATTCATCACGCCGAAAACCCGACACCGTAGAGAAACGAGACAAGGAATGGACAAACAAAAAGTTTTAAATTAACTATTTTTATTATTATTATTTACTGTAATTATGTTTTCGTTCTCACAATATTGTATGCGAGATTGATTCAAGAAGCAACATAGTACATGCAGTGCGTTACGCATAACTGGATGTACAGTAGCAGGAGCGGAAGCAGACGTGTCTAACTACCGCAACATCTTACAGCATGCAATATTCTACTGAGCCACCTTGATTCATTCTAACTTGTTATGCGGCTACATAGAGGCTAGAGTTCGATACCTACCTCTCTTACAAAATTTCAAATGTAGAAATAGGACTGGAAGCGGAGACCAGTCACCGTTAGTCAGCATTGAAGCCTTCACCTTATTTCACCGATATTTACAACATTTTATGTACATATTTCTCATGTTGACATTACATACAAATCCGGGCCCTAGTTATTAGTTAGCAGCTCTGAAACAGAAAATACCTTTTTGAAATAAGTCTTATTTTGCATTTTTGAATATTAAGAACTGTGCCCCACCCAAGATCGTGATTTTGCATGTAATTAGGTCCCCCTATACAGGATGTTAGGTGTATACGTGCAGATATTAAGCTAGTCGGCAAAGAAAAAGACATCTCACAATATATGCTATGTACTTTTTATCTTGTCCTATTAGTTTGCCCATAACTGAGCCAAATATTTCAGGACCTAATGTGTTTTGAACGGCCGTAGCAGGATATGCCGGTTACGTCATTCTGTCCACGCGTAGTGGAAGTACAGTAGCAGAGTCTAGGGCTTGTTGAACCTGTTTCTTATCGCAGGCCAACACATGTTGTTGTGCACTTCCCCTAAAGGCTTGGCAAGTAGGAGAGGATGACTCACGTGCCAGGCCACTTGCTGTACTCGAAAACCGGTCTAGGGTACTCTGTGTGAAATGTACACAGGATCCTTACAGTAACCTCGAAGATACGCACCAGCACATACGTGCGAATAAAGTATTGTGTAGTTGTGTGTGATTTATAAGACGTCAATGGCATTACTCAGTGATCCAAGCTGAGAAAATGAAAGGAAATAGTTAATAAGTAAATGAAAAATGAGCGCAACATTTTTGTGCTGTTATTGCGACAGTCTACGATGAATTTCTGACAATAGACAATGCGAGTTGTCTATGCTTATTCATAAACTTTTCAGGTCAGTGAAACGACGGTGGACACTGAAAGAAAAGGCTGTAAGTATTCAGTCATATTGTTATTAATGAGACAGATTTCAAAAACCGTAGTTGCAAACATCCGTGAACATTGCTCGAAGGAAAAATAGCTACTGTGGATTTCTTTTGCTAGATGCTTTACGTCGCACCGACACAAATAGGTCTTATGGAGACGATGGGACAGGAAAGGGCTAGGAGTGGAAAGGAAGCGGCCGTGGCCTTAATTAAGGTACAGCCCCAGCATTTGCCTGGTGTGAAAATGGGAAACCACGGAAAGTCATCTTCAGGGCCGCCGACAGTGGGGTTCGAGCCTGCTATCTCCCGAATACTGGACACTGGCCGCAGTTAAGCGACTGCAGCTATCGAGCTCGGTCTACTATGGAATTGCCGCCGGGCATTTCTAATAGAAGGCTTATTCTTCTTTTTCCTAATCTGTTTACCTTCCAGGGTTGGTTTTCCCTCGGACTCGGCGAGGGATCCCACCTCTACCGCCTGAAGGGCAGTGTCCTGGAGCGTGAGACATTGGGTCGGGGGATACAACTGGGGAGAATGACCAGTACCTCGCCCAGGCGGCCTCACCTTCTATGCTTAACAGGGGTCTTGTGTAGGCCTTGCGGAAGAATGCGGAGATTGGAAGGGATAGACAAGGAAGAGGGAAGGAAGCGGCCGTGGCCTTAAGTTAGGTACCATCTCGGCATTTACCTGGAGAAGTGCGAAACTACGGGAAACCACTTTCAGGATGGCTGAGGTGGGAATCGGACCACCTCTACCCATTTGACCTCCCGAGACTTAGTGGACCCCGTTCCAGCCCTCGTACCACTTTTCAAATTTCGTGGCGGAGCTGGGAATGGAACACGGGCCTCCGGGGGATGGCAGCTAATCACACTAACCACTATACCACAGAGGTGGACAGAAGGCTAATTACTGGACAGTAAGTGCCGATAGGTAATGTAACGTACCCGTTCAATTAAAACGTCCGTAATAACAATGTTACTACTACTACTACTACTAATATCTTTACGTTCCACTAACTAATTTTCACGGTTTTCGAAGACGCTGAAGTGCCAGAATTTTGTAAAGCAGTACTATTTTAAATGTAAGTAAATCCACAGACACGAGACTGGCGTATTTCAGCACTTTCAAATACCACCGAACTGAGCCGCCATCGAACCTGCCAAGGTGGGATCAGAAGACCAGCGCTCTATCGTCCGAGCTACGCAGACCGGCACTGGGACTTAGAGTAAGTTGATCGTGCGGTTAGGGGCGCGCAGCTGTGAGCTTGTATTCTGGTGATAGTGGGTTCGAACTCCACTGTCGGTAGCCGGGAAGATGGTTTTCCGTAGTTTCCCATTTTCACATCAGGGAAATGCTGGAACTGTATCTTTATTAGACTTCGAACGCTTCCTTCCCACTTGTATCCCATTTCTACCCCATTGTCGCCGTAAGACCTATTTGTGTCGGTGCGATGTAAAACAATTTGTAAGTGGATGCTTCGGTAATTTCGGAGACATGTCTGCAATTATAATATTAATAATAATTCGGACCTCTTAAAAGTTCACTATTTTCTTTAGTGTTTTCTGACAGATTACGAGCTACGAAGTTTGAGTGGGGCGATTAACTTTTATTTTCATAATAGTCAGTAATAATAGACTAACACAGTTTTTATAATAATATTGTTAGTGGCTTTTCGACGGATGCAAGCTAATCGCACGGCCATTCAAGATCGAAACAGGTGTCCGACAAGGGGACGGGATGTCACCACTTCTGTTTAATGTTATACTTGAAAAAGTGGTCAGAGAGTGGAGGAAGAGACTGATGGAATTAGGGGTGAAAAATGGAATATCACTGGGAAGATCTGGAATCAAAATTGACTGTCTAGCATTCGCAGATGATATGGCAATACTGGCAGAAGACACTGAAACAGCCAAGGTACAAATTGAAACACTTCAAGAGACTGCTGTAAAGACGGGACTTCAGATATCCTTCGAAAAGACGGAACTAATGATTCAGGACAAAAAGGATCCGACACAAAATATTGTCACCAAATATGGAACAATTAAAAGAGTACAGAAGTTTAAATATCTAGGGGAATGGATAACCCCAACAGGACTACCAGGAATAGCATTACAGGAAAGGGCAAGAAAGATGGAAGCAGCATACCAGTTATGTCGAAATGTCTACAATAAAAAATCAGTTTCATTCACTGCAAAAATCAGACATTACAACACTGTCATCAAACCAGAAAGTCTATATGCGATCGAATGTATTCCACTGAACAGGAAGGGCTTACTAGAAAACATTGAAAAGACAGAAAGGAAGATCTTGAGGAAGATACTAGGGTCCAGGAAAGTGGGTCAAGAATTTAGACTGCGACCAAATGAGGAACTATACAAAAGGACCGAAAAAATCACAACATCCTTCAAGAAGAGAAGACTCTGCTTCTACGGACACATTAAAAGAATGCCACCAGAGAGAACAGCCAAGCGAATTCTGGAATACATGGAGAACAGGAAGACACAAACTAGCTGGCTTAAAGGGGTCAAGGAGGATATGGAGGAAAATAATATATCACAGCAGGCAGTATACAACAGACAGGAATACAGAAAAATCATCAACAAAATTAAGGGATTCCAAGATCAAAGTAGCAAAAAACGGACCGGCAACAACTGGTCACGAGAACGTAAAGAAGCCCACTCCGAAAGGATGAAGAAGTACTGGGCCGATCGAAAGAGGAAGAACCGTAAATGAATGATGCTTAACGTGGTCCATAGTAGACCTATTCGAAAACAAGAAGAAGAATAATAAATCTTCACGTGCCAATGGAGACGCGCGGTGTCGGAATTTTGCCCACTAGTATTCTTTAACGTGCCCGTAAATCTACCGATCAGAAGCGGTCGTATTTCAGCACCTTCAAATACCAGCGGACTGAGCCAGGATCGAGCCTGCTAAGTTCATGAAACCAGTGCTTGAACCGTTTGAGCCACTCAGCCTGGCAACGTTTATTTTGATACGTTGAATAGGCACTGCAAAATCAGCAGTAAGCTAGAAGGTTCTCATTTACATTTAAACATGTTCTCTTCGGTTGGAAGCACGAAAGGAAGGTACGTTTAATTAATTTATGTTTATAACATGTCCCTTACTGGTATGAAGTAAAACGTTCGATGTGTTTTGACATTTCAATTCCGATACTACTCACTTTGAAATTCTCCCCCATGCATTCTTTCGTTGACGTAATAAACTTTATTTACGTACACGTCAACACCGGTTGTTTCTGCATACGGCGAGTTGGACTTCCAAAAGACCATGATATTGAAATCGCACTGTGGGAGAATATTCCACGTAAGCAGTTCGACAAAAGCACTAGACCTGTCACATGCCGATTGTCTGCTGTTCTTAGCGACGGGGATGTCGCTGGACGGGTTCCCCACCCCTACATGAAACCGGTCTGTCTGACCTTGACCTGAATAACAGCTGTCAGAGATGCGAATTATCGTCCGTACTGGTACGCGAGTTACTTCGTTGTAGTAGCATCAGTAGTAGTATTTGAATAATGCCAGTGTATGAATACCACGAATACCATTATATGCTGCTAGTGTATCGTGTGGCAGAACAGAACACGGGTCGCCCTTCATGAATCTATCGGGAAAGGCTTCCAGTAATTTATATTATGTTTCTTATTCCCTACGAGTTAAAACAGAGGACACTTTGCGTTTTTAAGGGCCGATGACATTAAGACAGCAATCATCATCATCATCATCATCATCATCATCATCGTCGTCGTCGTCGTCACGTATAAATATTCAATAAAATAATCGTTTTATATTCATCATTACTGAAATAGGAACTATAAGTTAACATTTAACTTAAGAAGATTGCCTAGAGTGTTTTGTTAATTTACAAAAGAAAGTTTAACATTTCTTTTAATGCAATATGTATGTTTTTGTTTTCTAAACTGTTGTACTGTAATGTTTAACATAGGTGCATTATGTTGTTCACAGGCGTTTTCGTGTACGTTCGTAAATCCGTACTTTTCTATTCGAGATAGTCTTGTTACCGTCCACCTGGAATTACGGAGCCCGTACTGTATGTTAGTTCATTATTTTTCTACAACAGATTGTTACGAATGCGACTGTAGTTCCCGCGACCACGCCACTCTTATGTCTGTGTCACTAATGTGCACTTTGTTCAGCTGTGTGCTGCTTGACTATGTGGCTCTCGTTACCTTCTTCTTCCTCTTCTTCTACTGCAGCCTTATGTCTTAAGAGGTATACTGTATTCTACCGACATCATCTCAACACGCAGTAGCGTAATCTGCTGCGATTTACCGAGCTCGATAGCTGCAGTCACTTAAGTCCGGCTCCATGGCTAAATGGTTAGCGTGCTGGCCTTTGGTCACAGGGGTACCGCGTTCGATTCCCGGGAGGGTCGGAAATTTAACCTTAATTGGTTAAATTTGCTGGCACGGGAACTGGGTGTATGTGCCATCTTCATCATCATTTCATCCTCATCACGACGCGCAGGTCGCCTACGGGTGTCAAATCAAAAGACCTGCATCTGGCGAGCCGAACTTATCCTCGGACACTCCCGGCACTAAAAGCCATACGACATTTCATTTCAGTGTGGCCAGCATCCATTATTCGGGAGATAGTGGGTTCGAACCCCACTCTCGGCAGCCCAGAAGATGGTTTTCCGTGGTTTCCCATTCTCACATCAGGCAAATGCTGGTGCTGTACCTTAATTAAGGCCACGGCCGCTTCCTTCCCTGTCCTAGCCCGTTCCAGTCCCATCGTCGCCATAAGGCCTATCTGTGTAGGTGCGACGTAAAGCCAATAGCTGCTGCGATTTGTTATTAGCACCATCATAGTAAAATGTAATATAGTTGTGGCGGAATCTTCTTAGATATGTTCGACATCAGTGGATTGTGTATGATTGATAATTCATCTGTACTCATGAAAGCGACCGTCGGCCTGGCGTTCAGGTTAATAGCTACATGTCTCTAACGTGTAACCTTGTTTATGTTTCTTATATTTGTGATGTGTATGTTTGATGTTTATACACAATACGAGATTACAGCTGACTCATCCCCACGAGCTTGACCTGGTTCTCGTTTTACGCATAGTAATCTGTAGGTAACTACTGCGACCGATGCTAACTCACGTGACATACATTTCATCTTGTTTCCTCTTAAACCACGCATATATTACGATTTTCTTCCACGTATTTCAGCTTTTAATGACCTAATAATAATAATAATAATAATAATAATAATAATAATAATGATGATTCGGCAGCCCTGAAAATGGTTTTCCGTGGTTTCCCATTTTCACACCAGGCAAATGCTGGGGCTGTACCTTAATTAAGGCCACGGCCGCTTCCCTCCCACTCCTATCCCTTCCCTGTCCCATCGTCGCCATAAGACCTATCTGTGTCGGTGCGACGTAAAGCAACTAGCAAAAAAATAGTAATAATAACGTTAAGTGCTTTACGTCCCACTAACTACTTCTACTGTTTTCTGAGACGCTGAGGTGCCCGAATTTAGTCCCGCACGAGTTCTTTTTATGTACCAGAAAATCTGCCGACACGAGGCTGACCTACAGTATTTGAGCACCTTCAAATACCACCGGACTGGGCCAGGTTCGAACCTGTAAGGTTGGAGTCAAAAGGCCTGCACCTCAACCGTCTGAGCAACTCAGCCCGGAAGGAGGCACGAAATGTAGGTACGTTTAATTTATTTAGTTGTATAACATGTCCAATATTCCGTTGAAACTAAACGTTCGATGTGTTTCAATAATTCAATTCCGATGCTACTCATTTGGGCATCCCATGACTGCTTTCGTTGGCGTAAGGACCTGCCATTTTTCTTCTACCTTTACGCAATGCACAACGGGGATCTACTGTATTTCACGTCCCGGCGCGCCTATCCCAACCAATAATTATATCACACGCTTGTACAGGTCCCGCACCGATTCAGGTTTTCAGGTCATTTCCATACTCACTAGACCACGGGGCTGATGACCACATATATCCCAATCCCTTAAAGGACATAACAGCAAATGAACCAGTATTAACGCTGAGAATTCGGTACATCTCCAGGGTCCGAAACCGATGACCAGGGTTGTCTGAAGCCCCTAAGACGGAAAATGAATACTGACAACTACGAAACCAGTCTGGCGAGAATGTAACGTAACAAGGCATACGCTACTGTAGTAGCCACCTTCAGCTGTAGCTCAGTTGCTCTTAAACATAAAGCCAGTTTGACAAGTATGTTACGTAACATCTCGTGCATTGCATAGGTAGCGTTCAGCTGTTGTACGTAAACATAAACAGAAACCAGTTTGGCACGCATGGCGCGTGACTCGCCTGTTCTCAAAGGGAAGCTATTCATTCACAAGAACAAGGCATACTACCTATTCTAAAAACATCGTATCTCTTTGCTCTCGAAAATAACTTCCGAGAATTACCAAAAGTTTGATATATAGTGGTTCGTCACATCGTTCTCTATTGCTAGAAGAAATATCTGCAGGTATACACCTAACACCCTGTATATGTGTGAGTGGGCTGGGTAGCGCGCAGCTGTAAGCTTGCATCTAGATTTTAAAACCCATACTGTTATCAGCACTAAAGATTACCGTGGTTTCCTCATATGAGGTAAGGTAAGGGTGTATTTTGCCCGAAGGCAGGTCCGAATCTCCACAGAGGTGTGCCTGAGCCGGAGTTTACGTACGGTAGGGTGGCCAGTTCCTTTCCGCTCCTCCATTCCCTTATCCCCCCACCAACAGCGCGTGGCAACCCATCCAAATCTTGACCACGCCCAATGTTGGTTAACTTCGGAGATCTCACGGGATCCGGTGTTTCAACACGGCTACGGCCGTTGGCTCCTCATATGAAAACTTCGCCCAAAATGGTAATTGAGCGTAGTTAGGCCCCAGGTACTTTTAATTGACGCCCGTTGGCGTCCTGCGTTTTTTGTGTTGATTACACGACACCTCGTTTTTTTTCAGGCCTTCGGGGGCTGTGCAGCGGCCAAGTAATATGGGGCGAGAGGATTCGTCGTGCTGACTACACAACACCTCGTAATTTTGCAGGCCTTGGGGTGCTGTGCAGCGGCTGCTTGATAAACCAAGCGCTATGTTTGTTTTTTGTTTTTTTGTTTTTTTATCGAACCCGGTCACAAGAATCCGCTCGTAAGTTGGTAGCCTTCTAGCACTGTTATAAAATAATTGAGATGGAGGGAAGGGGCATCTAACCGTCAAACTGGGCCAGATGAGGAGGAAGGAAGGGGCATCTAACCGTAAAACTGGGCCAGATTAGGAGGAGGGGAAAGAGCATCTAACCGTATAACTAGGCCAGATGTGTAGGAGGATGGAAAGAGCATCTAACAGTAAAACTAGGCCAGATAAGGAGGAGAAGGGAAGGAGCATCTGACCGTAAAACTGGGCCAGATGAGGATGAGGACGGAAGTGACATCTAACTGGATTCAATATGGTGACTGGCGTCAGATGAGGAGGGAGGGCATCTGGCCGTAAAACTAGGTCAACATCGCTGTTCACTCTTCTCCTTACAGACTCTGTGGTTCTATAAGAAAAGAAAAATGTGCTATTACTTATATTTACATGACAATCAGCCCTACTTATAACAGATGGACAGTTGTTATTGTCGGTTGTAGTGTAAAACCATTCTTCATATCTACTTAAGTGTACACGTTAATATTAAAACATCTATTATGTTTATGTGTGATCTTTGTAGTGTGATTTTTTCAAGACGAGACGATTTTCAACGACATAAAGCTGTAAAGCATAACTTCTGAATATATGCATGTAAACAATGTACTGCCCCATTCAGTAGACGTGATAATCTCACACGGCATGTGAATTCTAAACACATTAGTTTAAGTAATCTACCAGTAGAACGCTTAGAAACTTTGACTAAAAGTCGAAAGCGCGATATAAAGAAGCGTAATCGAAACGATATGACATCGTCTCAGCCTATTTCAAGTTCTGTTACTATCCTCACACCACAAGATAACGAGAAGCAAGAAGAGGAGATGCAAAAGGAAGAAGAAGAACTCAACGTTTCTTTACCATCGGAGCTTTTTCATTATTTTCTACGCCGACTACACGTTCTGTTGCTGTGCAAACATCTCAAGAAGAGGAGCAAGATGTAGTAGTAGAAGATAAAAAAATAAGTTTTTACCGCTTCTTTTCAATCAAACCGTGTTAAGTTTTTATTTATTTATTGCAGAAGCTCATACTACATCAAAACAAGTTCTTCCGTTTCCTACGCATCAACTGTCTACACGTATTCACAATATTAACAGCAAAACGCTGTTACCCTACGCAGATGTAAGTTACTATAAAGACCTTAACTTACTCGTTGAACAATTACAACTCCTAAGAGCTTATAAAGATGCTGGTTACACATTGTGTGAACGAGAGATTCAAGAAATAGAGGAAGTATTACGCCGTAGAGGCATTCTTGTGTAATAGCTCTTTAAAGTGAAGACTCACATCAGTTACAACAACGAACACATTGCACCTACCGTTGTAGACGGCGACATTACATGTTGAAATGGGATAAAACCGATAGCTTGTTTAATTTTGTAAATAATTATACAACAAATATTTCATTAAATTTTAAATGTTCTGCTTATTGCATTCCCTTTGCCTCGTATTACCTTTCGTAAAGGCTTGAGTTTACTAGAGAGTAACAAAGCCAAGACCAGACCTATCGATAACACAGATGCACAAGTAAAGTAGTCTGTCGGATGGTGACATGGTCCCTCCAAAACGGTGTCGGGAGGGGTATCTGACCGTACAACTGGGCCAAGATGCCGACTGTGTAGTTAGGCCCATCCAAAATGGTGGCGGGGAGGGCAGAGGCGGAAGGGACATCTATCCGTAAACCTGGGCCCAAATTTCGAGATGATTTTACATTTTCTTCTACTAGAGCGCGCAACTATCACCAGCCAATGCGCTCGTATCGACTTTCGTGAAATTTCGAGATGAGTTTATATTTTCTTCTACCAGAGAACGCAACAATTGCTTGCCAATGCGCGCGCATTCCTTCAAGAGACAGCAATGAGGTTAGCCACGTTCTCTTATTCAAATTCCGCGCCCAACACTTGTCAGAAGCACGTGGTATGTGGCTAAGTCCCGTCAAGTTGACAGCTGTGGGGTTAGGATCGTTCACTTTTTCAAAATTCTGCGCCTCATACCTGTCAAAAGCATGTGGCTAATTCTTGTCATAATGACTGCAGTGACGTTAGGGTCGTTCTCTTTTTCAAAATTCCGCGCCTCACATCTGTCAAAAAGCACGTGGTTAGGACCAGTCGAGATGACAGCAGTGAGGTTAGGGTCGCCCACTTATTTAAATTCCGCGCCAAAACAAGTGCACGAGGTTAGAACCTGTCGAGATGGCGGTAGTGAGGTTAGAGTCGTTTACCTTTTCAAAAGCCGGGCTGAGTGGCTCAGATGGTTAAGGCGCTCGCCTTCTAACCCCAACTTGGCAGGTTCGATCCTGGCTCAGTCCGGTGGTATTTGAAGGTGCTCAAATACGACAGCCTCGTGTCGGTAGATTTACTGGCACGTAAAAGATCTCCTGCGGGATTAAATTCCGGCACCTCGGCGTCTCCAAAGACCGTAAAAGTAGTTAGTGGGACGTAAAGCAAATAACATTATTATTATTATTATTATTATTAACTTTTTCAAAATTCCACCTGTTGCCCTTCCAAGATAGTGTCGGGAAGGTGTATCCGCCAAGATGGTGTTGAGAATTGAAGTTAGCCTTAAAACTAGAGTCCTCTGTGGTTAGGCCCGTCTAAAATGGTGTCGGGAAGGGCCATTTCGAGAAGGGCAGCTAGCCTTAAAACTAGGATCCTCTAAGGTTAGGCCCCTAAGATAGTGTCGGGAAGAGGCATGTCGAGAAGGGCAGCTAGCCTTAAAAGTAAGGTCCTCTGAGGTTAGCCTCCTCCAAGATAGTGTCGGGAAGGGCATCTAGCCTTAAAACTGGGATCTTGTGAGGTCATGCCCCTCCAAGATGGTGTCGAGAAGGGCATCTGGCAAGATGGCGTTGTAGAAGGGCATCTAGCCGTAAAACTAGGTTCTGTGTAGTTAGACCCCCAGTCGACGAGCCAAGTCCCTGTCAAAATGACAATTGTGAGGTTAGGATCGTTTTCTTTTTCAAAATTCCACTGTCGAAAGCACGTGGCTAAGTCCCCTCAAGATAACAGCAGTGAGGTTAGGGATCGTCCAGTTTTAAAAATTCCATCTCTCAAAAGCACGAGGCTAACTCCCGTCAAGATGACAGCAGTAAGGTTAGGATCTGTCTAGATGATGGCTGTGAGGTTAGCCGTGCTCACTTATTCAAATTCCGCGCCAAACAAGTGCACGTGGTTAGGACCTGTCAAGATGGCAGCAGTGAGGTTAGCCACGTTCACTTGTTCAAATTCCGCGCCCATGTGGCCAAAAAGCAAGGTTAAAACCTGTCAAGATGGCAGCATTTCACTGTCTTGACAGCTGTCATGAGCACGTGGTCTTCTTTGTAAACAATAGCACGTGGTCGTGAGTTCACGGTCTCGTCGCCATGACGTCATGAGGTCAGTGACCTTGCCGGGGGTCAATGACCTCGTGGGAAAATGCTGATTCAGCTCGCATTATTTTAGAACCCGTCTTGCCCTACTACTGGTGTAGTGTTGTTTCGTCTGTCTCTTGGCACAGGTCAAAGTAAAATGTCGCTTCCACCGAAGTCGCAGCCTCTTTTATGGTTGTGACAGTATGGAAGCATCTGATGCATGGGTAGTACTGAGTAATGCCATTCAGAGCCCAGTTAGTACGTCTGAATGTTATGAAATGTGCTACTCGTAGAATCAGTCGTGCTGCAATAGCATTTTCTGATCCGGTGAGAAAAAGCAACGGCAAACTTCCTCACTCTTTTCTTCCTGTCGAGTATGCCTCATTTATTCTCCGCCATCTGGTTTGCGCTTTCCCTATATCCCCATAATCTTTGGTGGCACTGT
Source organism: Anabrus simplex (assembly GCF_040414725.1). Classification (NCBI taxonomy): domain Eukaryota; kingdom Metazoa; phylum Arthropoda; class Insecta; order Orthoptera; family Tettigoniidae; genus Anabrus; species Anabrus simplex. Next base: position 400,632,911 of record NC_090268.1, on the reverse strand, counting down.
TTGAAGGATCCAACCAGCTTTCGGGCGGATTTCCTAACAGATACACAGGTTTGTCTTTTTCGAAGATCTTGGTGTCTCGCACAAATCCTGAAATTCGTCGAAGAACTGTCACTATTGGGTATTTATGACCTTGAAACTGATCAACTCCGACGCAAATCACCTATCGACCCAAGAATACACACTGAAGCAAGTAACCTGTTGGGTGATTGCATCGGTAATGAAATGGCGTATGGCTTTTAGTGCCGGGAGTGTCCTAGGACATGTTCGGCTCGCCAGGTGCAGGTTTGGTTTGACTCCCGTTGGCGACCTGCGCGTCGTGATGAGGAAGAAATGATGATGAAGACGACACATACACCCAGCCCCCGTGCCAGCGAAATTAACCAATCATGGTTAAAATTCCCGACCCTGCCGGGAATCGAACCCGGGACCCCTGAGACCAAAGGCCAGCACGCTAACCATTTTAGCCATGGAGCCGGTGATATCGGTTGGGTGCCGATGATAAGATTCAGAACTACAAATTTGCCTAGAGAAAGTAATAGTTCTTCAGACCGAATCAGTTGACTAGGCCGTATGGGCCGCGTAGCTATAAACTTGCGTACTTGATATGGCGGACGAGTGCGGCTCCATCGACAGCTCTGAAGATGGTTTTCCATGGTTTCCCATTTTCACACCTTAATTAAGGCCACGGCCGCTTCCTTCCCACTCCTAGCACTTTCCTGACCCTTCGTCGCCATAAGACCTATCTGTGTCGGTGCGACGTAAAGCAACTAGTAGAAAAAAGGTATTACCAAATACAGTAGAAACAATACGCGACACTCAGCGAGATATCGAGGGACAGCTATTAGAGCTCTCTCTAGCGGGTAGACCTGAGAACTACTGATTCTGTCATAAGAGCACGTGTATTTTTGTGTGATGTTTTTGGTGTTATTTATGCGTTTTCAGTGAGTTGACATAATTAAATAGTAGTGTGTGTCATTCCTTGATATCTCCTCTCAACATGAGGGGAAAGGTATGTGCTGTGTTTGGCTGCAGTAACTATGAAGTAAAGAAGAATGCGCGGTCTTTCTTTCGCTTTTCTCGTGACAAGAAAATGTAAGTAATATTGTGTTTGCGTATATATTCTTCCAGTGACAAAGAGATTTTTATAGTACTTCATAATCTTCTGACCTGCTCGACCCATATTTCAACTGGCTTAAAATATAATACGCATATTTTATTGTATAGTGCAGCAGTTAACCTTCAATACCGATGTGTTGTTATAGGTGTGATCTGTGGGTTTTGAAATGTCACAGAAGTGATTTGGATAAGATGTACAAGAAAGAAGGGACGTTACGCATATATAAGAATTATAAGATCTGTTCACATCATTTCCAGGCCAGCGGCTTTAAAAATCCTCGACTATACCTCGTACAGCCAAGGGTATGTTACATGTTTACTCTAATTGTTCGTGAATATTCCTCAAAGCATCACTATCGACAACATTTCCATACTGTTCTTTCTTTTATCCCTCTTCTCAGATTAAAGCCGGGATTTTATAGATTTTCTTTCTGGTTTTTTTTTCTAGTTGCTTTACGTCGCACCGACACAGATAGGTCTTATGGCGACGATGGGACAGGAAATGGCTAGGAGTGGGAAGGAAGTGGCCGTGGCCTTAATTAAGGTACAGCCCCAGCATTTGCCTGGTGTGAAAATGGGAAACCACGGAAAACCATTTTCAGGGCTGCCGACAGTGGGGGTTCGAACCTACTATCTCCCGAATACGGGATACTGGCCGCACTTAAGCGACTGCAGCTATCGAGCTCGGTTTTCTTTCTGTTAGTAGGCTTCATGTTAAGAGGAAAATTGTCCAGCTTTTAAATGTTAATTCATTGCATCATGTGTGTAAGGAATGTGCCGATATTTTTATTGGCAAGTGTCTTAATGTGATGATACAATGTTTTTTTTTAAAAATAAGAAAAGAGAAAACTCTAACCGTAAAAGTTCAGGCATGGTTTTCCGTGGTTTCGCATTTTCACACCAGGCAAATGCTGGGGCCGCACCTTAATTAAAGCCACGGCCGCTTCCTTCCCACTCATAGCCGTTTCCTCTCCCATCGTCGCTATAAGACCTATCTGTGTCGGTGCGACGTAAAGCAACTTGCAAAAAAAAAGTTCAGGCAGGAATGCTAAAGCAAAAAAAAAGTAATGCATAAATGAAAGATCAAGCCATTTCACAGCAGTCCATTTCACATCTTGTTTATATGTCTTCATTTCAGTCTTTAAATAATAACCTTTTAAATAATTCTTCATTCATTTATCCAGAATTGCTGTAGCAACTTCGAAGTTAATATCTCAATAATACTTTCTTTCTAGACGTAAATTTATTTATCCATTTTCGTATATGAATTTCCATTGATATTTGAATTTAGCGCGACTTTTCAGGTCAAGTTACTAGGAACGCCATCGTCGAATTGTCTCCCATTTTAACAAGGCTAAATTCGTAAGTGTCGCGTATATGCACGTACCAACCGACCCTATGAGCAACATTTTCACACCATTCGTAGCAGGGACTGGCTGCAATTGAGCATGCTGTGCTGGCATATAAATTACTTGTATAAATATTACAATTGTTGCCAGGCTGGTTTAAAAATTCAAGACTAACGGTATTTCAAAAACTAATGAAGATTTTTTTTTTGCCATAACATGAAAATAAACACACAATTCAGATTCAGTTTATTAGTTGGCACATGTTCATAATAATTTATGTTAAATTGCAGTATTCATCAATGTAGAAAAAAGGACACACATGTCAATTAGTAAAAGAAGAATTGCTAAGAAACTTAAGAAAATGTGTTTTTATCAAATGTTTTTTTATTTTATCAAAATACATAACCGTAGAAATGATCCTGAAATACTGTCCTGTTTAACCAATCTGTCAGTTTACATACATACATGTATTGAATAGGAGGACGTATTAAATGTCCTTTGTAAAGTGAAAACCGTCAATACGGAATGATTTTAATATCTTGCAATCTGTCGGTGGTATCCCAGTTATACACGGTTTTGATTAGACATGCTTTTGCAATTTTCATTTCTGCTAAAATCATTTTTCACTTCGATGAACCAATTTCTGTTATGGGATTTTTGCCAAAATACTGTAGTCAAATATGGTTCTAATCATTCTTTTCGGATTTATTCGGACCAAGTGATCATAAAAATAAATTCTTCTTTTCCTGAGTACATCTGATTAGGCTACACATTTCTTTATTACTCCTCATCCCAGTATTCCCAACTTTTCATAGCCCAGGTATCTTCCATAGTAGGCTACTTTCCTTTGAGCCGGGTTGAGTGACTCAGACGGTTGAAGCGCTGGTCTTCTGACCAGTGCAGTGGAATTTGAAGGTGTTCAAATATCTCAGCTTCATGTCGGTTGATGTAGTGGCATGTAAAAGAACTCCTGCGGGATTAAATTCCGGCACCTCGGCATCTCCGAAAACCGTAAAAAGGTAGTTAGTGGGACGTAAAGCAAATATTATTATTATTATTATTATTATTATTATTATTATTATTATTATTATTATTATTATTATTATTATTATTATTCTTGCGTTCCGGCCTTCTAAGGACCACGTTACAATTTCAATTGTTCCTCCTTAGTTGTTCTTTCCTTTTCTTCCAGTATTCTTTCATTGTTTCACTGTGTTTCTTTTTCCTGTCTTCAGTCCACTTTGTGCCTGTTTTCTTTTCCTTCCTCCCTTGGAATCCTTCCATTTGTAAGACTTTCTTCCTAAAAATCTTTCTTTCCAATAATTCTTCTTCTCGTATGTTGTTCCTTTCCAGGTCTTTCTTGACTTCTTGAATCCAGGTGGTAGTTGATTTCTTTTCCCAAAGGTACTTGAAGATTCGTTTAGTTAGTCTATTGTCATCCATTCTGTAAATGTGTCCAAGAAATAGCAATCTCCTTTTTCTTATTGTTTCTGATATGTTTTCTACGTTCTGGTAAATTTCATTGTTACTTCTTAATTTCCAAAACTCTGCAATTCTTGGAGGACCTAATATTTTCCTTATAATTCTTCTTTCTAATAATTATAATTTATCAAGCTTGTAGTTCAGTGCTAGACATTCGCTGGCATAAAGGCATTCTGGTTTCACTACTGTGTTGTAGTGCTTTATTTTAAGTTTCCTTGATAAGCACTTTTTGTTGTAAGTATTCTTAGTTATACCGTATGCTCTTTCCATCTTTTGTATCCTCTCCTCTATAGCAGATTTTTCTAAACCATTTTCTTGAATTGTCTCACCCAAATATTTGAATTTCTTTACCTTTTCTATTCGACCAATATCCGTTGCTAAAAACTTTGGGGCACTTCTTATATTCGTCAAAAATTTTGTTTTCTCGGCAGAGATTCTCAAGCCTGTCATGTTGGCTGTCTTTTCAAGGAGATTGACTTGCATTGCTGCATCTGTAAGGCTTTCTGAAAGTATGGCAAAGTCATCTGCAAATGCTAGGCAATTTATTGCAACACCTTTGTTCTTCTTCCCCAGCATGAGTGGCAATATTTTAGATTCTTTCAGTTTTTCATTCCAAATTCTTACAATTTTCTCCATGACACAATTGAAAAGGAGTGGAGATAGACCATCGCCCTGCCTGACACCTGTATTTATTTTGAAAGGTCGAGATACTTCACCCATAAATTTTACTTTCGAGATAGTGTCTGTAAGTGTTTCACGAATTAGGTTTGCCAATTTAGTTTTAACTCCAAATTCACGGATTACTTTATCTAGGGTTTCCCTATCAACAGAGTCAAAGGCTTTTTTAAAGTCAATAAATGTTACAACTATGTCTTTGGAGTTTATTAATCTGTGTCGAATTATAGATTTCAGGTTGAAAATCTGTTCGGAGCAAGATCTTCCTTCTCTAAATCCACCTTGATATTCACCCAATTGACTGTCCAGTGTCGATTTTACTCTATTTAGTAGTATTGTTGAGAATATCTTGTAAGCAACTGGCAAGAGAGATATACCTCTGTAGTTGTTGACATCCTGCTTGTTACCCTTCTTGTGTAATGGGTGTATTAGAGCCACTTTCCAATCCTCTGGGATCTTTTCTGTTTCCCAAATTTCTTCAAAGATTGTTTGTAGATCTTCTATAATTTTTGGTTCAGCCCATTTTAATAGTTCAGCTGTTATGGAGTCTTCCCCACTAGCTTTGTTATTTTTAAGATTTTTTATTGCTTCCTTTATTTCTTCCGCTGTTGGAGGTGAATCAGCTTCTAGATTTTCCTGAATTTCTGAAAATTCTAATTTATGATTTGGCTCAGGGCAGTTCAGCAGGTGTTCGAAGTGTTTTGCCAGAATCTCACAATTCTCGGCATTGTTAAGGCCAATATTACCATTTGCATCTCTGAAGCAAATGCTCCGGGATTGATAACCTTTCAGGTTATTCTTAAAGGTCTGATAGAAATTTCGGGAGTTATTTCTTACAAAATTATTCTCAATTTCTAATAGCTGCGATTTTTCAAAAGATATTTTAACCTGCCTTATTATTCTTGTTGTTTCCTTTCTTTGTTGTTTAAATAGCTCATAGTGTTCATTCTTTCCAGAACATTTCCATTTTTTCCACTTTTTCACTCTTTCCATAAGTGCTTCCTCACATACGTTATTCCACCATACTTTCTTTTTAGTTTTAACTGATCCAAATACTTTCTTCGCTGCACTATTAATCTGTTTAGATAATTCTGGCCATTTGCCATGCTGAGTTATTTTAATTTCTTCCTGAAAGTTTTCTATAGTTGCTTGTGTAATGTTGAGCCTATCTATGTTGTATTTCATTAATTTTCTCGGCCTTCTTTGATTCCTGCGAGGTAGAAGCTTTAGCTTAATTTTAGAGAGGTAATGATCGGAGTCAAACTCCCCACTTCTTATTACTTTAACATTCATAATTTCCTTAATACTTTCTTGAGAAATAGCTACATGGTCCAACTGAAACTCACCTAACATCGGATTTGGGGACACCCATGTTTTAGCCTTTCTTGGAAGTTTCTTAAAGAAGGTCGACATTAATTTTAGGTGAAAGGATTTACAGAGATTAATTAGTCTCATGCCATTTTTGTTTGTTCTTTTGTGTGCCGGATATGCCCCTACTGTTTTGCTGAAAACTTTTTCTTTGCCTACCTGTGCATTAAAATCACCGAATAGAATAACAACATTTGATTTTGGAATTTTTGACATTTCATCATCTAGAAGACTCCAGAATTCTTCAGTTTTACTTGGGTTCTTGCTATTATCTTCATTTATTGGTGCATGACAGTTAACAAATGTATACTTTTTGTTCTTGCATTTAAGTGTGAGAAGAGATAACCTTTCTGAACTAGATTTAAATTCCATAACATTATCAACTATTGCTTTATGGACATAAAAGGCGGTACCTAGTAGTGGCATTCCTTTCATAATTTTGACTGCTGGTTTACCTTTAAAGATTCTATAATTTTTGGTTTCTGTTACATTCTCATCCATAAACCGTGTCTCTTGAGCTGCTAAGATCTGGATTTCATGTCTGTCTAAGAAAATTTCCAGTTCTTTCTGTTTGCCGGTTTTTAGCAAGGAATTTACATTAAGAGTGCCTGCAAAGAATTTCCTCTTAAATTTAAGTCTGAAAGGATTCCAAGGATGCTCCGACTCACCCTTATTGCAGATGTTGGGACTCCCCAGAACCCTAGGTCCCGATGCATTGCATAACGCAATGGTGGATTTCTCTTCCGAGCTACCACCTGGGGTAGTGCTTTCATTCAGCGGACTTTCCATTCTGCAATTGAAATTGTACATTGTACAAGGTAGGAAATTAATTCCAAGATAAGATCGGATTGTTAGTCCGAAATGATTTTTTATTCGTGCTTTACTCCACTAGGTTCTTCCGCTCTCTCCGCCGTTGGGACATTAAATTCCTCATCCGCCTTCGAGACCGTTGACCAGGTTTCACCTGTAACCCTAGGCAGGGGCCCTTACAGGGTGCTACCATCCGGAGCCAGATGGACCCAGGTTTTTTTACGAGGTTGTTACTCCTCCCCCTCCTCCTTCCCCATCACTTGCAAGATGGGGCCCCGGGCTTGGGACCGGCAATGGCGGAGTTTATTATTATTATTATTATTATTACTACTTTCCTTTTTTCTGATTCCTCAATTTCTCCTTTTTTGTTTTGTTCAAAATTAAATATACCGCTGCATAAAGGCATTCCGTTTTTATGAAAGTGTTGTAGTATTGGATTATAGTTTCTACAGAAAGTGTTTTTATTGTAATTTTTTTCGTTAGTTGATACATTTCCTGAGCTCTCCATTTTTGTTTGCCTCTTTATTTGTGCCGTTTGTCTATTAAAATATTTCCCCTAGATGGGCTACTTTTGTTTAGGAATTCTGGAGCATTACTAATGTTTGGTACGAATTCTGTCTTCTCAAAATAAATTTCTAACCCTGCCTTTTCTGCTGTTTCTTTCAAAAGGCTTAGTTGCTGTTTCAATGTTTTCTGAACATGTTGCTAAGTCCTCTGCAGAAACTAGACAATTAAGTTTGTTGTTTAACTTTCGATATCCTAATTTGATTTCTGGTATTCCTTGAAGTCTAAGGTTCAGTTCTTTTATTACGTTTTCCAAAATGTAATTAAAGAGCACTGGAGAAAGGCCACCAGCTTGCCATTCTCATTTTTTAATTTCAAACGGCTGTGCGATTCTTACACGGAATTTTATTTTGAACTTGGTTTTTGTTGGTTTATGTTAACGTTTCCTTAATTATTGCCAAGGATTTTTATCTGTGACAAATTCTTCAAGAGTACTGAAGAGTGTTTCTCTGTCCATAGAGTCACAAGCTTTTATTGAAGTCTGCAAAGGTTACAACAGGGATTTTTACTTCTAAGACAGTAGTACCTGATGATTAATTTTAAATTCAAAATTTATACTACACAGGACCTGCCCTTCCTAAATACTTGATATTCACCGAGCTAATGGTTCACTTGCTCTTCAAAACGAGTTTGAAGAGCTTTGGTAGGATTTTGTACGTAACAGTCATTAACGAGTTTCCTCTATACTTGTCAACATCTGCCTTATTTCCTCTTCTATGTAATGGATGCATGAGATCGCAATTCCATTTTTCTGGAATTTTCTCAGTTTTCCAAATTTCCTCTATAAGTTTGTGAAGTTTTTTACTCATATCATCACTTGCGTATTTCCACATTTTTGCGCCAATTGAATCTTCTCCGGATGTCTTGTTATTTTTGAGTTCTTTATATGCTTGATTTCAATTTCGTTCTGATGGTTTTGAATTTGGCTAAATATTTTCGGGTTCTATGTTATCAAAATGTATCGCTCATTTTTCACAATTGAGGAGCTTCTTTAAGTACTCTACTAATGGTTCATATTTTTCTGTATTATCGATAGTTACTTCTTCATTTTTTGACAAATTTAGCAGTTGAAACTTTGTTTACTTAGTGATGAAATTTTTATAGACATTTCTTGTGTTGTTTTTCTGGTTGTCTTCGGTAGCATTAAAAACATATTTTTAATCATTTCTCGTATCTCAAAAATTTTGCAGTTATCTTCCTTTGGTTTTTGAAGTCCTTCTTTCTTTGTAGAATACCGTCTTCTCCAAGCTCGCAATATTTCTTGTAATGCATATTCACAGTCTTTATTTCACCATCCCTGTGTGGTTTAATTTTCCTGTTACAATGGAGTTTTTTCTTTGGCAGCTTTTATTATTTTGACACTGATATTTTTCCCATTACTAGTTTCCAAGTTATTTAGTTTATTCTGGAAGACTTCTTTGTTGTTTCGTTGTTACTCTAAATCAGCTTTAGGGAATAAAGCTCATCGAATTGTTGTCAAATAATGATCCGTTTCAATATTCGATCCCTTCTTCATCTTTAATATTTCTACTTAAAGTCGCAACTTGATCAATTTGAGACTCTCCCAAATTTGGATTTGGTGATCTCCATGTTTTTTCTTTCTACGGAACTTTTCGAAATATGTAGACATCAATTTCAAATTAAATGCTTTTCGTAGACTAATCAGTCTTTCACCATTTGTGTTAGTTCTTTTGTGCGCCGGATATTTTCAGACTATTTTGCGAAAAGCTTTTTCTTTTCCTGCTTCATCGTTAAAATCTCCTAGCAATATTTTAACATTTTTATTTGGGATACTTCGTTCTCTATTGTTTCCCAGAAATATTCTTCTTTATCTCTTTAAAAAAATTCATTTATAAGCAGCGTGGCGTTTCTGTTTCCACATCCCAATGTCAAAAGCGACAGTCTTTCTGATGGAGAATAAAAGTTCGTCACGGAGTCCATGGTTTTACAGTTGAGGGGGTAAATGCTGTTCCTGTATGTGGAATACCTCGTTTGTGACTACTCCGTACTTTTCCTTTGAAGATGCGATGTATTTTATCTGGGAATGCCAAAATAGAAACCGTTGTTCATATAGGATTTTTGATAATTGATTTTGTTTTCCAATTTATCCAAGTGAATTTATTTCTTTTCGGGTTTGAATTTTGATAGGGGGTTTTCAGAATGTTCCAGCTCATTCCTTCATGTAGGTTTGGGCTCTCTAGAACCCATAGACCCAACTGCAGCGCCTAAGGCTGCGGAATATTTTCCTTTCAGGATATCTCCTGGAGTAATTTTTTCCTGAGAAGTTTCCAACTTGTATTCGGAAGTTAGACTTAAAACGGGGGAAATGAATATACTCATTTTATTATTAAAACTGGAATTGTTAGTTCCAGAGTTCCATTCAGCCGCCTTTAAATTACGGTACAGACGCTGCTGGGCAGCCGCTCCAGTTTGGTGTACAGACGTTCCCTGACATACTACAGTAGATAGTTCTTCCGTTGTTGGGTATCTGTATTCCTATTCCGCCATCGAAGCCGTTAACAATCTAGTCAAAAGTGTGTTTGGTCCGTGAGAGCTACTGTATTTTATTTTACTGAAGTCCGCCGGCAAGCTGACGAGGAACCCTCTACCCGCCACCTAGGACGCTCCACGTAGAAGTATCACTTCTTTCCCCAGTTACGACACTGTAGTAGGTTAGTAGATGATTAATTTTTGTGAGAACTGAAGGTTAACTTCATAAAACTTTATCCGTGTGTGGAGTACTTCGTGTACGGTTCTGTCCTACATTAGGAAATGAGAGCTACTAGAATGGTCAGGATAATTGGGAATTAGCGGTCGCATATGCGGAGGTGAATTAATACAAAAGTTTAGGCGTGATTTTCAAATAAATATTAAAGCAAAAAGGTGCCATATGGCATGGATTGCAGTTATTGTTGGACATGTTGCTACAAAAAAGGTATGTCTGGCTACGCGAAGTTACGAGATCGAATTTCGGCACCATCGGTGGGCATTTGAGAATATTTAAATGCTGAATATCCATGCCATTATTAGGATGGTACAGACCTAGAACCCTTCGGTGGTAAAATTCTAGCACCCTGGCACCTCTTAAAACCGTCAACTGTTAAAGGAACGTTTAATATAAGAAGTGAAAAAAGAGTTCGTAGGCCAAATAATCCATGAACCTAATACTCTCAGGTATTATAAAAAAGAAATTAAGTGGACTCAATATATTTTATTCAAGGGCTAGATGTAAGCGGACATGAACTGAGAAAGAATATCTTGTACGAACGAGTGGGATTAATCTCCGGGAGGAGGAAAGGGGAAGATTCGTAACGAGGAGATAAAAACTAAGTTAAGAATAAATCCATTTTTGAAGCTGCATCTCTGATCAACGTAAATTGAAATATCATACGAAAGAGGGTAGATTATGTACGGTAGTAGTAGTAGTAGTAGTGTGATTTCTGTGTTTCAAGGCAAGGGGCTTTGAATCAGAAGAAAGGTACCCTCAGCAATAACTTCGAATGAAGAGGTTTAGCATCTTTCTTGCGAACTGAACACTGGAAAGTATTCAAATAAAAATACAAACTTGTTTTTTCTTCTTTCTTAACCGACCTTCCTTGGCCTGGTCTCCTTTTTTCTCGATCTCAATAATATTAAGATCACGGAGAGTAGGGATCTTTCATTTTCCTCCCTTATTGAGCCTTCGCCTTGTTGATATGCTCATTTTTTAAATAGTAGAAACTCTTTCTCCTTCGACTGATTTTAAGAATGATGAACCAAATCAAAGGTTTCCATTATCTATTTCGATCTAGAAATACGCCTTCATTTACCTTTGCAGGAAACGTCAGCTGGCCTATTCATGTACTATAGTGCTTTTTAGAGTTCAATCACCGAAGTTAGCGATTGGTTTAATGCATCCTTCTCGCCTGTGCTAATGACCTTCCCAAGTGATCTTTAACCATTGCCATCTACGTTATCAGAAACTTTTCTTTACAACTATTCATGCTTTACGGTGGGCATTGTATACGTTTGATTTCCATGTCTTTCATTTTATCTTCCGGACTACGGTATTTATAGTGCACAATACTAACTGCCAGTTTCCATCTCTTTACCTTCTCATTCCTCATTGCTCATCTTCTTTTAGCTTACTTTACGGCTTGTTCAACTGAAACATAGACCGGTGTTTAGGAACTTAACACTGTGTGTATTGGACAACGTACACTATATCAAAACAAGAACATACTAATGGTAGTTTGCAACAGTCTACAGATTATCGTCCTCGTCGTTCAGGCAGCTGTCCCTACGCTGAACAAGTTTCTCTGCATCATCCACAATGAAGGACGCTGGTTGCTGGTTGAACCACTCTCCCACAGCATCAGGAACCGCTTACTCTTCAGAGCTTTCTTCAGCGGATCTAAGGCATGGCTGTCGCAAGGAGAGAGATTTTGGGTGAAAGGCAGGTGTTCCCCAGAAGGACTTCAGTTGAAAAATACAAACTACCGGTACTCACCTAACATTTCAGCATTTTTAACATGGATTCTCAGGTCTCTTGTCATTTCTCTTTTCCGGGAGTTGGGGTCATTCGTTGAACGTCTTCCAGACGACATCGAAGCCTTCACATATGGTAGTGGATCAAACGGCTGGAGTGCGGGTCCCGTAAGATTAATAAACATTTAGTCTGCTGCGTGTGTCGCTAAGAGACCGCCGGGCTGAGTGCTTCAGACGGTAGAAGCGCTGGTCTTCTGATCCCAAGTTGGCGCTCTCTATCCCGGCTAAATCTGGTGATACTTGAAGATGCTGAGATACGGCAACCTCATGTCGGTGTTGCTCTTTTTTCTCCTTCGCCCACATCTTTTCCGTCTTCAACTTGACCTTCGAAAACCCTGGTGATCTTCTGGTTTCCTCCTGAGTGGGTTGCATTCTTGTATATCTTCATAAGTGATCCCCATCCCATGAAGAATACAGGTTAAGACCAAACAGAGAGCTATATTTGAAAATTGAAAAACTAACTGACGTAATGATGAAAAGAAGACTAAATTTTTTTGGACACGTTAACAAAATGGATGACGACAGACAAACCAAGCGCATCTTCAACCTTCCGAATAGTTACAAATCTAAACCCACATGGTTCATTGACAAAGACAGAAAAATGCTGGAATTAAAACAGATACAATAAAAAACAGAACACCTTTTTAAAGAAGCAGTTCGAAAGGCAGCGTTTCAGGAGTGGAAGAAACCAACAACTAGAAGAAAGTGGACTCAAGAAGAGAAGGAACGACACTTTCGAAGGATGAAGGAAATTTGGAAGCAAAGGAAATCGAACACAATGAAAAGTAACCAAAGTTGATTCATCGTACCCTCCAAATGGGTTATTCGAAAGAAGAAGAAAAAGACTGGTGAATGATCACAGCCTTGCATGACCCCTTAAATTACTTCGAACAAGCCTCAGTAAAGCCAACAACTTCTTCCTTTCATACGCCTCTTCTACAAAACCTTAGTGCTCTTCTAGAATTTCCCGATTACTGCATGCTGTGCTTAAAATTTGGTCGTGAAAACAGCCTTTGCAGTCAGCGCCGCACTGGTTTTTATCGATTTTTTTCAGCAGTAACTGTAATCTCTTTTCCAAGCTAACTTACGTCTTATCACTTCGAGAGGTATACTGATTATGGAAATACTTCGAAGGTTGTTACAGACCTTATATTCGATTGGTTCATATGCTATTTCTTTCAGTCAGAAATGTAAGAAAAAGCAAAACCACTGAGGGCTCTCGGAAGACTTCAAGATGGAGGCTCCGACACCAAGTGGGACAGAGTGGTTAGCCCTATGTCTGGCCGCCTTTGCCTCCAGGAATTAACCTGCTACTCGTTTTTGTGTAGGCTGAGTAATCCTTAGGGCTACATGTTTATCCAGGAGTGGAAATATCGTTTTTAAATTTTTTGGACCTTCTAAAGGGAAATGGTACCCACGTCCTTTCGGATGAACCGAGCACGTCTGTACCGCCACGGCTAGACAGCACCTCGATCAGGAAAGGGCATTACACGAAGCCCGTGCTAATCCTATTACTATATGAATCTATTTTATCCGTGGCTTGCTATTACATTACAGCATTTCTGTTAGAACTTTATCACTCCTGCTGCTTTTGGGTCTTTAATTTAAACATCAATTTTGTCCACTTCCTCAGGCTTGATTGTGTTACTATAATTGCTCAGCAGGGCTGAGTGGTTCAGATGGTTGAGGCGCTGACCTTCTGGTCCCAACTTGTCAGGTTTGATCCTGAGACTCAGTCTGGTGGTATTTGATGGTGCTCAAATACGTCAGCCTTACTTGGCAAGTAAAATAACTCCTGCGGGACAAAATTCAGAAGTAGTTAGTGGGACGTAAACACAATAACATTATTGTTATAATTGCTCTCATCCCAATTAATTCTGGTATTTCTTGGTACGGGCAAAAAAACCGTTCTAATATACTTTCTCATTTACTTGTAGGTGCTGGGAAATATTATTAGATATATTCAGTAGCGTATGAGGAAAACAATAACCAGAAATATCTGAGATATAGAACAGAGAATATTGACATATGTTTATCCAGAGGTCAGGATAGGTACTTTTGGAGTTCATATTTGTTCTCCTACCTGGACAACAGTGGCAATTTTTTTCGTGATAAATATCGTGCAATTCGAAGTCAGTGTAGGCTAAGGCTGAGAGGCTGTGACTGACTAGGCGACGTCTTATCTTCTGTATGATATTTGCTAAGATTTAGAGATTAAAAGCTGCTAGTAAATATCTTGTGCAGGTGTTGGAGGCACGCAGGAATACACGACGTAACACTGTTGTATAAAAATAATAGCGATTGGTTGGTTGGTTGGTAACGTGGTGATTCATTATACTCTCTTCAAGAGTGGTTACACATCTAATCGTCCTGAATGGTTTATCTCACCGATGGAGTTCGGTTTTGATTTAGACTTAAACAAATGAACAAAGAAAGAAAGAATGAAAGAAAGAAAGAAAGACAGAAAGAAAGAAAGAAAGAAAGAAAGAAAGAAAGAAAGAAAGAAAGAAATGAAATTTCAAGAATAATCCACAAAACTAATGACCCTTTACAAAATTCGAATCTCCATGTAGAGAGAGTTTCTGTTAAGGGTTAAGATGAGTATATCTAGATCATCCTTTAAGAGGATTGTTAAAATTACCGTCTGTAAGTCCTGTATGGAACACAGTTTTGCAGGATTTACTGCCGTAATTGACAGAAACTTGAATTAAGGAGCAAATAATTTTCACAGCAAGTCTATTTCTTTCATCACTCCACTGGATGTTCATAAGGCAAAATACACGTTCAACACTTAAATTTGATTAAAACAAGGATAGAAGCATTACAATGACCTCTGTCTGGTATCTACAACAGGATAAATGTACTGTATGTATAAAAATACGTACGCTGTTGACAATACGACTGGAGAAGAAATCTCGAAAACTATGCAAATAATACATGTAGGCCTATGACCTTTTGACAATGACGTTGAATAACCAGAAAGTACATCAGAAAGTGTGAATGTCCTACCTAAAATAGGACGAGCGCTTGATCATCCTATGCCTTCGTGGAAATAGTTTTCCATTAGCAGTTAATTTAGCACATGGGAACCAGATCTCTCGATGATATCAACAACCGACATCGAAGTAGGGTTCCCGATGAGTTTATGAAGAATCAGCTAATCCGCTTTCTTAGTTCGTTATTTTGAACAGTGAAACTTTGTTGTCAAGTTCTTAATGTGTTTTCATTCTATTTCTTCTGCACGAGGAAATGTTTTGTAACACATTCCCATCACACAGTATGCCTACACTACCTCAGCTTTACACATTTCTTACCGAGTCTACAACAGCAATGTTAGATATGTAACAAGCAAAACCAGTTATCTAAGTACGTCAGTTCGTGCCTCTGGCCTTCCTGTAAACTTGAGACACGAGAGCAGGCTGTTAGCACAGATCTGTGTACCCTCGTCGACACCGTTGGTCTACATTCTACAGTCCGACATCACGAGCAGCTTTGGTCTTCATCGTTAGGTGCCGAAACTTCGTTAGTATTGATTGTGTCGATCGATCTACATATGTTCTGTCCTCTGTAGGTTGACCGCACTCTAATTGTTTAGACATTCCTGTAGAATGGAATTCTGATGCATTTAAGAGTGCTTGGTGTGAGGCACCCCTGTTAGTAGAATTACTGGACGTAAACGAACCTCATTTCTGGATAATTTCGCAATGTGGCGCATCGTGGAGCCTTCTTCTTCTTCTTTATCTTCTACTACTTCTTCTTCCCTGGCCTTTTTCCCAATTATAAGGGATCGGCACTTGTGTCCATTAATCACAGTCTTACGGCCGGATACCTTTTCTGACGCTAGCCTTGTTTGAAAGGATGAATTCACTATGGGTGTTTCTATGATAATTGGTAGTATGGTGTGGTGTATTGTGTAGATGAAGAGATGAGTATTGAGACGATCACCAACACCCTGACCTCGACCTAAAGGTATTAACCAAATGCGGCTCATATCCCCGGCTCAGTCACGAATACAACCCAAGACCCTTGAACCAAAGGCCACAACGCTGTCCATTCAGTCGAGGAGCCGGACCGCGTCTCTGATACAGTAATATTAGTTAAATGGACGTTAAATATAAAATTTGCTTTACGTCGCACCGACACAGATAGGTCTTATGGCAACGATGGAATAGAAAAGGGTTAGGAGTGGGAAGGAAGCGGCCGTGGCCTTAATTAAGGTACACACACCGAGCTCGATAGCTGCAGTCGCTTAAGTGCGGCCATTATCCAGTAATCGGGAGATAGTGGGTTCGAGCCCCACTGCCGGCAGCCCTGAAGATGGTTTTCCGTGGTTTCCCATTTTCACACCGGGCAAATGCCGGGGCTGTACCTTAATTAAGGCCACGTCCGCTTCCTTCCACTTCCTAGGCCTTTCCTATCCCATCGTCGCCATAAGACATAGCTGTGTCGGTGCGACATAAAGCAAATAGCCAAAAAAATTAAGGTACAGCCCCGGCATTTGCCCGATGTGAAAATGGGAAACCACGGAAAACCATCTTCAGGGATACCGATAGTGGGATTCGAACCCACTATCTCCCGGATGCAAGCTCACAAATGCGCGCCTTAAACCACACGGCCAACTCGTCCGATAGGGACGTTAAATATTATTATTATTATTATTATTATTATTATTATTATTATTATTATTATTATTATTATTATTATTATTATTATTTTAAGAACTTATTTTGAAAAAGTCCATGAAAATAGCTTCATTTTTTTCCGT
Source organism: Anabrus simplex (assembly GCF_040414725.1). Taxonomy (NCBI): domain Eukaryota; kingdom Metazoa; phylum Arthropoda; class Insecta; order Orthoptera; family Tettigoniidae; genus Anabrus; species Anabrus simplex. Next base: position 400,616,255 of record NC_090268.1, on the reverse strand, counting down.
CTGTCTGTTTTGACACCTTGTGATATAAAAGAATATATGTACCTATGATGTTTCACAGTTGAACAAATGCATTTGAACTTTAAATCTGTTCAGTGTACATTCAAACTTGTCTTTTTCATTGATTCGTCTTGGGAATTTCGTATTGTTCAATAATTAACAATATGTATTTTCAATAATAACATAAGCGAGTTAGTTACAGGTTTAGATGTATGTTCTGTCCCTGAACGGTGCCCCATCTATTCATTTAATAATGACTAATTCCCAATATAAATTGATAATATTTAGAATATAATTATTTATTGTTCAGCATTGAAATGTAACAGCTATCGCGGTGTTTGTTTGTCTAATGTACAATGCTATGTGTTCATAAATATTTTAGAAAAGAGGGTGCAATCAGTGGTGGAGAGTAAATTGGATTAAAACCAATGCGGTTCAGACAAGTTGGGAGCTTTCAGGGCCAGATTTTCAGTATACGTCAAGTAATATTGAAAAATGCTAGAAGAGGAATAGGCAGTTTTGATCATGTTTCGTAGATCTAGAGAAGGCGTATGACAGAGTACCAAGGGAAAATATGTTGACCATACTGATAGATTATGGGATTAGGGGTAGGTTATTAACGGTAATCAAAAGCATTTATGCTGACAATGTGAATTAGGCTTGGTTCCAAGTATTTACGTCGTTGTGCCGTCAGGGGCGCGTAGCTGGAGCTTGCCTTCGGGTGATAGTGAGTTCGAACCCTACTGTCGGCAGCCCTGAAGATGGTTTTCCGTGGTTTCCCATTTTCACACCAGGTAAATGCTGGGGCTGTACCTTAATTAAGACCACGGCCGCTTCCTTCCCACTCCTAGCCCTTTCCTATCCCATCGTCGCCATTAAGACCTATCTGGGTCAGTGCGACGTAAACATTTAACAATATTTATTTAGAATAATAACATAAGAGAGTTACAGGTTTATGAGATTTATTGTTCTGTCCCTGAATGGTACCCCCTCCTGTTCATTTAATAATGACTAATTCCCAATATAAATTGACAATATTTAGAATATCATTATGTATTGTTCAGTATTGAAATGTAACAGCTATCGCGGCGTTAGAATAAAAATAAAATAAAAACTGCGGTGTTGGATAATCCTGTTATCTTTCACCTTTGTTGCTTGTAGCATACATGGATCATTTACCGAAAGGTATGAAATAGCAGGCATGGATACATTTGGGTGGAAATGTAGAAAAGAGCTTGACCTATGCCGACGGCTTGGTCTTAATGACAATCTGTGCTGAAAGCTGCAATCTAAAAAAAGAAAAAAAGAAACATGCAGCGAGTATGATATGAATATTCGTATTTTCAAGACTGAAGTGCAGTGAGGAAGAAACCTTAATGCATTGAATAAATGGATCGTTTCAAGTACTGAATATTACTACAGGTAAAGCAATGTGTAACAAAGGTAATATATTAGAGTACGCAGTTGCAACTGTATTCTGTAAGAAATAAATAAGCTCTCAGCCTCTCAGACAGCATCTTACTTCGCTCTGTTTTCGGACCGACTTACTGTACTGCAGTGAAAACTTGAATGGGTGAAGGACATCTTTCATAAGCTGGAAGTAACAGACATGAAGAGCGAGAATGATAGTTGGTTCAAACAGGTGAAACAGTTCCAGGTGGGCACTCGCATTGAGGAGATAAATACTTGTGATGAACCTCGGTGGATTACGTGAAGCGAATGGAGGAGGGTATGTTACCTTTGAGAATAATGAATTCGGCTACAGAGAATATGAGAAACAGAGGAATGCCAAGACGGCGATGGATTAGATTCAATTTTTAATTATTTAAAATAAAGTGTAGAACTAAACGAGGTCACGGAGCTAGCTGCAAATGGGGGATTGTGAATTAGTATAGTTAGTTCGCAGAGGCTTGCAGACTAAACTCTGAAAGGCATGGCAGTGTGTGATGTAGATGTATGAAATGTATGTATAAACATTCAAGATATCAGTGAATTATTCTATTTAGAAAAGTTCATCGCTTCGCCCGATTTTTAAAGAAAAGGCGGCATCTTTGTACCTTTTTCACTATTATGTATAGGGACACACGCAGCGAAATAGTGGGGACAAAACACGCTCAATAAACTGAATGTATTTTTTTCACTCCTAAGTCCACCAACACAACTAAACTGTTGCCTGTGCATTTGCCATCCCAGTCAAATGTGTGATTTTGTCTGTTTCGGGTGTAATGCTTATAAGGCCTTTTTTGTTTTGTTGTATTGTACTGGTACCTGTGTTATATTGATATGGTTGGCATTTCTGTGAAAACCACGTTTTGTTTATAGAAATGATGACTATGTCTTTGACTGCTGCTGATTATAAAACACAATTTCGAAAGACGGTTTAATGGAAAAACTCTTTAATTTCCATGATTTGTATTGGTCTTAACTTCAAATAAAATTGTTTTTTTCTATAGATACTTGTATAAAGATCAGAATGACGGAAATAGAAGAAACGAACGTTACATTTCACAATTACGAAACGAGTTGGCCGTGCGGTTAGGGGCGCGCAGCATTGAGCTTGCATTCGGGAGATAATGGGTTCGAACTCCACTGTCGACAGTCTTAAAAATGGTTTTCCGTGGATTCCCATTCTCACATCGGGAAAATGCTGGGGCTGTGCCTTAATAAAGGCCACGGCCGCTTCCTTCTCATTCCTAGCCCTTTCCTATCCCATCGTCGTCAAAAGACCTTTCTCTGTCGGTGCGACGTAAAGCCAATTGTAAAAAAATATATATATAGTATATATGAATAATATCTGTGATATGGTTTCACAGATCACTAGTCAATGGACACAGTGTCAATTGTCACTTCTTTGTTCATAAGCTGGAAGCAACAGACATGGGCTTGCTTTGATGCCATGATCAATTAAGATGGAGAATTAAGATATTATTAAGTTTTTTATAAGAGCACCACGGGGGTAATGAGAACAATACAAGGAGGATGTAAGACATGATGAGTTGCTTCAACCGGAGCCAAAATGAATCAGTTTATTATTACATTTAAACTATCTGTGGTTGATGTGTTCTTTATTTATCATATCGGCTCTTTAAGCAGGTAACTATCAAATTAATAGAACCATTAGTTTAATGTTCTTGGTCCGGCTCTTTGGCTGAATGATCAGTGTCCTAGCCTTTGGATCCCTGGCTCAGGGATTAGATGTTTGTGTTCGTCGCATTGCACATCGACATACTGTACAACACACCACAAACAGAAACACGCAATAGTGAATACATCCTTCCAAATAGATTGGCGCCTGGAAGGGCATCCGACTGTAGAACTGGACCAATCGCATATTAGTACTGGCCCCAATAAATTGGGAAAAATGCCAGGAATAATAATAAATAATAATTCCCCTTGTGGGCGAGGGCGGTAGACTAACATCCACGGTATCCCCTGCCTGTCGTAAGAGGGACTAAAGGGCGGACGCGGGGTTCTCGGACTTCGGAGCATAGGTTGGCTGCCACGTTCCCCTAGCTGAGTCTATTATTGCTTTCATCTTTCTTATCCAACCTCCCTTGGTCAGCTTTCGTTCTTTTCCGACCGCGACGGTATAAGGTTTTCGAAGCCCAGGGAGCTTTTCATTTTCACGCCCTTCGTGGCCTTTCCTTTTCTTTTGCCGATTCCTTCATTTTTCGAAGTCGGAACTTTCCATTTTCCTTCTAATTAGTGTTAATAGAGGATAGGTATACATTATCTTAAAACAGCAATCACCGCCACTAACACAATAATAATAATAATAATAATAATAATAATAATAATAATGATTATTATTCGTTGGGTTGTCTAGAAAGTCTGCAGGATGGCGAAATTTTGTACAGAGAGGTGTTCTTTAACGTAACGTACCAGTGTAATATTGCCAACATCTCTTTTTGCTATTGACTTTTAAATTCCAACCGACTATGTCGGGTTTCGGTCCTGTACCTGAGAGCAAGAGACGAGCGCCTAACTAGCTGCATCACACAGCTGCCAAAGTAGTTTCGTGTATTTACTATGAATACATTTTTTGTTTTGTAATTAATGCACGCTATCTTTTGTCTCCGCCTATTGCCATTCCTTGATGGATGCAGTACTTTTGTATCCATCTCTTGGCACAGGCCAGAGCAAAGTGTAGCTTCCAATGAAGTCCCAGTCTCATCCATGGCTGTGACAATATGGAAGCTGCTGGGGTATGGGTGGTGCTGAGAAATGACACTCGGAGCACAAATAGTGTCTGAGTGTTATGAAAGGTGTTGCTCATAGGGTCAGTCGTGCTGCAGTGGCACATTCTGGCCCAGTGAGGAAAGCAATGGCAAACTACCTCACTCCTCATCTTGCCTAGTACGCCTCATTTGGGCTCTGCCATTGGTTTTTGCAGTTTCCCTATAACTGCATAGCCTTTGGTGGTGCTATTCCTCAAATCCTCAATCCAACCAGCCTCTGGGCTGATGACCTAACAGACATCTTTTGTCTCTTATGTCCTAGAATACAAAATGTACTAGTATTAAACTAACTACTGTAAGGTAGTGAGGTTTTTGAACTCGTTCAGATCAAACAGCTTTCAAAGTCCAGTAGTAGATACATTTTGAACTTTGGTTTTGCTGGACAATGAAAATACGTTCATTATCCAAGAAGTTATCGAAAATAACTGATGGGTGTCTTTTTAAGACGGAAAGCAGGCGTGTATGGCAGCCCGAGTGACGTAAAGAATTAGTGTTAACTTGGATAATGAAGTTGGTGGCGCCAATTCCCCCTCGCTGTGGAACAGAGCGGCAAGCCAGCCAGTTCGTGGAGTTGACGAGCTGTAGTCGAAGCTCCCTCGCCCGGCCATACGCAAAAACTGGCGCTCAACGCTCGCTTGCTTGTTCGCTGGCTGGCTCGGCTCCGGAATGAATGCGGCTTGCAGAGCTGGCAGGGGCAGCTTTTTTTGTTAATGTCGGCCGCGCCGCGTCCTTCTGCCTGCTTCTAATGACTCAGCCGGCTGGCGGCTCACCGCGTGGTCACCAAAGAGAAACGAACGCCATCTTGAGCTGGAGAATACATCACCTCCTCTCCACCTGTGCTGAGAAAGGACTGATAGATGGAAATCGGATTGAATATGCATATCATAACCCGAGCGGTCTAGATTATCCCCTCCCAGGTCACAGGGTTCGTCGTTTTTGTTGATTTCCGTCCTTTCTATTATGCCTGAAGGCAGCCGATGGAAAGAGAAAAAAGGGAAGGGGGTGAGGGGAAGAACAGGAGCACCATTTGTGGTTTCTTACAAAGTACTCTGTGTTCTTTCAACCAATACCAGACTTCCGATCGGGAGGGGACACTGTAGTATACATGTTGGAGTTCTGGAACTGTGTATCTTTCACCTGTTGACTTATAATTAACCGATTTTGTTGTGGATATCTTACGTCATGGCGTTTGGGACTAGAAAGGAGAGCCAGGAAAAGTCATTGAATAATCGGGGATGAAATATGAATGACCAGGCTGTCATAGGTAATAAGCCTTTTAGTCCATCCTTCCAGCGTTGTTCGAAGAGCTGAATAATTACTTTAGTTCACTGTGGATCAGTGGTAAATAGTCGGTCTCCGGATCACAAGATAGCGGGTTCAAACCCGGCAGAGGTAGTCGGATTTTTGAAGGGCGGAAAACAGTCCATTCGACACTCCATGCCGTAAGATGTCGGCATGTAACAGATCTTTGGTGACGCATTTGGTGTTTACCTGACAAAATTAATTAAAACTCGGCCATAGACGCCCAAGAGAGATTCGGTTTATCTACAACCTTGTAGGCCTAGAATAAAACGGAACGTCGAAACTGACGAGCAAGCAGCCAGATGTCGTCAAATTAAAATGCTTCCACACAGTAGCTGAGGTCATGCAATTATTATTATTATTATTATTATTATTATTATTATTATTATTATTATTATTATTATTATTATTGGCTCCTATAGTTCAAAATTTACTACCGATGTATCGGGACCTTTACGAAGTAAGATTTCCAAGGCTGTTGTAGAACGCTATTGAATTATTTACTGGACTGAATGCAATCTATGAACATTCGCAGTCTAGAATATAAGTTATAATATTTCGTATATCGAATTGTTGGTTAATATCAGGTCTCACCGAGCTCGATAGCTGCAGTCGCTTAAGTGTGGTCAGTATCCAGTAATCAGGAGATAGTGGGTTCGAGTCCCACTGTCGGCAGCCCTGAGGATGGTTTTCCGTGGTTTCCCACTTTCACACCAGGTAAATGCCGGGGCTGTACCTTAATTAAGGCCACGGCCGCTTCCTTCCAATTCCTAGGCCTTTCCTATCCCATCGTCGCCATAAGACATATCTGTGTCGGTGCGACGTAAAGCAAAAAAAAAAAAAAAATCAGGTCTCCTTCAAGTTGGAATACATTTTCTTATGATGTAACGAACAATATTTAAAAATACACTAAAGATAATTTTTTCTATATATTTCTAGTTTTGTTAATGCATTTTTGCCGTTATCTTTTCACTGTTTCCATAACATTCATTTCCAGAATTCGTTTGTATTTCACATATTTCACAGCTTACCTATTTACCTGCTGTGAATACGTTTTATATTGGCTATCGTCTGTGTGAGCAGCCGTGGCTCAGGCGGCATCGCATCGGCCTCTCACCGCTGGACACTGTGGTTAAAATCCCGGTCACTCCATGTGAAATTTGTGCTGGACAAAGCGGAGGCGGGACAGGTTTTTCTCCGGGTACTCCGGTTTTTCCTGTCATCTTTCATTCCAGCAACACTCTCCATTATCATTTCATTTCATCTGTCAGTCATTAATCATTGCTCCGAGGAGTGCGACAGGCCTCGGCAGCCAGCACAATTCCTATCCTCTCCGCAAGTTGGGGGCTTCATTCATCCCATCCCTGACCCGGTCATTGACTGGCAAACAGGTTGTAGGTTTCCATACCGTCTGTGTCTGAATTTTTTCGATAGTTTCTGCTGGTCAAGAAGTTAGCGGCATTTTACTAGGTACTTGTACAAGGGATCTATTGGAATAGACAGCCTCGAAATCATAGCTAAAGGGTGACTGTGGTGATTTTAAGTACAACAGGATATTCATCGCCTCTTAACTCTAATCATAGGTGATACTCCTCAGAGAACAAAGGTACCGGCGAAAGAAAGCCAAGAAGCATACCATGGAGTCGGGAGAGAACAAGAGATGATCGAGGGAATTCGAAAAGAAAAGATGCCAAGGGGGAACATGGCATAAGTGTGATACAAGGCCAGACTCAGGTAGAGGCCCCGTGGTCACCACGCCACGCTTCCAAATTAAAATACTCTGGAAGGGGAGGAGGAAAAGTATATAGAACATTATACAATGATATAAAATAGTTTAACTACATTTCTTATGCAACAATAATCTTGATCGTTTGCTTCCACACTAACTTCAAGAAAGGCAGGTTCGATTTGACATTGACTGCTGTGTAAAGATCTAGAAACCTCCAAAAAGTATGAATGTTCAGTACAGTGACAAAACAGTGTCGTGGCCTTCGATTTAGAGGTTCCCAGATTCGATTCACGGCCGGGTCGGGCATTTCAGCCACGTCTGGTTAAGTAATAGACTTTTGTTTTTGAATTGCGAATAAAATATGTAGGATTCGAGGATATGGACAGGATATTTGTAGTTGAGTCAGTTGTCTGGCGCGTTGGATGAATAGTCTGCATCGCGGCTTTCTGTTCAAGTTCCAGGTTCGATCCCCGACCAGGTCGGGGATTTAAATGCATCTCATTAATTCCTCTTGACTCGAGGACTAGATGTTTGATTTCTCCAGAATCTGAATAAGGGAAGTAGCTGTAATTCGTACCCGCATTCAGTGTAACGTTAGATTTCGGGTTGATTATTTTATTGATGATTTCCATCTCAGAAAATTTTTATAATATGATTTCATTCAACGAGAACGCCGGTCGTAGAAGTGAAACATCACCTTTCAGCTCTGCTCGAACTATAGATCATGTATGTACCATGTTCATAAATCTTGGCATATTAGCGTAATTCTCTGCTGCTCTGCCAGTGACTTAGTTTGTCGTCAGATGTGAGGAGGAATATTGTGCACTGCTGGGCGCGGCGCGGATGAACCCTCCTGCAACCCCTGTCTGGAAACGTGATGCTACTTAGGGGATGCAGTCCTATTTTTAAACCTGGCGGCTCGCTTTCCAGCCTTAAGAGGCGTGTGATGACATCAAGAACCCAACAGGAATTAGCGGTTGTTCACCACCATTCGGTCGTATTGATAAAATGTCTTAAACCCTTACCACCGTAGTATGTTATGTTACAGGGTATTTGCACACTTCTACATTATATACAGTACAAGAAGTAGGTGGACTCTTCTACGGAAGAATCAGCGTCAAACTTTGTATACCTCACCCCGTGCGGTGACCTTTCGTAATGAAACACTTGCCTTGGACTGGTATTACTCTAGCAAATAAATTAGTCAAAGATATTTTATTTTTGTAAAATATATTTCATAAAATATATTATGGTGAAATGGAGAATATTTTATAGAAATTGCTTTTGTGAAATTTATTTGAAAAGTATGTTGATCCTGTTATCTTCTGTAAAAGATTTTACTAGGTTGAATCCAAAATGGTGGATCGTAAGTTCAGCTGGGATGTTGCTACAATCAAATTGCTCATTTCAGATAATGATTTAAATGGAATGTTACCCAGCACAAGATATAAGGCCATCGGTTAATTTAAAAGAACATTTTTTTGCAATTTGCTTTACGTCGCACCGACACAGATAGGTCTTATGGCGACGACGGTGTAGAAAAGGAAGGTGGGACGGAAGCGGCCGTGCCTAATTAAGGTTCAGTCCCAGCATTTGCCTGGTGTGAAAATGGGGAAACCATGGAGAACCATCTTCAGGGCTGCTGACAGTTGGGTTCGAACCTACTATCTCCCGGATGCAAGCTCACATCTGCGCGCCCCTAACCGCACGGCTAATTCGCCCGGTAATGTACATTTTGTCAATAAACCTCCCTGTTTTCATTACCCAAGAAATTCCAATAACAATGCGCTCCGTCCTTTCGGTCATGTTTGTACTCGGAAACTTAAAACATTTTAAATCGACAACTCGACAGATTCAGCTAGAGGTCCCGTGGTCGCCGATCCACACTCTCTAGGTTGAAATCTGGGTTCCCCTTTCATTTGCATGTTAGACAAGCGGGGGATACCATGGATGCATTCTACTGCCCCCCACCCATAGGGGGATTTATTTTGTTTTGCTCAGGAAATAGTTGCACAAACACTGAACAGTGGCTTTATGACACGTATGTAAAGTGCAACTCTTACGAATCTTACACGCTTCTCTACGTCGGTAAAGTGGCATAAGTTCAGCCATAACAGAGAACTTCCATGAGGTGTACAGCTGAGTAGGCTATGCTACTGCGGTACCGGTATGTTACCTGTAGTAGACACTCGGCTCATTGGAGTGCTCACTTCGGATTATGCATACGAAGAGGCGAGTAGCGATTCACCAAGGGAACATGTAATCACGAACTGAGTAGAACTTCGAGTGGTGAGTGCACGCTCATAATGTTTTGCATGCTACATAAAGTTGCCACTCTACAAAGTGGCGTTTGGAGTAGGCCCTTATTTTTATGCGTTTAGCCTTTTGTGTCAGGGAGTGTACCAGTTACGTTTGCTAAGTACTACAGGTCCCGTACTCCCTTCGGTGATTTGTTGAAGAGCTTTCCTTGTTTTTATTATTATTATTATTATTATTATTATTATTATTATTATTATTATTATTATTATTATTATTATTATTTCCCGAAGAGTTTAAAACAAAAATAGACAGGCTCAGTAGCTCAGACGGTAGATGGTAGTGGTGGTGGTGATTATTGATTTGTGAGGAAATACAACTATGCAGCCATCCTCCATTTAACATTAATGAGAGGGAAAACAAATGGAAGGGATCTGACACTTCAAAAAATGAAGGAATCGGCCAAAGAAAGACAAGGGCCACGAAGGACGTGAAAATGAAATACTCCCTAGGCCTCGAATTCTCTAATACCGCCGGGTAGGAAAAGAACAAGAGTTGACCAAGGGAGGTTGTATAGGATAGATGAAAGTGAGGAGCCTGGCAGAAGTAAATAGAAGCAATGCCAGGACTCGGCTAAGGTTCCCATGGTCGCCAACCCACGCTCCAAGGTTAAGAACCCCTGGTGTCCCTTTTAGTCGCCTCTTACGACAGGCAGCAGATACCGTGGGTGTTATTCATACGCCCTCCCACCCACAGGGATTTCTCAGAGCGCTGGCCCTTTGAGCCTAAATTGGTTGGTTCGATCCTGGCTCAGTCCGGTGGTATTTGAAGGTGATTAAATACGTCAGCCTCGTGTCGGTGGATTTACTAGCACGTTAAAGAACTCCTGCGGGATCAAATTGCGGGACCTCGGCGTCTCTAAAAAAATAAAACGTACAAGTAGGAAGTGGGATGTAAAATCAAGAATATTATTAAAACAGTTTCGTTATGGATGGGAACATAGAATAGTATATTATTATTATTATTATTATTATTATTATTATTATTATTATTATTATTATTATTATTATTATTATTATTATTATTACCTTCCAACATTTTACACGAATGTAATAGAAATTATCACATAAGAAAGAACGGTAGGGAAAGAACACCTATTAGGGTGATTGATCTTGCATAAGTTGTCTGTTGGAGGTCTGATGTCTGTTCTCAGAAGTACAGGTTGGAAATAAATTGTTAGGAAAGGTTATAGAAGTAAGAATAAATTGAAGGAAATTACCAGGAAATTGAATTTAGGGAAGAAGTCAACCAAGGATAACATGACAGCGCAGTTGGCCGTGTGGTTAGGGGCGCGCAGCTGTAAGCTTGCATCCAGGAGATAGTGGGTTCAAACCCTACTGTTGGAAGTCCTGAAGATGGTTTTCCGTGGTTTCCCATTTTCACACCAGGCAAGTTCGGGGCTGTACCTTAATTAAGGTCAAGGCCGCTTCCTTCCCATTCCTAGCCCTTTCCTATCCCATCGGCGCCATAAGACGTATCTGTGTCTGTACGACGTAAAGAAAATTCTGAATTAAAAACGAAAGAAGGATAACATGATGGCAAACGTTATTGTCAGTCCTATGAATTTTAGCGAAAATGGGAGTGTATGGGTAATTTAAGGCAGAAACGGGTTCCAGTAAGGACGTTCCAGGACTTAGAAACGTCCAAGAGGAATGGATATGTGAAGATTTACTGAAGGCAGAAATATTTAGATGGCAGTATGTAAATATAGTTGGATATAAGGATATTGTCCAGATAGAAGAGGTGACTAATACTATAGAAGTACTAAAATTTCGCTTCGATAATATGTTTACAAAGAGATACAAAAGTTGAAAGTTAGAATATCAACTGAGATTTATAAGATTTCTGGGGATATGCTAAAAACAGTGGATTGGGATATAGTGCCGTATCTGAAATATGTATTTTGATTACTGTTTGCGTGGCCATGATCGTTAAGGCTCTGAAGTCTAAACGGTCTGACACCGAGGTTAGCCGATTCGAGTCCCGTTGGTCGAAAAAAATTTTATCATCAGAATGTTGGCCGGCAGCGTAGGGAGGTGGTGGTATACAATTCCTAATCACTAGATTGCGTGCCAAAAACCTGGATTAAATTCCAAACCTCTCCGCAGTGCTCATATGGAGTGAGGGCATATGACACTGTTGATGGTGCTTCGTCTGTCGGATGGCGACGTTAAGCCATGAGCAGACCCCTTGGTGCTATTCGACAGGAGTAGACTATGTGCCGGCATCGGGTTTCACCCTTTCCCTACTATCATATATCACGTCATTCGTTTCATTCCCTTAATTCCTCTGATGGGGTTGATGTCAGCAAGGACATCCGGTCATAAAAACCCGCCACGACAGATTCATCTCACCTCATATCCGACCCCGTACGGAAACGGGACAAGGGTTGGACAAACTGTTTTCATGAAGAACCTGCGTGAAAGTCCTGCCAAATGAATGGAGAGTTGCAATTGTAGCGCTAGTGCACAAAGGAATGACTGATGAACATAAAACGGATAATTACAGACCTGTGTTACGTGTGTTACATGTAAGCTTTGGGAAAGCATTCTTTCTGATTATATCAGACATTTTTGCGAAATTACTCATTGATTTGATAGAAGGCAGTTCGGGTTTAGGAAAGGTTATTCCTGTGAGGCTCTGCTTGTAGAATTTAAGCAAGATATAGCAGACATTATAGATTCAGGAGTCAAATTGACTATATCGCTATTGACCTACCTAAGGCAAGGCATGCGATAGGGTAGATCATGGAGATTACTGGCAAAAATGAGTGCAATTGGACTAGACAAAAGAGTGACTGAATGGGTGGCTATATTTCTAGAAAATAGAACTCGGAGAATAAGAGTAGGTAAAGCGTTATCTGATCCTGTAATGATTCAAAGAGGGATCCCGCAGGGTAGTGTTACTGGACCACAGTGTTTTCTTATATAATATATGAGTAAGGAACTGGAATCGCGGATGATGTTATTCTGTATAGGGCAATAAATAAGCGACAGATTTGTGAGATGGACTGCAGACAACTGTTTGATTGTTAACGGGGTGAAAAGAACAGAGCAATGAAGGTTCAAATCCTTCTCCACTCGTGCCTTTCATTTACTCAGGTAGGCATTCTTTATGAAGATTTGACATTTCTAAAGACTCAGATATCCTTGCAACGAAGTTAAAATATAGATGCCTAGTTGTACTTCCTCTTAAAACAAAAATCGCCTCCATCACAATCATGGGTGGCTCTACAGTAGAATTAATGGATGTTGAAAAGGAATATTTTTGAATCTTAGGGTTTATAAACGAAGTGATTATCTGTTCTATCTTGCATTTACTTTGAATAGTAAAGCAAGTCATGGCTGTAGACCTAATAAAGATCCGTCATGCTGTTTGCATTATATAATTTTTAACAATACCGTTCGATTAGTCTCATTTCACTGAACAGAATTTTCCCTCTTTTTTTTTACTGTATCTGTTGACGTGCGAATCGTGCGTGAAGCGCTTGCAAGCCTCTTGATCCCGTCGCAGGGCGCTGTCCGTGTTTTTCAGTACCAACCTTGTCATGAAGAACCGCAGTTTTGATCGTAGCTTGGCTATGCTCTCCATTAATAAATATATTCTTACATTTAGTCAGGACTGGACATATGCCAGGCTTCCGGCCGCCATGGCGATAAAATAAATATATTGGCACCTAAAATTTATGAATGAATGTATGATTTTGTTTTCTCTGGAAAATCATTAGCATTGTTGCATTTCTGTAATGAAAGGGGCTACTATGAATCTAACTCAAAAATAAGTTAAGATCTCTGCAAACACCATGAATTGCCTAATAATGATGATGAATATAAATGACTCTATCCTAAAAGAGTTTGAATCGACAAAATCAGCAGAACACTAGTATTTTCAAGCAAAGGAATGTAGACGTTAGTAGGAGTGGATCAGAAGGAATTGGTGGTAACGGCTGAAGTTGATACTCTCGAACTGGTTAATACTATGGGTAAGCAGAATAATTTTAATTTTGATGCCTGGCTTCTAAGAAATTTTACTGGCTCAGACGTCTTTCTAATCTATCCAGCCCTGCCTTTAGTGCAACGAACACATTAAAATATTAGCGAGTTAATAGCGTCTTTACTATTCTGTTTGTATTTGCACTGTATAAGACACTATAAACCATAATGGAAAGTCTCAGTTTATTTTATTTGCTACTCCTTTTTGTTTCAAAATTGATTGTTATTAGAGATATCTAACATTATAAATATACCTTCTATAACTTCTTCTCCTGCCAGTGACGTGTTTACGCTACAGACATCGAAGCCTTAAACCGCTACCTTTTTTCTCTTTCTATTTTCAAAACAGGCGTTTTGTTAATGCACAGCAAAACCTATTTTCAGCTTTTCTCGCGCCGGGCTGAGTAGCAGTTGTGGCCTGGGACCAGCTTGGCAGGTTCGATCCTGACTCGGTCCGGTGGTATTTGAAGGTGTTCAAATACGTCAGCCTCGTGCCGGTAGATTTACCGATACATAAAACACCTCTTGCGGGACAAAATTCCGTCAGCACAGCGTCTCCCAAACCCATTAAGAATGTAGTTAGTGGGATGTAAAACCAATAACATTATTATTGAACTTTCTGCTTCGTATTGAAATAAAATGAAGCGGTTGCCATTTGTTTGTTCCGTAGTTCCTTTAAATACAATATAATAATGACCCATCATGTTGTTTGCTGTATGCAGTTTTTAACAATGCTGTTCGAATAATCTCATTTCACTAGATATGCTTTTTCTTACCATGTTCCTATAAACGTCCAAATCGTGCGTGAAGGCCCGCAAGACTCTTGGTCTCTTCGCTGGACTCTGTTAATGTTTTTCAGTTCCAACCCGTCATGAAGCACTGAAGCAGTTGTCCTAGCTTTGTTATCTTTTCATGTTTCTGATATTATACGAATGTATTGTCTGTCTGTAGGCCTATATCCGTTTATTCTTTGCGATTTTGAAAAAGCTGATCGTTTAAATTTTCTTATACGGTACATTAATAAGTAAACTGAAATAAATTAAAATAAAATACATTAATAAAAATAATGAATCGAAACGTCCGTAGTATGAGCGCTAGAGTTTATCAAAAAGGATCCCTCGAATTTGATAAAGCATGATAAATCTCTCTCCCAGGGCGTTTACATAAAGCTGCGTACTGGTACATCTGCTTCAGGCCTTACCTAACCTTCTGAAAACGACTAAATAGGTAGGAACTACACCTAGGTTCATCAATAACTCCACTGGTTCTAAAGTAACTCTATTCTGAATAACATCAATACACCAAAATATACATAAAATACACTCACAAATACTGTTGGAAGACTCCATATTTACAGCAACAACAACAACAACAACAAAAACAGTGGGAAACCAAAAGCGAGGACCAAGCTACCATTTGGAGTCAGCCCGATGAAAGTTCATTACAAAGCATATATATGTAGATGAATAATCTTCACTGTCTCTGTGTATCAACACAACTTGCATATTCTAATTATTGGTACTTGTTATATCACACAGATACGATATCTTTACAATACTGTGTTCACTGACTCTTAACACTCGGTTTTTGCTAGGGGGCTGTACGTCGCTTCGACACAGATAGGTCTTATGGCGACGATGGGACAGGAAAGGCCTAGGAGTTGGAAGGAAGCGGCCGTGGCCTTAAGGTACAGCCCCAGCATTTGCCTGGTGTGAAAATGGTAAACCACTGAAAACCATCTTCAGGAACACTCGGTTTAAATATACATTCACTCGAGCAACACACGCTTGCTGTTCCAAAACATAAATTATGGAAAGTCTGAAATACTGCACCCCATAGCTTTCACCAGCATATAAGGCACCAAGCCGCCACAAGTGATACAATACCAAGTGCCTAAGCACTTCAGAGTTTGTAGATCTACCCCGTTCCACAAACATAGTAAGACCACGTTCCACAAAAGTTACATCTCCTTTTACTACCAAAGTTTTCAGTCAAGCATGTTTCATAAAAGTTACATCTCCCCTCACGTTCCACCAAAGATTCAAGACAAGCATGTTTCACAAAAGTTGCATCTCCTCTACGTACACCAGAGTTTTAAAATCAAATCCTCCGCTGTATTTTCACATGCTTATATAGACCTCGGCTTTCCCTTACTCTCTCATAATACGTCGAGATTGGTCCTGGCCATCCAATCATGAGTGGAAGATCCTCTTGCCATACCGAGCCCACGCCCTAAACCAATTCCGGGTCCCAATACAATAATAACAACCAGGCCGCGTCATCGAACTCTGGACTGCCCGTATGACTCACCGAAACTTTCCGAGTTGTGAACAGCACTGTCTTCCCATCCGCTTGTACAAAACAAATTACTCATACCACATATGGAGACCTTCCAGCTTAAAATATTAAGAATAAATATACAAATAAAATAATAATAATAATAATAATAATAATACGAATAATGACAATAATAGCTCTTACTTGTGAATACAGTGCGAGGGTGTGACATATGTACTATCACATAGTATACACGACGCTGGGACAATATACATCTTTTTTAAGTTGTGGCTAGCTGTCTTTCTGTTTGAATTGAATAAGCGCAAAAGCGTTAAACTTTATGAAACTTGCCGGTATTAAAGTAGACACGCTCAGAATCAATCAATCAATACTGATCTGCATTTAGGGCAGTCGCCCAGGTGGCAGATTCCCTATTTGTTTTTGCACCTGGTTTTATATCGGTACGTTTAGTAGGAGATAAGATGAAACATTTTTAACCTCGAAAATACGCTTATTAGACAGAGGAAAGCGGCTTTCCTCGCGGACCACCGACAGCTCGTCCAGATCCACTGATGGTCTTTCTAACAGTAGCGAGTATGTTTAGCACTTTCTTGCCTCTGCTCGCTGCGTGGAAACCAAAACCATCCGAAGGCGTCATTCTAGCATTGAACAGTTGTTGGTTTTAGTGGTGTACCACTTGGAGTTGTCAGTACTAGCGTTTCTTCACGTTCGTGGTGTTCAGCGATTTTCAATGGTTTGATGCTTTGTCTACACTCCTGCTTTCTGCATTTTGATACAGTTTCCAGTATTCGCCAGTTGTAATGTCTGGCTCCTTGACTGAGTGGTCAGCGTCTTATTCTTCGGTTCTCGGAGTACCGGTAATTAAATGGCATATGGCTTTTAGCGCCGGGAGTGTCCGAGGACAAGTGTAAAAAAGAAAAATCACCAGCAACATGTTGGCCGGCAGGCTAGGAGAGGTGGCGGTATACAGTTTGTAATCACTAGATTGCTTGCCAAAAGCCTGGATTCAGTACCAAACCTCTCCATATTGTTCATAGGGAATGAGGGTATATAACGCTGTTGATGGTGATTCGTCCGTTGGATGGAGACGTTAAGCTTTGAGCAGACCTCTTGTGTTATTCGTCAGGAGTAGGCTGTGTGCCCTTCCCTACTTCTTTATCATCGTCGTCATCTCACGCCTAGAAGCCCAGATTGCCATCGGCGTCAAATAGACCTGCACCGGTCGAGCCGAACATTTATCCTCGGACACACCCGGCACTAAAAGCCATACGCTAAATAAAATACATAAATGTACGGTATCTTGGTGTTACTCGACAGGAGTAGGATATGTGCCTCTCCTTACTTCTTTATCTTTATCTCACTCCCAGACGCCCAGTTTGCCCATGGGCATTAAATTGAAAGACCTGGACCAGGTGAGCCGAACATGCTCTTGGAATTCCCGGCACTAAAAGCCATACGCTAAATAAAATAAATGACTGTACTTACTATGGTAAATGCACAAAAGATAAAAGAAAAGCAGCCACTTGAGATGTTCGCAGAAGATTGTCAACAAAGGACTGGTGAAGTACCTACAGTATATCAGTACATTTGAACGTGGTGTTGGTAGCTTTAGGTGGTTTTCTGTCTGTTAAGTCTTCAGGCCGGAGGCTGGTTGATCTTCAAATAGCACCACCAACGGTTAGTGCGGTTACTTGGAAACCGCAAAAACAGATAGTGGCTCCTAATCAAGCGTACAAGGCATGGCGAGGAGCCAGGTTGTTTGTCGTTGCTTACCGGGCGAGTTGGCTGTGCGGTTAGGGGCGCGCAGATGTGAGCTTGCACCTGGGAGATAGTGGGTTCGAACGCCGTGGTTTCCCATTTTCACACCAGGCAAATGCTGAGGCTGTACCTTAACAAAGGCCACGGCCGCTTCCTTCTCACTGCTAGGCCTTTCCTATCCCATCGTCGCCATAAGACCTATCTGCGTCGGTGCGACGTAAAACAGATTTGTTTTTCAAGTTTGTCATTGCTTTCCTTACCGGATCGGACAGTGGTATTGCAACACGACCTGCCCCATGATTAGCACTTTTCGTAACATCCAGACGCACTATGATAGTCGTGCTGCGGATTCATTACTATGTACCACATATACCTCAGCAGCTTCCATACTATCAGAGTCATAAATGAAACTGAGACTTCGGTGGAAGTTACATTTAGCTCTGGCCTCTGCCTAGAGGCAGATGCAGAAGTACTGCATTCATCAAGAAATAGTTGGCTGTTTTCCCCCCACG
This sequence comes from Anabrus simplex, assembly GCF_040414725.1. Lineage (NCBI taxonomy): Eukaryota > Metazoa > Arthropoda > Insecta > Orthoptera > Tettigoniidae > Anabrus > Anabrus simplex. Next base: position 400,598,113 of record NC_090268.1, on the reverse strand, counting down.
AGATGTTTAGTTGTTTCAACTAGTTGCTTCGGCGGGTGTTAAGGATGGTACCGTATCAGGTATAAGTTAGATATAGGAATCGCTTCTCCCTATCTCCCCATTCTCACAGTCAACTCGCACGCCCAGGCGGGTGGCCAACAGGCACATGTGCCGCTCATGTTATTCTCCCCACCACTTGACTCAACACAACAGTCGAGCCCTTCACACCACTTGCCTAGTTAATTCAATATGGAGAGGATGGTTTTATACATTTAGTGTGGATCTTTTTATTGATGAGGTTAGAAATCGCCCAGCAATATGGGATATGCGTCGTGAGGAGTATAGTGAGAAAATAAAAAGAAGTGAAGCTTGGACCCGTTCAGCTCCACAAAGGATGGCTGGGGCATGCGGAAATAATTGAAGAATTTGTCCTCATGACTAAGCAGTTGTGGATATAGCTGGGAAAACGCCTCTGTTCCTCGATTTTGTAGAACAGGATGAACCCACATTTTCCTTCGACGTGGTTTTCTCCTTTGATCATCTTCGTGTGTTATAGTAGCTAGCACAAGAAGCGCACATGTTTCGTCGAGTTCTATCATTGTGTTGACTACTGTAACCTTCCCATTGCGAAACAAAGTTGATTTGGCCAGTTGTCTCAATGTGAACACAAGTCGTTAGCGTCTTTACGCTGTCAACTTCCCTGCGCCCGCCAAAGCAGCTAGTTGAATCAGCTAACCGACTCGTGTGAAACCAGCCTTAGGTATGTAAATGGACAACTAGAAATAACTTAGGACAGTAATTGATTCGCTGAGGAGGGTCAATCAAGCAGGAGGAATACAGCAATATATAGGTTGAGGAATGAAGAGGCAAACGAGCTCAAAAATTCTGGTAATGGATATCGGAATTTGCTATATTGTTATTGGTTTTACGTCTCGCTAACAACCTGAACGGTTTTCGGAGTCGTCGAGTTGCCTGAAATTTTGTCCGCAGGAGTTCTGTTACATGCCAATAAACCTTTTAATATGAGGCTGGCGTATCTGAGCGCCTTTAAATACCATCGAACTGAGTCGAGATCGAACCCGCTAACTTTGGTCCGCAGAGCCACTCTGACCATTCAACCAGGGAGCTGGACTCTACTCTTCTAAAACACATTGTTTTGCTGTGAATTTAACGTGGAGTAATGGCTAAACTTTCACCAATATACGCCTGTTGTTACTACGGGGACATTTCACGAGAAGAAAGCGATGTATTGCAGCGAAATTATTCTTGAAATGATGCTTGAAAGAACTAACGTATTAATTTCCAGTTGTGTCTGTGGTGCGGCAGATGTCTCGTTGTTCATAATATAACTTACTAGAGTCTGGAGGTCTGTGCCGGCTTGTATAATTGAGGTAGCGCTTGTGAATGGGAAGGGACCAGACGGGACAAGGACGAATAGCATTGAAAGCGAAAAGGGTGAGTCACTTTCTCTTTACCCAATCACCAAAGGGGGATAACGTAACACAGTATTTAAGTCTTCATCTAATATGCCATTCCCGGTTGGAAACTTCTCAAAACATAGATTACGAATTTAAAGTCGCAACTAGCCTTGGTTTTCTTTTCAGAACATGGACAAATGTAGAGGGGAGCGGAACTGTTGTCAAGTTTATTAGTAGGGAGAGTCAGACATAATACAATTTATCTGAGCTAATTTTTTTCTAAATTACAGTGTCTACGTAAATAATTTCACTCTGCTAAATTGTTGATAAATAACGCATGTTTCTAATACTCACATAACCGTTTAGCGGAGCTGCGGTTTCCTTGCGAAATAGACAGTTCTTACCTCACCGGGAGGGAACTTGTACTCAATATGTCTTGATTCATTGTAGATGCTAAGTACATTTTCAACCGTCGTAATGTTGGGAAATTCATCTGCGGTACATTATGTTACCGGTAAAACACGAAGTATAGCCAGCTGTCCCTTTTCATATGTCCGGCTCCATGGCTAAATGGTTAGCGTGCTGGCCTTTGGTCACAGGGGTCCCGGGCTCGATTCCCGGCAGGGTCGGGAATTTTAACCAGCATTGGTTGATTTCTCTGGCACGGGAGCTGGGTGTATGTGTTGTCTTCATCATAATTTCATCCTCATCACGACGCGCAGGCCGCCTACGGGATTCAAATCAAAAGACCTGCACCTGGCGAGCCGAACATGCCTTCGGACCCTCCCGGCACTAAAAAGCCATACGCCATTTCATTTTTCCTTTTCATATGGGGTGATGTGGAGAAGGGCTTCGATAGTGACATTTGGTTTATATTGCGGCCTGTTCCAGTAGTTAACCATGCCAATTTTCCTTGAAGTATCGTACCGTAATAGTGTCCGGAAGGACTTTTAATTCATAGCTGTTGTCTTTATTACGTTGTTTACATTGCCATTGAAAGATTACATTTGAAAACGAGGAATCAATGGTTGGAGTTAAAGACTATGTTTTGGAAAGCATCTAATAGAAAGTTCATTTTTCAGGTAGACCAAGACAGAAGGGACCAACATTAAGGCTATAATGCTCCTGAAGAGAAGCTGTGGTTATGTTAACTTGCTAGCTTGTTAACTTGCCTATCTGGTTTTGGGGTGTTTTCAGTTCAACTTCAGTTATTTTTGTTAACTTGGTGGTTTTATTAAATACTGAGAGGTTGTCGCGGATGTTATTCAAAATTTGTTCGATCCTTTCATAACACGGACGTGAACTCCGGACGTTACAAATGTTACGAAAGACTGAACTGCGAAGTATTCTTTCAGACTAACGAAATTATTATTTCAAATTATGAGCCTGAATTTAGCAATAAATGAGACTTCCAGCCATGGATCTTTGATTCTTCAAAGAATAACACAATGGAAAGAAAGAAATTCTAGGAATTCTACTGTAGAATCGCATTGTGTCCCAATGTGTTGTGTTTCGCCTGGACAAAATACTTGTTCTTTTTTCTTTTTATTTCTTTCTTGATCACAGCAGACTTATTTTTATCTTTTACGACGATTTAGAGGCGCTTCCTGGATTCTCCATCACAGTTTCAGAGACGTCGTTAAAGCCTGCCAATACAAGGGGTAGGTCAGGTTTTATTGACGGGGAGATTTATGCTATGAGCAGTGCAAAGGGAGTGAGATACAAATGCCAGTAGCTATTTTAGTCAAATTAACTATTAAACGCTGTGGAATTCCCTGAACAGTTAAGGTCCTCGTATCATGCCCTTGTCAAATATGTGCGTGCTGATTTCCTCCTATTCCCATTTCTGAGCCGATAGTTGCCTTGTTATGTTACTTTTCGTGCTGTGAACATTTTGAAAGTGGAGGATAGTGTTAGGTGTGGTGTGTGAGTTGCAGGAATGTTGGGGACAGCACAAACACCCAGCCCCCGGGCCATTGGAATTAACCAATGAAGGTTAAAATCCCCGACCCGGCCGGGAATCGAACCCGGGACCCTCTGAACCGAAGGCCAGTACCCTGACCATTCAGCCAACGAGTCGGACACTATTCAAAGTGTGGGGTGATGGTGATTGTCCTCGCCATCATATTTCCTGTAACTCCCTCCGTGGATCTGCGGTAGACTGCAGGCCTCCGGATCCCCAGATCTCGGATTCAAACCTGGCAGAGGTGGTCGGGTTTTCGAAGGGCGAATAAAGACCATTCGACACTCTATACCGTACGATGTCAGCATGTAAAAAAATCTCTGATTACGTGGTGGCACATTCGATGTTTACCTGACAATTTCAGCGTTACGTCGTCCAACTGAGATCGTCTCTGCCAACTGATGGAGCAAAACGGAACGTAGAAATGGATACGTAGGAAGCGTAAGGGGCGTCAGATCAAAATGTCTGCATTCTGGAGACCCTATGCAGAGACCATATTATTATTATTATTATTATTATTATTATTATTATTATTATTATTATTATTATTATTATTATTATTATTATTATTATTATTATTATTATTATTATTATTATTATTATTATTATTAGTATTATTATTATTATTACCCAGTAGATTGGGGCAGTAGAATATATCTATGGTATCCCCTGCCCCTCGCAAAGGCGACTAAAAATTGACCCAGCGTAGGTTAGCCTGGCATTCCTTCCACTTGTGTCAGGCTCCTCGCCATCATCTTTCCTGTCCGACGTCCCTTGGTCAACTCTCGTTCTTTTCTGACCCCGACAATATTAAGTTTGCGAGGCCTAGCGACTCTTTCATTTTCACACCCTTCATAGCCCTTCCCTTTCTTTTGCCGATATCTTCATTCTTTCGAACTGTCGGCCCTTTTTCCTCATGATTAGTGTTAGTAGAGGGTGATCCCCCATTAGTACTTCCTCTTTAAACAATCGCCGCCACTTGTTAGTCTTCTTCTTCTTCTTAACCTTATCAGCATCAGCATCATCATCATAATCATCATCCTTCCTTCCTTCCTTCCTTCCTTCCTTCCTTCCTTCCTTCCTTCCTTCCTTCCTTCCTTCCACCACTTCCGCTGTTGAATGGTTTGTGTACATTCAAAATGATGCATGAAAGAGAGGAGGGTGGAAAATGTGAGAGCGAGTACATACTATTTAAATCGACCGGAGGCGTGTTTTGTCTCAAGCTGCAAGTTGAAACTAAAAGCAATCCTTCATATTATTCCCTAACTGTCAAATTGTCTGCGAGTTCCAATTAAATCTAGGAGTCTACCACTGGTGCGGTCTCAGGAAGAGGAACGGAGATAAAAGTAGGCCATGTGTCTCATTACTATCCAACTAAAAAGTGAGGAAATCTTTTTTTTTATAATGAAGCCCGTTTTTTCTCACTCATAATTCAGTTGAACTATAATAGATCCTTTGAAATATAATTTGATAACGAACAAGCTGGCTGCGCGATTCGGGTACCGTAGTTGTGAGCTTTCATGATGAGTTCGAATCCCGCCGCTGACAGCCCCGAAGGTGGCTTGCTGTACTTTTCCATTTTCATACCAGGCGACTGCTGGGTCTGTACGCCGGGCTGAGTGGCTCAGACGGTTGAGGCGCTGGCCTTCTGACCCCAACTTGGCAGGTTCGATCCTGACTCAGTCCGGTGATATTTGAAGGTGCTCATATACGCCAGCCACGTGTCAGTAGATTTGCGGGCACTTAAAAGAACTCCTGTGTAACAAAATTCGGGCACCTCGGCGTCTCCGAAAACCGTAACAAAAATGTAGTTAGTTGGACGTTAATAACATTATTATTCTGGGTCTGTACCTCAATTCAGGCTGCGGCAGCTAGCTACCTTCCTAGTCCTAACCCTTTCCTAGCCTTGTGTCGCCGAAAACGTTCCGTATCTTAGTGCGTCGTTAAACCATTCGAGGAAAAGTCTACAACAAAAACAACAGAATTTCGTCTAGAAGGGCAAATGATTTGGCTATGCGATACATATCCAGTAGCTGTTAGCTTGCCTCGGGAAGGTGGTGGGCTCCAACCCTACCTTTCACAGCCCCGCAAATGATTTTCATGGTTTCCCTTTGACACGCTAGGCTGTGCTTTAATTTATTTAGGCCGCTACCTTCTCAGTCATAGACCTTTCCCATCCGTGCACCGAAAACCTGCTTATACTAGTGCGCTAGCAATAATACTGTAATAGTAGTAAACAACAACAACAACAGCCATCTCTTGTAAACCCGCTTATAAGTCCAGGTCGATCGGATGATAGACCAAATGCCGCCACATCACAGTAGTATGTTCTGAAGCACTGCATGCCGCCGATTGCTTGACCCTTATGTGATACGGTGACATAATGCAAATAAGAGATCAAATTCCTACGAAAAATCCGTCCCACGTCAAAGTTCTTAAGGTGAATATCGCCTGAAGTCAAATGCAGAGTTGTGTTCTTAATTTGGAAAGCTCTCAGTAAGGAAGCGCCATCTCCTGTTTAACCTTTTCTCTTGAATGCCTAACGCCAGAATATCACTCAGAATTCTCGATTTTCTCATGGACATCTGCAGGGAAGGGAGATTTGACCGCTGCCTCTGAGACACCGGCTCAAGAAGAAGGAAGTTCAGGACCTGGATACATGGGATAAAGTATCTTCCGGAAAAGACGAAGAACAGTCTGGCATAAAGTGGCCTGATGAGGGAAGAACCGCATTCTCCACTAAGATGAAGGGGTAACCTACTGGAAATCTATAAAGGTTGATAAATGTTAACCGTGGTCCTGAGTAGTCGAAACATTATGAATAATAATAATAATAATAATAATAATAATAATAATAATAATAATAATAATTTGTTATAACTCTTTTTTCTGCTACCTAAATTCGTAGGCATTATTTGTCCACATACGCGATCTCTATTATATTTGGCCTAATGTCCGCTTATATGGACAAAGTAATGATGATAACAATAATGTAAATATATTCATCTTCATCAAGAGATCCTGGGTCCGAATTTGTATATGTGGGTAAAATAGACTCGCAGAACAGCAGTTTAAAACAACACAAATAATGAATGTCTGTCTTTTTAACTTATAAGATCAAGAAAGCCGTAGAAAGAACTGTGCAACATAGCAGAAATCCTGTTTTGGTGCGCAGCATCTTCGTCGTTAATGTAGCTCCTGCCAGAATTGTCATGGGACATTTATCACAGCTCAGTCATCAGCCCAGTTATAAGCCACAAAGCGATTACAGAATGTTATTAGTCAATGAGGTTATAGGCGTTATAGCTTGCCTCATGGCCATGATCGCTAAGGTGTCAAGTCTGTATGGTCTGACACGTGGTTAGCCCGTTCGAGTCCCGTTGGCCGAAAAAATTCTCACCATAAGAATGTTGGCCGGCAGAATAGGTGAGGTGGTGGTGTATAGTTTCTAATCACTAGATTGTGTGCCAAAAGCTTGCATTCAATTCTAAACCTCTCTGCGATGTTCATATGGAGCGAGAGCATATGACGCTGTTGATAGTGAGTCATCCGACGGATGGAGAATTTAAGCATTGAGCAGACCCTTTGGTGCTATTTGACAGTAGTGAGCTATATGCCGGCACAGAGTTTCACCCTCTCCGTCCCTACTATCATATCACGTCGTTCAATTCATCTCATTAACTCCTCTGATGAGGTTGACGTCAGGGTGGGCATCCGGTCGTAAAAACTCTCTACAGACCGGGCAAGTGGTCGTGTGGTTAGGATCGCGAGTTGCATTCGGGGGATAGTGGGTCCGAACCCCACTATCGGCAGCCCTGAAGATGGTTTTCCGTTTTGACACCAGGCAAATGCTGCGGCTGTACCCTAATTAAGGCCAAGGCCGCTTGCTTCCCACTCCTAGCCCTGTCCTATCCCATCGTCGCCATAAGACCTATCTGTATCGATGCGGCGTAAAGCAAATTGAAAAAAAAAAAAAAGGGAGAGAGAACTCGCTGTGAAGATTCATCTCATATCCGATCCCGTAAAAAAAAAAAAAAAGGGACAAGGGTTGGACAATTTAAGTCACTGAGGTTATAAAATCAAGCTTTGAGACTGTATCCTAAATAAAATTGTTGCGAAATTCCATTATGTTGTACTAAGCGATTAAGATGTATTTGTCCTCGCGTGTGGACATTGGGTCTGAAGGAGTTAAATAACCCTCGTTGACTGGAGGAAAATTGAAAGCAGAATCATCTCTGTTATCATATGCGAATACCTGCCTGTAAATTTGATGTTAACAATAATGTTGTACGATGTTTGGAAATATCAATTAACGGGAAGCTTGTATGTCTGGAATCAAGCCCGAAGTAGAAAGATGTCAAATTCATATACCGTAATTGGAAACGCCCAATGCTGAGTTTGATACGAGAGAGATGTATAGCTTGTATACGAGTACTTCATCACTTATGAAAGTGTTTTAAAATATCATACGAAATTAATTCAACTGTGTAGACTTGCCCAGCCATTCCATTCCAGCATTCTCGGGTTATATTTTGCCTTTTTGAGAGAAAAGCAACTAGGTTTCCAACCCCTCGTAAAATTATCATAAGTTGGAGGAACTGGCCCGACCCCTTGAAGAATTAGGGTATTGATAAAAGGGAATAGCGTGAATGAAGGGGATGATGAAGCTTCCTAGACCTTCCTTGCACATCTAAAATCGTCAGGTTCAGAAGACAACCAGTGGGGACTGGATAACAATATTAACAAAAGAGAAGATGGTTTAAGTGGATGGATGTAATGTCAAATTCAGATTGCATCGTGCCTTAGCGAAGTGCAAATTTCACCATTGTTGTACATGCGTTTTACTTCTGCTTCTTTGATTCAGCAGTCAGTTTTTAATATTTATTTAGTGCGAACAAGCTTATGTGAAGTGTTCTTGTTGAGTTGTGTGTTAAAAACAATGTGACTTTAGTTTCGAACATCATGATAATTTACAAATAATTTTCATATAGGCTACAGTGCCGTCTCAGTGGATCGGTGGCTTATAAAAGACACTGAAGGTGACAATTCTGCAGGTGCACGAACCAGTCTGTCACCGTGTCATGTAATACATCCCTGAGCTGTCAATTTAAAGACGGGTGAATCGACCAACAAATGAAAATATGAGTCAAATTTGGTTCTTGGATTTACTTAAAGAAACAATTAAATTGCTCCGGACGTCGTTTATGTGGTTTGTAACATAGTATTCTGTAACATTTGGTTGTTGTCGGCACAGCTCCATGGCTAAATGGTTAGCGTGCTAGCCTTTGGTCACAGGGGTCCCGAGTTTGATTCACGGCAGGGTCGGGAATTTTAACCTTAATTGGTTAATTCCTCTGACACGGGGACTGGGTGTGTGTGTGTGTGTGTCGTCTTCATCATCATCACGACGCGCATGTCGCCTACGGGAGTCAAATCAAAAGACCTGCACCTGGCGAGCCGAACATGTCCTCGGACACTCCCGGCACTAAAAGCCATACGCCATTTCATTTCATTGTCGTCACACATTTGTTCGTAGATATGTGGAAACAAAACCACCCCGAATGTAAGGACAAGATACATTCTTTCTTCAGCTGTAACGTCAAGGGTAAACGAAGTTTCAGAATATGTTGCTGAGAAGTGCATAAACCGACAATGAAATTGCTACGGAGGCCCCGACCCAGGCGACTTACCGCATAGCACTAACAGGAGAAACTCATATTATTGCAGAAACCTTACTATTCGTCCCGGTTAAACCACAGTCTAATACACACAGTCGCGAAGCTTTGCTCATTTTTTCATCCAAGCGACTGGAGCGCTCCATGTGGTCAGCAAACTACTGGTGTACTGGTATGTGTAAGTTGGTGATGTTTTGGGAGGTAAGCATGTGGTAATTCCATCACAGATGATTTGTTTTCTATTAAATTAACATGGCATTTACAAAAGGAGATTTGTATAACGCAATTAACTGCTCAGTTACAAGGAGACAACACCAAAGCTATCATTCTTTAGGTTTCCTAAAGATCTTGAAAAGTGAAGCTTGAATAACTGTTTACATTTTCCGATAATGGAACAATATTAATTTTTGAAGATGTTGAAATGCAACTTCAGATAAGTAGGTATTTCGTTTTTCAATGATCTAGAAATGTAAGTCCATCAAATTATAAAATTAAATAACGTTACAGTGCAACCGTGACCTCTAACAAGTAGTGGTGTTTTAATATTCTAGGTGTAGAAAATACCTTGTAAATAGTAGGGGGGGGGGCTGATTTAATGAAGAAAAAATTAACTATTTATACAATAACATAAAGTTATGTTCGAATCATTTTGAAACAGACCGTTTGTCAGCAGAGAAGAAGAAATTAGCATGGAACGCAGTTCCATTCCAAATAAACATCCGCAGATTTCTTCAAAACGAGGTGGATGGATGCAGAGTGGGTCTCGGCCCACAATTGGCCACGGCTGGTCCGTGGTCCAACAGCTCTGCACTCCGACCTGCCAACCGAGCAGAGGAGGGGTGGCCATGGCTCTACCATGGCTCTACGCCTCTAGTATAGGCCACAGCCCCCAACCGCCTCACCTTCTCCGTGCATCTCCTTCGCCGTAACAAATCTCCCGGCCTGAGAGACGGCGTCATCGTCTAAGAGGCCCGCCTCCCCTTCCAGGGGAAGAATGAAGACATTTTAGTAGTAGTAGTAGTAGTAGTAGTAGTAGTAGTAGTAGTAGTAGTAGTAATTCAAAACGAAAGTTATTAATTAGAGATGATACCTAGGTCAGAGGAGCACAAATTGTCTTGTAGGATGTCGAGAAGCATTAAGAGAACAGGGGCTATTGTTAGGGCTTCCCTGTAAGTTTAAAGAGAATGCTCACAAGCTTGCATGCGGTACACTATTAATCCCCTAATATAAAATACCTGATTTCCATACGAATGCTGTGAGGGTACCAATTCATTACTTGAAATTATTTGTAAAATTAAGATTATAATTACATTGTCGATTTTTGCAAATGAGGTTTTCACTGCCAAAGAAAACACACGAAGTCCTTAAAATTAGTTTGCTGATATTTGAATATTATTTGAATTGGTTTTAGTTCATTAGTCTATTTTTCTGATTTATGTGAAATTACCAAATTCAGTTCAATAATAAGATTTCGAAAATGGCTAAGACCTTAACTACAGTGGTATGATCAGTTGTTCCTTCGAAAATAAACTGTTGTCCTTCTCCTTCGGTATTATTATCATGCTTTAGCAATAAGTATCAACGTGTTTTCTTAAAATTTACGATTAATATAGTAGTTGAGGTGGTTACAGTTTATAATCTACGTGATAAGGTATAATCAGCTGTTGGGTAGAGAACTTGCTCCTGACAGTTGTAGCTGGCTGGCCGCTACGAGCGCTGGCGTCGTTCCGCTTGTCAACAGGATGCCATTCCATCACTAAGGAGCCTCGCTAAACCGTGTGCAGTTGATATGTCAGCGTGCTTATTGAAAGAATAACATAAGATGAAGTTTGTGAAATTTGAAACGGTACACTTGTCTGACAGTACCGTCAAAAGTCGTATTGAGGACCTTTCAATTGATATAGGAAGACAGTATCGAATCTGAATTTGCTTTCTCTTTGCAGCTTGACGAATCAACAGATGTGACTGGTTTAGCAGTGTTACTTATATTATTTTTGTGATGTACGTTTTCGAAAACAAAATCCAGAAAGATCTGCTACTCTGCAGTTCTCTCAATTAAAGAAGACATGTTATTAATAGAGCCCGGATTTCCATGCACTATCAAATCTCAAAAAATGCATGCATTCATGCACTATCATATGGCAAAACATGCGCAATAAACTGGAAAATATGCACCATCAAAATTCAGTTCCTTTTGAAACATTGTACAGAAACTACCTAATTTCTCCAAATTGTCTTGATTTAAGCCCATCCGTTTATCTGTCAGCACATTCTTAAGCACACAAAATGATCTTTTTCCATCACAGGAAGTAAAAGATACATACTTTAATGAAGACATTTGAACAAAATTAGGTCAAATTGTATATTTTGCATTTTCACCACAATACGACTTCTATAAGCTTGACGAATTCAAAATCTCGATTTGAACTAATTAATTTCAACTTATCTCTAGCTGCGGCAGCTACTTCTCCGTGTGATGATTACAGACACATTTGAATGTCCTCAGTAACTGGTAACGTCACACGTGACGAGCGAGAGTTCCGGGTAGGACATTCCAGGATAACAACGGTAGAGGGTTCACTGAAAAACCAGAGTGAGTAAGCTGCTATCCCAGTAACACGGCGCCACAGAAGTGCGATACAAGTTTTCTTTTGTTCGTCTAACAGACGAAAAATGAGCCGTCAATGATTAATGCACAATTTACGGTTCAATTTATAGCAATGTACACCTGTAAAACTGGGACACCTTATTTCTAAGAATTAGATATCGGCGTGGGGACTTCCGAAAAATGTCATTATTTACTCAAGCAACAGATAAGAAAGTATTTGGTTAATTGGATTATAGGACTTGTACCGTATGTAGGCTACTAACTTTGATTGCCACATAGGATTCTAGGAATATATTATCTCCGTCTCTCAGTAATAGACATACTATATAGCCTATAACGTGGAAAAATTGTCCCAAATTCTGCACACTAACATTCAGAAATGGCACTCCCATGCATGTTAATAATTTATATGCGTCAAAATCAGAATAAAAGTCATATTACGCAATATTAAACGTCCAAATATTCGTTATTTAATCCAAAATCTTCCAAATATGCATTATGCATGAATTATCTCTTAAAATGGCCAAAACATGCAAACATGCACGGAAAAAGGACTGTTATTTGGAATTGTTAAGTCGTAAAACGAATATTTGCAAAGTTTGAGAAGTGTAGCTTGGTTATTGAAAAACATGCATTTGCATGGAAATCCGGGCTCTAGTTATTATTAATAGTTACATGTAATTAATCTCTGCTTCACGCAGCCAACGCTAGCGGACACCTCACACTAGTCCCAAGGATTTCAAACTCCAATTGTGCCATAATCTACTCCATTCATGTAGGATTGTTAGAACTCTCTCTATATTCAAGATCATCGTTACTCTTTAACGAGTCCATCATTGGTGTTCTACGTTGCATACGATTTTAATTTTACTGCTAGCGCGTGAATATGGACTAGTTCAACTTGTATTCCCTTCTGGCATTGTGATTATCTCTCCTACAGAATTCGCAACTATTGGAGATCACGTCATATCAATCAACTTTTCTTTCGTCATCATGTGCCTTTTGACTGGTTCAATTTGACTCGTACTATTCAACGAACTCTATTTCAACTTTTGTTTTTACACAATTGAAGGAACTCCATCGTCAATAATTAATCCATGCTTCACGCATTGACGTACGGTATATTTTAATGCCCACAATATCTATTTTTACTTTAACAACTCCATGATTGTTTTTAACTTCACAGACTGCCATCGTTCAATGTATTGCACCACAAATTCTCGCTGTTAATCTGTACATATTGTTACAATTTAAGTCTAATGCTATCATATTACTTTTTATTACATTGTTATTCTTTTAACAACTTTAATAATTTAAGCTCAGAGCCCTGACCTAGTCTTTGTACATTAACGGCTGATGATTTTCGCTATGCCGAACGAAACATGTCCCATTATTTAAGACACCTCATGATTATTTTATAATTCAATGAGCGTTTTGTGTTGTATTGAGTAGGTGGTTGTAAATAAAAATATTTTATAATTTTAATAATAGTTACATGTTCGAAAATCAGGTGGGAGAAGTGTATTGTTCGTACAGATAGAGCTAGGGCGAGTAGAGTTCTCGTACGAGTGTTTGAATTTTGATCGGAAATTTATTCATTTTTATTGGCCACCCACTTCATCTCTCTGAATGTTTGAGAAATGCAGCTTGGTTGCAGCAATTCACTTACCTTGCAGATATTTTTACAAAAGAAAATAAACTCATTCTCTAACCAAGGAAATGTTGCGCGTATATTCACCGCTGGGAAAAAACGACATCATTTCAGCATAAACTTAAATATAGGAAGAAATGCATAGCAAAGAACCAATACGAATGCTTCTCAGTACTCATTGATTACATATATGTATGTATATATACTCGCAGTAATTTAACCTCGAAGGAGGTGTAATTAATAATATCACCATCATTTTTAACTGGTTTGCTTGGATCCTTCCAGAAATATTTTCGCTCCACCGAACAAGATAATTGGATAAGAATCCCTGGTCTGGAAAAATATTTAAGAATTTGCTAGATCTCACAGACTCTACTTTAAAACAGACATTTACCAAACTACTTCCCTGAATTCTGCGATAGCGTGCATCTGGAATACTCAATGTGTAGTGGTGAAACTCGTCACATTTCCAACGACATATCTGTGTGCGAAGTAAGATTTTTGCGATATGCAGCAGAAAAAAGAAAATTTCTGCCATGACCTGGACGCTTCGCAGGATATGTGAATTCAATTTTCTCCGATCTTCCCCAACCTAAATATTTGAGACGAGGAACCACCACCATTCTTCACATCAGCTATTTGTATAATTATCCAAGCAGTTATTCAACAAAATACAGTTAGGCCTACTCATAACTATACATCATATTTAGTGTAGGAAGCTGTTAAATACTTAATATTCACATATTATACATTTGGGCGTTTATTTGTAATATAATCTATTCGAGGATCCGTGATTTTTTTTTTCAAGTCCGAAGGGATCCGTGATCAAAAACGTTTGGGAACAATTTATCTAGCGCAGTCTTCGGAAAACGTTTGGGAACAGTTGATCTAACGGAGTCCTCGGAGAGGCTCCTTCTGTATCCTCTACGAGTGTCTCATAATATTGTGTCAGATTGCATAAACGGCACTCAAATAAATAAAATTAATTATCTTGAAGGCATTGCTTTTTGTATGTAACATCTTGTTTGTTGGAATATCTTTGGCATTTTATAATACTAACAAAACTAACTGCATGTAATTGTTATGATTATAGTAAATGAATACTCTCTCCTCAGTTCGTCATCCGTGATTGAGAGAGAAAAGTATTCTATTCATTCATTCATTTGCCTCTTGTGGTATTAAGAGTGGCTGCAGTAAACTGTGGAAGACCTTATTTTTTGCCTGGTGTGAAAATGGGAAACACGGAAAACCCTATTCAGAGCTGCCGACAGTGGGTTTCGAACCCACTGTCTACCGAATGCAAGCTCACAGCTGCACGCCCTTAACTGCACGCATTCAATTAACACCGTTTTCACATCCACTCTTTGAGCACGAACGAACACAATGAAGGCTAAAATCCAGGAAAATCTTTCTCTCGGCCGAGGGTGAGGTCCAACAGAGAAGGGCCGAGTTGCCGACTGGAAAGAAAGAACCTAAGATCTGACAAACTGGATGGAACTCGTACCTGCTGGTCATACAGAGAAACTGAGGATCTTGAAGTCCTTAAAGAGACCAAGGACGGAAGTAAGGCGATCCAAGGTGATGTAAGTGACTCTCGACCGACACACGGTTCTGTGATTGCGGCGAACTACAGGCAGGACAACATTTATGTAACTTTATTCACGCCAAGATATAGTGAGTCACAAAAGTAATTGGGCACTAGTATTTTGCGCTATTTTTAGACCTTTATTAACAGAAAAATATAATACAGGAACAATCTGGGAATAAATTAAAATGGGACACATGTATTAAATAACATAACAGCAATTTCATACTTGAAAACTTAACAAAAGCACATTAATACTTAAAGAAACATGCTCAATATCACAGCCACAAAAGTTTTCGGGCGTCATGTGAATCAAACACACCGCAGTACATTGCAATACTTTGTATGAAGTCTCTTTTGCTTAATTACTTGCGCCAAGCGTTTAGACATGATGTGAGTGCGTTTTCTCGTGTAATCTGGACTTGCCTCCATTCTTTCATTATTCTGTCCTTTAAAGCTTGCCTTGATGTCACTGGCGTTTGTCTTAACTTTTCTCCTCAGTTTATCCCATAGATTTTCAATAGGGTTTGAGTTCGGACACTGAGGAAGTGTATCCAAAACTTCAGGGTAATTATACAGCGTCCATAGCCTCACAATATCGGGTTTATGTTTTGTGTCATTGTCTTGATATAATTTGAACTTGCCCGAAAGCCCTAAATTTTCAGCACTTTTCGGTCATTTCTCCTTTAGAATATTCAGGTGCTTAGGTACTTATGCTTATCCATTTTACATTCAATGAATACTAATTCGCCCACCCCAGACGAAAACATGGCGTCGCAAATCATGACACCTCCATCTTCGTGTTTAACTGTGGGCTGCAAATTCTTCATTTGAAGCTCATCATTTTGTTTTCTCCAAACCATAGTCCTTATGTTTGAAGAGAACATCTGCACTTGACTTTTAATCTACAAAAATTAATTCGTCCCACCAACCGACAGGTTTATTTATGTGATGATTTACGAAGTCCAATCTTTACTTTCTATTTCTCTCATTTTTCTTACTGTTCACTCTGCCACTATACCCTTATCTTCTGATAATTCTCCGAACAGTTTCAGGGTGAACTTCTTCCCATATTCCTGCAGCAATGCGGCAGAAATGTTCGTTGCCGGTAACTTTATATTGTTCTTATTACTCCAGTTTCCTCTCTTCTACTCAGCTTCCTTGGTCGCCCTGTTTGAGGTTTGTCTTCAATTCTATCTTCTCTGTTGAATCTTCTTATATCACCTACAGTACTCTTATTTATTTTATTTATTTATTTATTTATTTATTTATTTTATTCACTCCTACATGTTCCTGCCTGAGCGACAAGTGCCCGAATATTTACGTGGCTGCATATTGTGGTGTCTTATATCTAAAATTAAAATTACATATAGTTAATTACATTTTACGGGTACTTGTGTGTGCCATGTTGGAAGAGTACTTCAAATTTAAAAAAATATTATAGGGTGGTCGAATACTTTTGTGATTCAGTGTATATTGTGAAGGACTTTTGTGAACTACCTCAAGCACTGTTGAAGTAGATATTGGCCAGAAAGTGTGTGTGATTTTTCTTGCGTTCATAGTTTCAGTATGTTGTATTTTGTATGCATTTGTTTACATTTTTTTTACATGATTTAAAATTATTACTGTCGAGTACCATTGGCATTGTGGCTTAGCTACTGGTTTTCCTCCCGGTGGGCCGAGGTTCAATTCCTCGACGATCCTGGATTGAATTTTCAACCGAAAAATCACGTGGCGTCAGGAAGGGCATCCGCCCTTAAATCACCGGCCAATACTTGGAGTGAGCCAGGTGGTTCAAGCGATCCCAGAAATACCTGAGTAAA